>NC_069500.1:9518973-9848771 GCF_027579735.1 Bombina bombina
TGTCACCTTATTACAGCCGCAGTGTGTAGGCACCTGTCACCTTATATACAGCCACAGTGTTCGTATAGGCACCTGTCACCTATTACAGCTGCAGTGTCATAGGCACGTTTACACCTGAGGTCGCATAGGCACCTGTCACCTTTATTACAGCTGCAGTGTGTCATAGGCACCTGGTCACCTTATTACAGCTGCAGTGTCATAGGCACCTGTCACCTTATTACAGCCGCAGTGTGTCATAGGCACCTGTCACCTTATTACAGCCGTAGTGTGTCATAGGCACCTGTCACCGTATTAAAGCCTGCAGTGTGTCATAGGGCACCTGTCACCTTATTACAGCCGCAGTGTGTCATAGGCACCTGTCACCTTATTACCGCCGCCAGTGTATCAATAGGCAACCTGTCACCTTATTACAGCCGCAGTGTGTCATAGGCACCTGTCACCTTATTACAGCCGTAGTGTGTCATAGGCCCCTGTCAACTTATTAAAGCTGCAGTGTGTCATAGGCCACCTTCACCTTATTATAGCCGCAGTGTATTCATAGGCACCTGTCACCTTATTTACAGCCGCAGTGTATCATAGGCACCCTACCTGTCACCTAAATACAGCTGCAGTGTGTCATAGGCACCTGTCACCTTATAAACAGCTGCAGTGTGTCATAGGCACCTGTCCACTTATTACCACCTGCAGTGTGTCATAGGCACCTGTCACCTTATTACAAGCCGCAGTGTGTCATAGGCACCTGTCACCTTATTACACCTGCAGTGTGTCATAGGCACCTGTCACCTTAATTACAGCTGCAGTGTGTCATAGGCACCTGTCACCTTATTACAGGCCGCAGTGTATTATAGGCACCTGTCACCTTATTACAGCCGCAGTGTATCATAGGCACCTGTCACCTTATTACAGCCGCAGTGTATCATAGGCACCTGTTACCTTATTACAGCACAAAGTGTCATAGGCCCCTGGTCACCTTTACAGCACAAAGGTGTCATAGGCACCTGTCACCTTATTACAGCTGCAGTGGTATCATAGGCACCTGTCACCTTATTACAGCCGCAGTGTGTCATAGGCACCTGTCACCTTATTCCAGCCGCAGTGTATCATAGGCACCTGGTCACCTTATTACAGCCGCAGTGTGTCATAGGCACCTGTCACCTTATTATAGCCGCAGTGTGTCATAGGGCACCTGTCACCTTATTACAGCCGCAGTGTATCATAGGCACCTGTCACCTTATTAAAGCTGCAGTGTGTTATAGGCACCTGTCACCTTATTACAGCCGCAGTGTATCATAGGCACCTGTCACCTTATTACAGCCGCAGTGTGTCATAGGCACGTGTCACCTTATTACAGCCGCAGTGTATCATAGGCACCTGTCACCTTATTACAGCGGCAGTGTGTCATAGGCACCTGTCACCTTATTACACCTGCAGTGTGTCATAGGCACCTGTCACCTTATTACAGCTGCAGTGTGTCATAGGCACCTGTCACCTTATTACAGCCGCAGTGTATCATAGGCACCTGTCACCTTATTACAGCCGCAGTGTATCATAGGCACCTGTCACCTTATTACAGCCGCAGTTTATCATAGGCACCTGTCACCTTATTACAGCCGCAGTGTATCATAGGCACCTGTTACCTTATTACAGCCGCAGTGTGTCATAGGCACCTGTTACCTTATTACAGCCGCAGTGTATCATAGGCACATGTCACCTTATTACAGCCGCAGTGTGTCATAGGCACCTGTCACCTTATTACAGCCGCAGTGTGTTATAGGCACCTGTCACCTTATTACAGCTGCAGTGTATCATAGGCACCTGTCACCTTATTACAGCTGCAGTGTGTCATAGGCATCTGTCACCTTATTACAGCTGCAGTGTGTCATAGGCACCTGTCACCTTATTACAGCCGCAGTGTGTCATAGGCACCTGTCACCTTATTACAGCTGCAGTGTGTCATAGGCACCTGTCACCTTATTACAGCTGCAGTGTATCATAGGTACCTGTCACCTTATTACAGCCGCAGTGTGTCATAGGCACCTGTCAACTTATTACAGCCGCAGTGTGTCATAGGCACCTGTCACCTTATTACAGCCGCAGTGTATCGTAGGCACCTGTCACCTTATTACAGCTGCAGTGTGTCATAGGCACCTGTCATCTTATTACAGCTGCAGTGTATCATAGGTACCTGTCACCTTATTACAGCCGCAGTGGTGTCATAGGCACCTGTCACCGTTATTACAGCTGCAGTGTATCATAGGCACCTGTCACCTATTACAGCTGCAGTGTGTCATAAGGCACCTGTCACCTTATTATAGCCGCAGTGTGTTATAGGCACCTGTCACCTTATTACAGCCGCAGTGTGTTATAGGCGCCTGTCACCTTATTACAGCCGCAGTGTGTTATAGGCACCTGTCACCTTATTACAGCTGCAGTGTGTCATAGGCACCTGTCACCTTATTACAGCCGCAGTGTGTCATAGGCACCCCTCACCTTATTACAGCCGCAGTGTATCATAGGCATCCCTCACCTTATTACAGCTGCAGTGTATCATAGGCACCTGTCACCTTATTACAGCCGCAGTGTGTCATAGGCCCCTGTCACCTTATTACAGCACAAAGTGTCATAGGCCCCTGTCACCTTATTACAGCACAAAGTGTCATAGGCACCTGTCACCTTATTACAGCACAAAGTGTCATAGTCACCTGTCACCTTATTACAGCTGCAGTGTATCATAGGCACCTGTCACCTTATTACAGCCGCAGTGTGTCATAGGCACCTGTCACCTTATTACAGCCGCAGTGTATCATAGGCACCTGTCACCTTATTACAGCCGCAGTGTGTCATAGGCACCTGTCACCTTTTTATAGCCGCAGTGTGTCATAGGCACCTGTCACCTTATTACAGCCGCAGTGTATCATAGGCACCTGTCACCTTATTAAAGCCGCAGTGTGTTATAGGCACCTGTCACCTTATTACAGCCGCAGTGTATCATAGGCACCTGTCACCTTATTACAGCCGCAGTGTGTCATAGGCACGTGTCACCTTATTACAGCCGCAGTGTATCATAGGCACCTGTCACCTTATTACAGCCGCAGTGTGTCATAGGCACCTGTCACCTTATTACACCTGCAGTGTGTCATAGGCACCTGTCACCTTATTACAGCCGCAGTGTGTCATAGGCACCTGTCACCTTATTACAGCTGCAGTGTATCATAGGCACCTGTCACCTTATTACAGCCGCAGTGTATCATAGGCACCTGTCACCTTATTACAGCCGCAGTGTATCATAGGCACCTGTCACCTTATTACAGCCGCAGTGTATCATAGGCACCTGTTACCTTATTACAGCCGCAGTGTGTCATAGGCACCTGTTACCTTATTACAGCCGCAGTGTATCATAGGCACATGTCACCTTATTACAGCCGCAGTGTGTCATAGGCACCTGTTACCTTATTACAGCTGCAGTGTGTTATAGGCACCTGTCACCTTATTACAGCTGCAGTGTATCATAGGCACCTGTCACCTTATTACAGCTGCAGTGTGTCATAGGCATCTGTCACCTTATTACAGCTGCAGTGTGTCATAGGCACCTGTCACCTTATTACAGCCGCAGTGTGTCATAGGCACCTGTCACCTTATTACAGCTGCAGTGTGTCATAGGCACCTGTCACCTTATTACAGCTGCAGTGTATCATAGGTACCTGTTACCTTATTACAGCCGCAGTGTGTCATAGGCACCTGTCAACTTATTACAGCCGCAGTGTGTCATAGGCACCTGTCACCTTATTACAGCCGCAGTGTATCGTAGGCACCTGACACCTTATTACAGCTGCAGTGTGTCATAGGCACCTGTCATCTTATTACAGCTGCAGTGTATCATAGGTACCTGTCACCTTATTACAGCCGCAGTGTGTCATAGGCACCTGTCACCTTATTACAGCTGCAGTGTATCATAGGCACCTGTCACCTTATTACAGCTGCAGTGTGTCATAGGCACCTGTCACCTTATTATAGCCGCAGTGTGTTATAGGCACCTGTCACCTAATTACAGCCGCAGTGTATCATAGGCACCTGTCACCTTATTACAGCCGCAGTGTGTCATAGGCACCTGTCACCGTATTACAGCCGCAGTGTATCATAGGCACCTGTCACCTTATTACAGCCGCAGTGTATCATAGGCACCTGTCACCTTATTACAGCCGCAGTGTGTCATAGGCACCTGTCACCTTATTACAGCTGCAGTGTGTTATAGGCACCTGTCACCTTATTACAGCCGCAGTGTATCATAGGCACCTGTCACCTTATTACAGCTGCAGTGTATCATAGGCACCTGTCACCTTATTACAGCCGCAGTGTGTCATAGGCACCTGTCACCTTATTACAGCTGCAGTGTATCATAGGCACCTGTCACCTTATTACAGCCGCAGTGTGTCATAGGCACCTGTCACCTTATTACAGCTGCAGTGTATCATAGGCACCTGTCACCTTATTACAGCCGCAGTGTATCATAGGCACCTGTCACCTTATTACAGCTGCAATGCGTTATAGGCACCTGTCACCTTATTACAGCTGCAGTGTGTTATAGGCACCTGTCACCTTATTACAGCTGCAGTGTATCATAGGCACCTGTCACCTTATTACAGCCGCAGTGTGTCATAGGCACCTGTCACCTTATTACAGCCGCAGTGTGTCATAGGCACCTGTCACCTTATTACAGCCGCAGTGTGTCATAGGCACCTGTCACCTTATTACAGCCGCAGTGTATCATAGGCACCTGTCACCTTATTACAGCCGCAGTGTATCATAGGCACCTGTCATATTATTAAAAGCCGCAGTGTATCATAGGCACCTGTCACCTTATTACAGCTGCAGTGTGTCATAGGCACCTGTCACCTTATTACAGCCGCAGTGTGTCATAGGCACCTGTCACCTTATTACAGCTGCAGTGTATCATAGGCACCTGTCACCTTATTACAGCCGCAGTGTCTTATAGGCACCTGTCACCTTATTACAGCTGCAGTGTGTCATAGGCACCCCTCACCTTATTACAGCCGCAGTGTTTCATAGGCACCTGTCACCTTTTTACAGCTGCAGTGTGTCATAGGCACCTGTCACCTTATTACAGCCGCAGTGTATCATAGGCACCTGTCACCTTATTACAGCTGCAGTGTGTCATAGGCACCTGTCACCTTATTACAGCTGCAGTGTGTCATAGGCACCTGTCACCTTATTACATCCGCAGTGTATCATAGGCACCTGTCACCTTATTACAGCCGCACTGTATCATAGGCACCTGTCACCTTATTACAGCCGCAGTGTGTTATAGGCACCTGTCACCATATTACAGCCGCAGTGTATCATAGGCACCTGTCACCTTATTACAGCCGCAGTGTGTCAAAGGCACCTGTCACCTTATTACAGCCGCAGTGTATCATAGGCACCTGTCACCTTATTACAGCCGCAGTGTATCATAGGCACCTGTCACCTTATTACAGCCGCAGTGTATCATAGGCACCTGTCACCTTATTACAGCCGCAGTGTGTTATAGACACCTGTCACCTTATTACAGCCGCAGTGTGTTATAGGCACCTGTCACCTTATTACAGCTGCAGTGTGTCATAGGCACCTGTCACCTTATTACAGCTGCAGTGTGTTATAGACACCTGTCACCTTATTACAGCTGCAGTGTGTCATAGGCACCTGTCACCTTATTACAGCTGCAGTGTGTCATAGGCACCTGTCACCTTATTACAGCCGCAGTGTGTCATAGGCACCTGTCACCTTATTACAGCTGCAGTGTGTCATACGCACCTGTCACCTTATTACAGCCGCAGTGTATCATAGGCACCTGTCACCTTATTACAGCTGCAGTGTGTCATAGGCACCTGTCACCTTATTACAGCTGCAGTGTATCATAGGCACCTGTCACCTTATTACAGCCGCAGTGTGTCATAGGCACCTGTCACCTTATTACAGCTGCAGTGTATCATAGGCACCTGTCACCTTATTACAGCCGCAGTGTATCATAGGCACCTGTCACCTTATTACAGCTGCAGTGTGTCATACGCACCTGTCACCTTATTACAGCCGCAGTGTATCATAGGCACCTGTCACCTTATTACAGCTGCAGTGTGTCATAGGCACCTGTCACCTTATTACAGCTGCAGTGTGTCATACGCACCTGTCACCTTATTACAGCCGCAGTGTATCATAGGCACCTGTCACCTTATTACAGCTGCAGTGTGTCATAGGCACCTGTCACCTTATTACAGCTGCAGTGTATCATAGGCACCTGTCACCTTATTACAGCCGCAGTGTGTCATAGGCACCTGTCACCTTATTACAGCTGCAGTGTATCATAGGCACCTGTCACCTTATTACAGCCGCAGTGTATCATAGGCACCTGTCACCTTATTACAGCTGCAGTGTATCATAGGCACCTGTCACCTTATTACAGCCGCAGTGTGTCATAGGCACCTGTCACCTTATTACAGCACAGTGTGTCATAGGCACCTGTCACCTTATTACAGCACAGTGTGTCATAGGCACCTGTCACCTTATTACAGCACAGTGTGTCATAGGCACCTGTCACCTTATTACAGCCGCAGTGTGTCATAGGCACCTGTCACCTTATTACAGCACAGTGTGTCATAGGCACCTGTCACCTTATTACAGCACAGTGTATCATAGGCACCTGTCACCTTATTACAGCCGCAGTGTATCATAGGCACCTGTCACCTTATATCAGCCGCAGTGTGTCATAGGCACTTGTCACCTTATTACAGCTGCAGTGTGTCATAGTCACCTGTCACCTTATTACAGCTGCAGTGTATCATAGGCACCTGTCACCTTATATCAGCCGCAGTGTGTCATAGGCACTTGTCACCTTATTACAGCTGCAGTGTGTCATAGTCACCTGTCACCTTATTACAGCTGCAGTGTATCATAGGCACCTGTCACCTTATATCAGCCGCAGTGTGTCATAGGCACTTGTCACCTTATTACAGGTGCAGTGTGTCATAGTCACCTGTCACCTTATTACAGCTGCAATGTATCATAGTCACCTGTCACCTTATTACAGCTGAAGTGTGTTATAGGCACCTGTCACCTTATTACAGCCGCAGTGTGTTATAGGCACCCCTCACCTTATTACAGCCGCAGTGTGTCATAGGCACCTGTCACCTTATTACAGCCGCAGTGTGTTATAGGCACCTGTCACCTTATTACAGCCGCAGTGTGTTATAGGCACCTGTCACCTTATTACAGCTGCAGTGTGTCATAGGCACCTGTCACCTTATTAGAGCCGCAGTGTGTCATAGGCACCTGTCACCTTATTACAGCTGCAGTGTGTCATAGGCACCTGTCATCTTATTAAAGCCGCAGTGTGTCATAGGCACCTGTCGCCTTATTACAGCCGCAGTGTATCATAGGCACCTGTCACCTTATTACAGCCGCAGTGTATCATAGGCACTTGTCACCTTATTACAGCTGCAGTGTGTCATAGTCACCTGTCACCTTATTACAGCTGAAGTGTGTTATAGGCACCTGTCACCTTATTACAGCCGCAGTGTGTTATAGGCACCCCTCACCTTATTACAGCCGCAGTGTGTCATAGGCACCTGTCACCTTATTACAGCCGCAGTGTGTTATAGGCACCTGTCACCTTATTACAGCCGCAGTGTGTTATAGGCACCTGTCACATTATTACAGCTGCAGTGTATCATAGGCACCTGTCACCTTATTACAGCTGCAGTGTATCATAGGCACTTGTCACCTTATTACAGCTGCAGTGTGTCATAGTCACCTGTCACCTTATTACAGCCGCAGTGTGTTATAGGCACCTGTCACCTTATTAAAGCCGCAGTGTATCATAGGCACCTGTCACCTTATTACAGCTGTAGTGTGTCATAGGCACCTGTCACCTTATTACAGCTGTTGTGTGTCATAGGCACCTGTCACCTTATTACAGCCGCAGTGTGTTATAGGCACCTGTCACCTTATTACAGCTGCAGTGTATCATAGGCACCTGTCACCTTATTATAGCTGTAGTGTGTCATAGGCACCTGTCACCTTATTACAGCTGTAGTGTGTCATAGGCACCTGTCACCTTATTACAGCTGCAGTGTGTCATAGGCACCTGTCACCTTATTACAGCTGTAGTGTGTCATAGGCACCTGTCACCTTATTACAGCCGCAGTGTATCATAGGCACCTGTCACCTTATTACAGCCGCAGTGTGTCATAGATACCTGTCACCTTATTACAGCCGCAGTGTGTCATAGGCACCTGTCACCTTATTACAGCCGCAGTGTGTCATAGGCACCTGTCACCTTATTACAGCCGCAGTGTGTCATAGGCACCTGTCACCTTATTACAGCTGCAGTGTGTCATAGGCACCTGTCACCTTATTACAGCCGCAGTGTGTCATAGGCACCTGTCACCTTATTACAGCCGCAGTGTATCATAGGCACCTGTCACCTTATTACAGCTGCAGTGTATCGTAGGCACCTGTCACCTTATTACAGCAGCACTGTATCATAGGCACCTGTCACCTTATTACAGCTGCAGTGTGTCATAGGCACCTGTCACCTTATTACAGCCGCAGTGTATCATAGGCACCTGTCACCTTATTACAGCTGCAGTGTGTCATAGGCACCTGTCACCTTATTACAGCCGCAGTGTGTCATAGGCACCTGTCACCTTATTACAGCTCCAGTGTGTCATAGGCACCTGTCACCTTATTAGAGCCGCAGTGTGTCATAGGCACCTGTCGCCTTATTACAGCCGCAGTGTATCATAGGCACCTGTCACCTTATTACAGCCGCAGTGTATCATAGGCACCTGTCACCTTATTACAGCTGCAATGTGTCATAGGCACCTGTCACCTTATTACAGCCACAGTGTGTCATAGGCACCTGTCACCTTATTACAGCTGCAGTGTGTCATAGGCACCTGTCACCTTATTACAGCCGCAGTGTATCATAGGCACCTGTCACCTTATTACAGCCGCAGTGTATCATAGTCACCTGTCACCTTATTACAGCTGAAGTGTGTTATAGGCACCTGTCACCTTATTACAGCCGCAGTGTGTTATAGGCACCCCTCACCTTATTACAGCCGCAGTGTGTCATAGGCACCTGTCACCTTATTACAGCCGCAGTGTGTTATAGGCACCTGTCACCTTATTACAGCCGCAGTGTGTTATAGGCACCTGTCACATTATTACAGCTGCAGTGTATCATAGGCACCTGTCACCTTATTACAAATGCAGTATGTCATAGGCACTTGTCACCTTATTACAGCTGCAGTGTGTCATAGTCACCTGTCACCTTATTACAGCCGCAGTGTGTTATAGGCACCTGTCACCTTATTAAAGCCGCAGTGTATCATAGGCACCTGTCACCTTATTACAGCTGTAGTGTGTCATAGGCACCTGTCACCTTATTACAGCTGTTGTGTGTCATAGGCACCTGTCACCTTATTACAGCCGCAGTGTGTTATAGGTACCTGTCACCTTATTACAGCTGCAGTGTATCATAGGCACCTGTCACCTTATTATAGCTGTAGTGTGTCATAGGCACCTGTCACCTTATTACAGCTGTAGTGTGTCATAGGCACCTGTCACCTTATTACAGCTGCAGTGTGTCATAGGCACCTGTCACCTTATTACAGCTGTAGTGTGTCATAGGCACCTGTCACCTTATTACAGCCGCAGTGTATCATAGGCACCTGTCACCTTATTACAGCCGCAGTGTGTCATAGATACCTGTCACCTTATTACAGCCGCAGTGTGTCATAGGCACCTGTCACCTTATTACAGCCGCAGTGTGTCATAGGCACCTGTCACCTTATTACAGCCGCAGTGTGTCATAGGCACCTGTCACCTTATTACAGCTGCAGTGTGTCATAGGCACCTGTCACCTTATTACAGCCGCAGTGTGTCATAGGCACCTGTCACCTTATTACAGCCGCAGTGTATCATAGGCACCTGTCACCTTATTACAGCTGCAGTGTATCGTAGGCACCTGTCACCTTATTACAGCAGCACTGTATCATAGGCACCTGTCACCTTATTACAGCTGCAGTGTGTCATAGGCACCTGTCACCTTATTACAGCCGCAGTGTATCATAGGCACCTGTCACCTTATTACAGCTGCAGTGTGTCATAGGCACCTGTCACCTTATTACAGCCGCAGTGTGTCATAGGCACCTGTCACCTTATTACAGCTGCAGTGTGTCATAGGCACCTGTCACCTTATTAGAGCCGCAGTGTGTCATAGGCACCTGTCGCCTTATTACAGCCGCAGTGTATCATAGGCACCTGTCACCTTATTACAGCCGCAGTGTATCATAGGCACCTGTCACCTTATTACAGCTGCAATGTGTCATAGGCACCTGTCACCTTATTACAGCCACAGTGTGTCATAGGCACCTGTCACCTTATTACAGCTGCAGTGTGTCATAGGCACCTGTCACCTTATTACAGCCGCAGTGTATCATAGGCACCTGTCACCTTATTACAGCCGCAGTGTATCATAGGCACCTGTCACCTTATTACAGCCGCAGTGTATCATAGGCACCTGTCACCTTATTACAGCTGCAGTGTATCATAGGCACCTGTCACCTTATTACAGCCGCAGTGTGTCATAGGCACCTGTCACCTTATTACAGCCGCAGTGTGTTATAGGCACCTGTCACCTTATTACAGCCGCAGTGTGTTATAGGCACCTGTCACCTTATTACAGCTGTAGTGTGTCATAGGCACCTGTCACCTTATTACAGCTGTTGTGTGTCATAGGCACCTGTCACCTTATTACAGCCGCAGTGTGTTATAGGCACCTGTCACCTTATTACAGCTGCAGTGTATCATAGGTACCTGTCACCTTATTACAGCCGCAGTGTGTCATAGGCACCTGTCACCTTATTACAGCCGCAGTGTATCATAGGCACCTGTCACCTTATTACAGCTGCAGTGTATCGTAGGCACCTGTCACCTTATTACAGCAGCACTGTATCATAGGCACCTGTCACCTTATTACAGCTGCAGTGTGTCATAGGCACCTGTCACCTTATTACAGCCGCAGTGTGTCATAGGCACCTGTCACCTTATTACAGCTGCAGTGTGTCATAGGCACCTGTCACCTTATTAGAGCCGCAGTGTGTCATAGGCACCTGTCGCCTTATTACAGCCGCAGTGTATCATAGGCACCTGTCACCCTTATTACAGCCGCAGTGTATCATAGGCACCTGTCACCTTATTACAGCTGCAATGTGTCATAGGCACCTGTCACCTTATTACAGCCACAGTGTGTCATAGGCACCTGTCACCTTATTACAGCTGCAGTGTGTCATAGGCACCTGTCACCTTATTACAGCCGCAGTGTATCATAGGCACCTGTCACCTTATTACAGCCGCAGTGTATCATAGGCACCTGTCACCTTATTACAGCCGCAGTGTATCATAGGCACCTGTCACCTTATTACAGCTGCAGTGTATCATAGGCACCTGTCACCTTATTACAGCCGCAGTGTGTCATAGGCACCTGTCACCTTATTACAGCCGCAGTGTGTTATAGGCACCTGTCACCTTATTACAGCCGCAGTGTGTTATAGGCACCTGTCACCTTATTACAGCCGCAGTGTGTCATAGGCACCTGTCACCTTATTACAGCCGCAGTGTATCATAGGCACCTGTCACCTTATTACAGCCGCAGTGTATCATAGGCACCTGTCACCTTATTACAGCCGCAGTGTGTCATAGGCACCTGTCACCTTATTACAGCCGCAGTGTATCATAGGCACCTGGCACCTTATTACAGCTGCAGTGTATCATAGGCACCTGGCACCTAATTACAGCTGCAGTGTGTCATAGGCACCTGGCACCTTATTACAGCTTCAGTGTGTCATAGGCACCTGTCACCTTATTACAGCCACAGTGTGTCATAGGCACTTGTCACCTTATTACAGCTGTAGTGTATCATAGGCACCTGTCACCTTATTACAGCTGCAGTGTGTCATAGGCACCTGTCACCTTATTACAGCCGCAATGTATCATAGGCACCTGTCACCTTATTACAGCCGCAGTGTATCATAGGCACCTGTCACCTTATTACAGCCGCAGTGTGTTATAGGCACCTGTCACCTTATTAGAGCCGCAGTGTGTCATAGGCACCTGTCGCCTTATTACAGCCGCAGTGTATCATAGGCACCTGTCACCTTATTACAGCCGCAGTGTATCATAGGCACCTGTCACCTTATTACAGCTGCAATGTGTCATAGGCACCTGTCACCTTATTACAGCCACAGTGTGTCATAGGCACCTGTCACCTTATTACAGCTGCAGTGTGTCATAGGCACCTGTCACCTTATTACAGCCGCAGTGTATCATAGGCACCTGTCACCTTATTACAGCCGCAGTGTATCATAGGCACCTGTCACCTTATTACAGCCGCAGTGTATCATAGGCACCTGTCACCTTATTACAGCTGCAGTGTATCATAGGCACCTGTCACCTTATTACAGCCGCAGTGTGTCATAG
This sequence comes from Bombina bombina, assembly GCF_027579735.1. Classification (NCBI taxonomy): domain Eukaryota; kingdom Metazoa; phylum Chordata; class Amphibia; order Anura; family Bombinatoridae; genus Bombina; species Bombina bombina. Next base: position 9,531,511 of record NC_069500.1, read on the forward strand.
GCACCTGTCACCTTATTACAGCCGCAGTGTGTTATAGGCACCTGTCACCTTATTATAGCCGCAGTGTGTTATAGGCACCTGTCACCTTATTACAGCCGCAGTGTGTCATAGGCACCTGTCACCTTATTACAGCCGCAGTGTATCATAGGCACCTGTCACCTTATTACAGCCGCAGTGTATCATAGGCACCTGTCACCTTATTACAGCCGCAGTGTGTCATAGGCACCTGTCACCTTATTACAGCCGCAGTGTATCATAGGCACCTGGCACCTTATTACAGCTGCAGTGTATCATAGGCACCTGGCACCTTATTACAGCTGCAGTGTGTCATAGGCACCTGGCACCTTATTACAGCTGCAGTGTGTCATAGGCACCTGTCACCTTATTACAGCCACAGTGTGTCATAGGCACTTGTCACCTTATTACAGCTGTAGTGTATCATAGGCACCTGTCACCTTATTACAGCTGCAGTGTGTCATAGGCACCTGTCACCTTATTACAGCCGCAGTGTATCATAGGCACCTGTCACCTTATTACAGCCGCAGTGTATCATAGGCACCTGTCACCTTATTACAGCCGCAGTGTGTTATAGGCACCTGTCACCGTATTACAGCCGCAGTGTGTCATAGGCAGCTGTCACCTTATTACAGCCGCAGTGTATCATAGGCACCTGGCACCTTATTACTGCTGCAGTGTATCATAGGCACCTGGCACCTTATTACAGCTGCAGTGTGTCATAGGCACCTGGCACCTTATTACAGCTGCAGTGTGTCATAGGCACCTGTCACCTTATTACAGCTGCAGTGTATCATAGGCACCTGTCACCTTATTACAGCCGCAGTGTGTCATAGGCACCTGTCACCTTATTACAGCTGCAGTGTGTCATAGGCACCTGTCACCTTATTACAGCCGCAGTGTGTCATAGGCACCTGTCACCTTATAACAGCTGCAGTGTGTCATAGGCACCTGTCACCTTATTACAGCTGCAGTGTGTCATAGGCACCTGTCACCTTATTACAGCCGCAGTGTGTCATAGGCACCTGTCACCTTATTACAGCTGCAGTGTGTCATAGGCACCTGTCACCTTATTACAGCCGCAGTGTGTCATAGGCACCTGTCACCTTATTACAGCTGCAGTGTGTCATAGGCACCTGTCAGCTTATTAAAGCCGCAGTGTGTCATAGGCACCTGTCACCTTATTACAGCCGCAGTGTGTTATAGGTACCTGTCACCTTATTACAGCCGCAGTGTGTCATAGGCACCTGTCACCTTATTACAGCTGCAGTGTGTTATAGGCACCTGTCACCTTATTACAGCCGCAGTGTGTTATAGGCACCTGTCACCTTATTACAGCCGCAGTGTATCATAGGCACCTGTCACCTTATTACAGCCGCAGTGTGTCATAGGCACCTGTCACCTTATTACAGCCGCAGTGTATCATAGGCACCTGTCACCTTATTACAGCTGCAGTGTGTCATAGGCACCTGTCACCTTATTACAGCCGCAGTGTGTCATAGGCACCTGTCACCTTATTACAGCCGCAGTGTATCATAGACACCTGTCACCTTATTACAGCCGCAGTGTGTTATAGGCACCTGTCACCTTATTACAGCTGCAATGCGTTATAGGCACCTGTCACCTTATTACAGCCGCAGTGTATCAAAGGCACCTGTCACCTTATTACAGCCGCAGTGTGTCATAGGCACCTGTCACCTTATTACAGCCGCAGTGTGTCATAGGCACGCAATTTCTTACCCTTAAAGGGCCACTGTAAGTAAATATTTTCTATGCCTGTTACTAACTAACTACCCCAAATACGCTTTTTATCAATAGCATTTCATTAACATATCTCTACCGTATATCAGAAATCTTGTCTGCAAATTTAATTGTTTTCCAAACCCACTCCGTGGGTATCCTTTGCTCTGTACCAATCAGTTTACAATACCTAGGTTTCAAAATGGCGCTTTAAACACAAAGTTATTGGTTTAAGTATTTTGAACACTCAGTACTGAAAATAGTGGGCAGGATAACGTGACATCATCGGCGAATAAAATATATAACTTTTAGAATGTTATGAAACTTTGTTTTGGAGAAAATATAGGTCAGTAGGTTTTAATTAATGTTTATTAACTTTAATATGTTAGTCGTTTAGCTTAAAAATTATAACAGAAAGTAATCCTTTAAGGACCAGGGCTATTTTTACATTTCTGCGGTGTTTGTGTTTAGCTGTAATTTTCCTCTTACTCATTTACTGTACCCACACATATTATATACCGTTTTTCTCGCCATTAAATGGACTTTCTAAAGATACCATTATTTTCATCATATCATATAATTTACCCTAAATAATTTTATAAAATCTGATAAAAAAATGGAAAAAAAAAACACTTTTTCTAACTTTGACCCCCAAAATATGTTACAAATCTAAACCACCAAAAAACACCCATGCTAAATAGTTTCTAAATTTTGTCCTGAGTTTAGAAATACCCAATGTTTACACGTTCTTTGCTTTTTTAGCAAGTTATAGGGCAATAAATACAAGAAGCACTTTGCTATTTCCAAACCATTTTTTTTTCAAAATTAGCGCTAGTTACATTGGGACACTGATATTTTTCAGGAATCCATGAATATCCCTTGACATGTATACATTTTATTTTTAGTAGATATTCCAAAGTATTGATCTAGGCCCATTTTGGTATATTTCATGCCACCATTTGCAATCAAATAATAAAAAATCATTCATATTTTCACAAACTTTTTCACAAACTTTTGGTTTCTCACTAAAATTGTTTACAAACAGCTTGTGCAATTTTGGCACAAATGGTTGTAAATGCTTCTCTGGGATCCCCTTTGTTCAGAAATAGCAGACATATATGGCTTTGGCATTGCTTTTTGGTAATTAGAAGGCCGCTAAATGCCACTGCGCACCAAACTTGTATTATGCCCAGCAGTTATGGGGTTAATTAGGTAGCTTGTAGGGTTAATTTTAACTCTAGTGTAGAGATCATCCTTCCACCTGACACATCCCACACCCTGATCCCTTCCTGACCCCCCTCAAACAGCTGTTTTCCCTCCCCCACCTCACAATTTTTTTTAAAAATAGTTTTTTATATTTATTTTGCAGTAATGGATCCCCCCTCAGCCCCCAACCTTCCTAATAACCCCCATACGGCTCTCTAACCCTCCCCCCCTCTACTTATTTTCCACCATCTTGGGTACTGGCAGCTGTCTGCCAGTACCCATTTTGCCATAATACATGGTAGCTGACCCCCCTCAACTCCCCTCCCCAATCCCTTTACAAAAATGAATTTCCCTCTCCCTCCCTCTATCACCTTAACGTAGCGTGTGCGCGCCCTTATGTCTTGTGCGCACTGCAGGGACAAGAACAGGAGGTCCCTGCAGCGATGGGCAGCCCACCCTCCTCCCTGCTGTTGCTCCCACCCACCAACGAACAGCACCATCGCTGGCCGATGCAGAGAGGGCCACAGAGTGGCCCTCTCTGCATCAACAACTCTGCAACTCTATTTCTGTAGTGTTCGTGGGGCATGCAGAAATAGTGAGATCACGGCAGATAGAAACCCAGGACTGCAGCGACGTACAGGTCGCTGGTCCTTAAGGGGCGTTGGTCGTTAAGGGGTTAAATTGTAGTGAAAACATTTCAGTTTAATTTGTAATTGATGCGGATGGAGCCTTTATATCAGTCCCAAGGGATCTCTGATTAACTTCTCTCTCCCGTGTGACATTTTGACATCCCAGAGAGCTTTATTATCTACTATTGAAGGCCAGTGGCGTCACTAGGGGGGGGCGGGGGGGGCGGCCCGCACCCGGGTGACACCATAAAGGGGGGTGACACCACCACCAGCTGTGTTAGTAAATAGTATTTGATTTTGATTGTATTTGTAAATGTTATGTTACTGTTTAACTTTTTATTTCTGAATAGTAAGTGATTGTGTGGCGTTGTTGTATTACTTAACTTCTTTAATTAATGTAATATAGTACATGGGGGGGGTCCGACTCCGTCCGTCCGTGTGAGTGACCCAACCAACGTATGTAACCGTGACGTCAGTGACTGACTGTGATCAATCTACTGCTCCAACTCCATTAGACTAGACTCACTCAGTAGAAAGGAATCAATCATCACTCTAGTCGGAGGAGCAGGGGCAGGACATGCAGCCACAGACAGACGGTCACGTTCCTCAGCAATGTCTGGCTGCTGACACAGTCACAGTGACTCACATGCAGCACCACCCAGTAGGAACGTGACCGGTCCGGAGATGAACAGGGCGCAGGCTAAGTCGGGGGAGGAGCAAATAGTCACAACACTAGTGACTGCGCATGCGCAGGACTCAGGAGGAAGACGACGTCACTATAGAGAGAGCGGGAGCAGCCGAGAGCGGGACGACGTGCTGCGACACAACTGTAGGCAGCAGGCAGGCTGGTAGGGCGGCAGCAAGCGCCAAGTGAAAGTGAACCACGTGAAGCAGAAGTAACTAGGGTAAGTCACTGTCTGTCACTGTCAGTGTGTGTCATCATTCATGATCTCAGTGCTGTGTGCGGGGGTGTCAGATGTCCATGTCGGTGTGTGACAGTCTGACTGACAGTGATCATCATCTTGATCTTCTTCTATTTCTTTAGTAATCTGTCTGATCTATTCTGAGATCAGGTGAGGGTGGGGAGGTGGTCTGGTGGTCTACACGGTATGATACACTGAGTACTAGTACTAGTAATCAGTAGTAAGCCTGGCCAAAAAGTCACACAATCGATTGAAATTCATTCATATTTACAATTGCTTTATTGCTTACAACAATGTGATTGTGATTTGTGTATTCATTATCATTTTCTTTTGGGCAAGCCTTTAAAATGTAAATATTACTATGATCACATTGCTTGAAAGTTTCAGTAAGTAAGTGTAAGGCTGGCCCTTTAATCTTATCAAATAATTGTTTTGTTATCAATAATCCTTCCTGGGAAAGGCATTTAACCAGTCAGTAAAAAAGAAATCTCTCTCCCCAGAGGCACTGAATTGTGTTTCTGTCATTAGGTTGCATTGCACTTCTAGAGGATTTTAAAAATCCTCTGGAAGTGCAATGCAACCTCCAGGAAGGATTATTGATTTGATAACAATTATTTAAAGGGCCAGCCTTACTGAAACTGTCAAGCAATGTGATCATAGTAATATTTACATTTTAAAGGCTTGCCCAAAAGAAAATGAATACACATTGTTGTAATTAATTATTGTAATTGATTCAATCGATTGTGACTTTTTGTCTTACATACTGATTACTCAGTGTATCTTACCGTGTAGACCACCAGACCACCTCCCCACCCTCACCTGATCTCAGATCAGAGACAGATTAGAAATAGAAATAGAAGAGAAGATGATGATCACTGTCAGGAATTAATATTATACTCATTAAAAGTCAAATAAGCTTAAGGCATTCTTTTTAAATAGTTGAAACTTTCAGACAGTGGACATAAATCAGACATACATGATGATAAATGAAGATCACTGATGTTAAAACCCAAGTCCTTTCATTCCCACTAACCTGAAGATTCCCATAGAACCAACTATTCAGACATCTTATAGTGCAATTCAATGCTGACAGGAAATTGTTAAATACCAATTATTTTGAAAAACAAAAAGTAATTTTTAAGACAATTTCATACATTGCCAGTTCTCCAGCAATTCTAAATTAAATGAAATATGAATTATTTGTTCCCCAGCTAAGTATTTCCCTTTGGAACCCTGCAAAACTGCAATGGGCTTGGTTTTTGCTATATAATGGCTTTTTGCTTAGACCTCAGCATATGCTTGGATCATCATGTAGGTTTGTGCTGACCACTTGGTGCTTGGTTCAGTTTGTGCTTTTTGTGAAACTTACAAGTCCATTCCAGTACAGTAGCCACTAGCCAGCGAATGGGTGCAACTGCATATAGCACACACACCCCGGTCCCTAGTAATGCCCTAGATAATTTGCTGGTGCCACGTGCCATTGCCAAAGGTCAGGAGGAGTTAGCATTTGCACAGTTCAGTGATTGCATCAGGATGATGATCAGTTCACTACGCATTGGCAGGAACACAGATATTCATGTCCAGGAGGTCTTATAATTATAAATCTCCCTTATTTCCATTAAGGAAATGCTGGCAAATAATGTTAAGATGTAAAATTACTTCCAAGTTCCAGGGACAAATAACTGGAATATCTGCCTGATGCTGATGGTCGAATGGCAGATAATGATTAATCTGTGCAATTCTACTTTCAACTAAGCTGTAGATTTGTAGCATGTAATTAAATAGTGATTTCCAGCCCCTTCTCCCATTAATAAGGTCTTATAAATGTATTTGTATTTGTGTTATTTAATTTATTTCAGTAAAGTTTAATGTTACAGTTACACATGGCATGGGAGTGTATTTGTTCCTGTTTTATTTTGTGTTATTTAATTTATTTCAGTAAAGTTTACATTTTGAAAAAACATTTATCTTTCTAATTAATTTTTTTCATGTATTATTTGAAGGTGTATGTCAAATTGTCACTACTATTGCTATTACATTCAGTGTTATATGGGAGTTACGATTTAGGAGTAACATTAGAAAAAAAAAAAATTAAGTGTGGGGTGGGGGGGGGGGGGGGTGACACCATGAGATACCGCCCCGGGTGACACCAACCCTAGTGACGCCACTGTTGAAGGCTATTGAAGGCTTCTCTCATCTCTCTGGGACTTCAAGGTTCCACCGTTTTTCTTATAAAATTTAGTGAGTTTAGCCCCTAAGAAGTCTGCACTAGAATTTATCACTGAACTGGAGAATCTTTGCTTAGCAGTCCCCTAGAAAGTAATGAAGTTCTCAGGTAAACTAGAAGAAATACAAAGCGCAATGTAATTTGTAAAAGATACACATAACTATACAAAGGATGATCATAATGTGTTAACGTTACAAAGAAACTGTGAAGGCATAATCAGAATTTGTGAAATCACTGTCCTAAATACACTGCTGTATACAAAATAAAGTGCCAAGTGTAAATGTGATAACAATTATAGGGATACTAAACATGGTATTTTATATCATTTTACTCTTCAGATTAAAGGGACACTAAACCCGATATTTCTTTCTTTCATGTTTCAGATAGAGCAGCAATTTTAAGCAACTTTCTATCAACTATCATTTTTTCTTCATTCTCTTGCTATCTATCACCTAGATTACGAGTTTTGCGCTAAACAGGGTGACAAACTAACGCCAAAAAAGTTGCGTTATTTCACTTTCCAATGCGCTGCCATTACGAGTTACTGAAAAGCCTCCTTGTGCGTGCGATATGGTGGCGTTAAACTCCATACCGTACAAAATCCAAGGGCTGCTTTGACGTGATCGTGCACACTTTCCCCATAGACATCAATGGGGAGAGAGTGTTAGAAAAAACACCTGAAACACCAAATTAACCAATAGGATTTCAGAAACTCTCATCCTATTAGCTGATCTCAGTTTGAAAAATCAAATCAGCTAATAGGAATGCAAGGTAAGCCATTTTGAAACGGCTACCTTGCATTCAACTTCAGTGTACGGCGGTGACCATATGAAGAGGACGCTCCGCGCAGGATGTCTTCGGCTACGTTAGTAAAAGAAATATCAGGGTGAAAAGGTGCCAGAAGAACATAAGGACGCCCCACATAAAATACGGGTGGGGAGCTGTGGACTCTTTCCATCAGAAGAAAAGGAAATTATCAGGTAAGCATAATTTATGTTTTTCTTCTTAAATGGAAAGAGTCCACAGCTGCATTCATTACTTTTGGGAAAACAATAGCCAAGCTATAGAGGACACTGAATGCCAAGGTGGGAGGGTACAATAGGCAACCTAAACTGAGGGCACCAGGCCTGAACCTCTACCCAATAAAAAATCCTGCTTCGTCTGAAGCTGAGAAATATTTTTAAAGGTAAAGCCCCAGTGATACTAACTCGCAGCTAGTCCAGAGCCAAACCAGAGACCGTAAACGGACTCCACTGAACCAACAGTCCTCCAAGAGACACCGTCGCTCAACAGACGATCCCCCACCACTCAACCCTCACAAATGAAGGGGAGAAAATCCCCAAGGGGACAAGGCGGGAGAACCGAGGAACCAAAAATGTTCCTTAATACAAAAAAGAACACCTCCAAGTGTGGGCCAAGCTCACAGAGACCCAAATGGACATAACATACATAGTGGATAAGGTTGAAAAAAGACTGAAGTCCATCGAGTTCAACCTATACAAATCTAAAATACTTACATAAAGCTCCAGTTAAGCTTAAATAACCCCACTAAAAGGTGACTCATTTAATACTATCAATCATATCCATGAATTTTGTTTATATACAGAAATGTATCCAGACTATTTTTAAATGTATCTAGGGTATTGGCATTCACTACCTCCTTTGGTAATGAGTTCCACAATTTTATTGCTCTTACAGTGAAAAAACGTTTCCGTTGCAGGAGATTAAATCTCATTTCCTCCAACCTTAAATTATGACCTCTTGTCAGAAACAATTTTCTAAGAATAAACAGAGCTTCTGCCATCTCTGAATATGGGCCTTGAATATATTCATATAAAGTAATCATGTCATCTCTCAAGCGCCTTTTTTCTAAAGAAAACAGACTCAGTTTGGCTAGCCTCTCCTCATAGGTTAATTTCTCCAATCCCCTTATTAGCTTTGTGGCCCTTCTCTGAACTTTTTCTTGTTCTGCAATATCTTTTTTTGCGATTGGTCCTCAGAACTGCACTCCATACTCAAGGTGAGGTCTTACCAGGGCTTTATATAGTGACAGAATTATGTTTTTCTCCCTTGAATCAATGCCTCTTTTAATACATGCTAGTATATTATTAGCCTTTGAAGCTGCTGCCCTGCATTGTGCACCCATCTTTAGCTTGTTATCTATTACTACTCCCAAACCCCTTTCCTCCTCTGTTTGGCTAAGTCTTGTCCCATTTTAAAAATATGTTGCCTGCTTATTTTTACTTCCAAAATGTAGAACCTTGCATTTTTCCGTATTAAATCTCATTTTCCATTTACTTGCCCATACTTCTAATTTTTGCAGATCCCTTTGTAATGAAAGTTCATCCTGCTCTGACCTAATGACCTTACTTAACTTCATATCATCTATAAAAATAGAGATGTCGCTATTTAATCCTTGCTCCAAGTCATTTATAAAAATATTAAAAAGAACAGGGCCCAGTACTGATCCCTGGGGGACTCCACTGATTACCAGTTATTTATCCATGAGCTAACATTTTCAGCTATTCCCAGCCCTTAATTGTGTGCATTAATCTCTCATGTGGCACTGTATCAAATGCCTTTGCAAAACCTAAGTATATCACATCAACTGATTCCCCTTTATCTATATTTTTACTTACTTCCTCGTAGAATATAATTAGATTAGTTTGACATAATCTATTTCTCCTAAAACCATGCTGAATAGAACTCATAATCTTGTTTACACGAATATGCCCATCAATATAATCCCTTATAATCCCTTGGATTATACAATATTTATAAGGAATATAACAATGCATGCAAAAATGCAATCAAATTAGCCAAAATTGAAAATGAAAAATTAATTGCAAAGGATTCTAAGTCTAACCCTAAAAGGTTCTTTAAGTACATAAATAGCAAAAAATCTAAGAAGGATAATATAGGTACATTAAAATGCGTGGAGAGTAGCATGATAAATAATGACAGGGAGAAGGCTAAGGTACTAAACCAGTTTTTTTCTTCAGTATACACAAGAGAGGAACCATTGGATGATACTTTGGAACAAAATAGAACATGCCAGTCCATACCATTAACTGGGTTATGTTTAGAGGATATCAGGAAAAAACTGGATAATATTAAGGTAAATAAAACTCCAGGCCCAGATGGAATACACCCAAGGGTGTTAAGGGAATTTAGCACTGTTATAGACAAACCTCTACTCTTAATTTTTCAAGACTCATTATCCTCAGGCATGGTACCCCAGGATTGGCGTAAAGCTGATGTGGTGCCACTCTTCAAAAAGGGAAGCAGGGATGATCCAGGAAGCTATAGACCAGTTAGTCTGACATCAATAGTGTGGAAGATATTTGACAGTACATTTAATTTTCATGTGCTTTCTGCTGCTACTTGGTGTGCTTTCCTCCATACTTTCTAATGTGACATTTCTTAAGTCATCCCTTCCTTGAGATATTAAGGGAGTGACATATTCACAGACTGATCTCTCTATTCTATTGTGTTCTAACTGACCCTCCCCCCCTTTGCCAAGTTTAAAAGATTCTCTAAACGTGCTACCATCCTTTCCCCCAACACACCTGCACCCATGTCATTCAGGTGCAATCCATCCTTACTGTACAAATTGTACCCTAGTGAAAAATCAGCCCAGTGTTCTAAAAAGTCAAACCCCTCATTTTTACACCATGTTTTTAGCCATGAATTAACTGACCTTAGCTCCTTCTGCCTTACTGAGTTAGCACACGGCCCTGGTAATATCTCCGATAATATTACTTTGGAGGTCATTTGGAGGTCCTTGCATTAAGCTTGCTACCTAACTCCCTGAAGTAATTTTTTAGGACTCTCCATCTCGCGCCAATTCCTTCATTAGTACCAATATGCACCATGACTACAGGATTAGACCCACATCTATCTAACAATCTATCAATACGCTCCACAATATGTGTAACACGAGCCCCTGGAAGACCGCAAACTGTTCTATTTAAAGGGTCTGGCTGACAAATTACCCTATCAACCTTCCTAATAATAGAGTCTCTTACCACCAACATCTGCCTCAGGCCCTGACTTGTATGCCCCTCTACCATGACTGAAGGACTGTTAACTATAGTATGCCCCTCTACCATGTTTGGAGGACTGCCCACCATAGTATGCTGCTCTTCCACAACTAAAGGACTGTTCACTATACTAGGCAAACCAGCCCTCTCTGACACTGCCACCCCTGAACTGATATCCCCAACATCTTCACTTAATCTGGCAAATCTATTGGGGTCAGGTGTACCAGCTCAGAACTGGCCTGTCTCTTCCGCTTACCTTTACTTCGCCCTCTAACTGTGACCCAGCTACATCCTGGAGTCTCCTCATCTGAATCATCCCCATTCCAACTGCTAGAACCATTAACAACCAGCTCAGTCCTATACATTTCCCTTTCAAGTGTCTGAATTTCATGTAGTATAGCAATTCGTTCCTCCAGATCTCCAATACGAGTTTCTAAAGAGACAATATGCTCACACTTGCCACAAACATAATCCCAGAAGCGGCTGCTCCAGTGATGCAACCAAAACCAAACAGAAAAGGGGGCCATGCCTATACTAAGCAAAACCCAGGACAATACCGGACATGGAGACAGAACAGACGTCTCCCTAACATCCTGCAAGCATGGAATGCAACTAAAGAGGCAAAGTTCTCCCAGCACCAGATCATAGAATACCAAAGTATTCGACCATGAAAAGCGTGTAATAGACCCAGGCGAAAAAAAACCCAAGTTTGAGAAACACAGAGTCCATTAAAGGATGACACAGAGGGTGCTTGCGAGGAAGAAGAAGCAGTCAAACCGCAAAAGCAACCCCCAGACAGAGGGCATGCTCCAGGCAACCTAAGCCGCTGGACCTACACACAGGTCCCTTATATCCTTGCAGACTGAGCTATCAGGATAGATTCAACAAGCTCACACATCCAGAAGAGACTGCGACCCGAACACAGCACCTTAGACCGCTCGGTCATCCTGACCTGCAGACCCACACCCAGCTGGACAAACCCAGCCTCAGGGATCCAAGACAGGGGAACAAAAGAATCCCAAAACTGGTACAGGAACGAGTGTAAAGATGGCACAGCCATCCCCACAGAGTACAAGTATAACCTTACTCTGAAAACAGACAAGGCCATAGACCTAAGGATCTATCAAAATAAGGCCCAACAGTCTGACTTGGAGCCAGCAAGACCCCAGGGGGAACCAATTCCACCTTTCCACCTCCCGACCAGGAGAAGCCCCAAGAAAGGACTCCATCTCCATAGGGAGGAGAATATCCCCTAAAGAAAAGGGAAAAAACTGAAAGGGCAACAACTGTCCCCACGGCCCAAAGCCAATGGGAAGAAAAATCCCCAACACAAATGTCCTCGAAAAGGATCCCCCTACAAGTAGCTTGCCAAGCAGAGGCACAGCCAACACATTCTCCTGCAGAGCAGAGAATCCACGGTTACACTGGCAAACTGACTAGGGGAATGCAACCCTAAGGCGCACCAGAAATTGGACATCCAATGCCAGCAGCTGGGTATGAACCAACAACCCTTGAGGCTCAAGCCACACAGCTAACCACTACATGACATGGGCTATTCTGTTGTAAAGAGTAATAAATACTCCGAAAACCTGGCCAACCCTAACCAGGTCAGATAGATGAAGCAAGGACATAGCACAAGTTCCCACCACCGTGGAACACCCCAACCAGCCCTGAGATCCAAGATTCCAAAACAACCCAAGACTGGGTCAAGAAAAAGGCCAAGCGAAGCCTCAGAAAGCGGAAGTTTCAGGGAGAAAAACAGGTCCGGGGACCTAATAGTTCAGGCAACCTTATCCTGGAACTAAACACCCCAACTGTCCAAAAAGACAGACAAAAGAGAAATGGATGCATATTCAGAGAATCAGGATAGCGATGAGAACTCGAAAGCCCCAACCAAAGGAAGGAACCACCCCTAGCCAAAGTCCAACGCTCCAAGGAGCAAGGCTAGAAGTCATATGAAGAGACTTCTCAAATCCTCAGGACAACAGAAGAGATACCTCAAAGTCCACAAAACCCTTCTAGCAGGTGTTACATCATCTGTGGGGAGCTGTCTATATCAGAAGAATTATTTTATCAAATTATAAAAAAGAATTAATTTCATTAAAGGAAATGTATTTAAAATCATCTTGGATCTGTCATTCTAATTAAGCAAGAGCATTCGGCTAACAATTATCTTGGATCACATGTGTCTAGAGGTTACCTTTGGCCAGGAAGAACCCCTGCTGTTTGTGAACACAAAAGAGAAACACAGGTGGAGTCCCATTGTCTAAGACTTTGTTTACGCTCTGGTGGATGGAATTACAAACAAATGGACCCTCACTCATATATGTTAATGGGATACATGCTGGCTTACTCAGACCCTCCTTAACACAAGGCACCACATTTGCTTGGGAGGGACAAGTAAAAATAACCAGTATTGCATTATGTGTGCATAAGGATCATATGTTTTTAAAATAACTACTTAAAAAATCTGATAACTATATGTATAGATAAGTTAAATATGGATTTAAGAATATGAAATAACCAGTATGATATGAATATATATATATATGCCTTTATATAATAGGAATCACAGGGAGTAAAGATAAGCACACTATCGCCGATTGCACAGATATTCCACTGAAAGGTAAGTCCAAACGACAAAATCCAGGCAAGCTCCAGGCAGGGTAAGATAAAAGAGTAACAAAATTTTTTTATTAAAGATAAAAGCGGATGCCACTAGCAGTGGCAAACATGTAGCAGAGCCAGCAGTAACAACAGTCAGGTGTAAGGGCCGGTCTCCACGCAGACGCGTTTCGTGCCCATGCACACTTGTTCACTGCATACCTGGAGACCGGTCCAGCACCCTTTTATGGCTATGTGATAAGAAAATTAAGAACACCTGACTTTACAAAGATCGGAAGAAAGGGAAGCCCCTCCTAACTGGTACACAAATGACATCTGTTAAACACACATTTTTCAAAGGAGCACACATGGTAATATAGTTACTTAGATAGATATTAATAGACAGATGGCTATGCAAGAAAAAAGCTCAAAACAGATTTACATTGCATGCTTAAAGAAGAAAGTTTTCCCTTTGACAAATTAGTATATATTAGTTAGTAATCCATATTGGGTAAAAAGTTACCTAAACGGGAAAAATAGTTTATAGTCTCCTATTGAAGCAACCATCTGATACCTAAAATTTCTAAGTGAACAACCACATTGAAAACTTAAGATCAGCGATATACATAATATGTACATTTAGCATAATGTTAATACTGAACAAGAGACTAAAAAGCAAATATATCTAAATCTGAGCAGATATCTTCTATAGGGTGATTCCTAAGCATGAGTTATTGTTTCCAATAGAGGTAAAAAAAAAAGGGAAATAATACAAGATAGATAAGGAAGATCAATACTATATATGTACATGCATGAAAGGCTCAGTGCCCTATGTGAATACATCTAGATCCCTTCTAATGTTTAGGCCATCAGGTTCACTAGTTTTTAATGAAAACATCCAAAATATTTCTTTTTTGTTTAGCACCTTTTCCCTATTTCCACCTCTCTTCCATTTCGTGATATGGTCAATGGCTTGTATTTTTAAGGATGCTGTCTCTGATTTGTGAAATAACTTAAAGTGCCTAGGTACCGGGGTATCACTCTCCTCATCCTCAATAGACCTCAGATGTTGAAGGAATCTGTCTTTTAAAGATCTTTTTGTTTTCCCTGTATATTGTTTCTTGCAAAAATCACAGGTGAGCAAATAGACAACATGAGTTGTTGCGCAATTCATGAAATATTTGATGTTATACTCTGTATTTGTCGTACTGGATCTGAATGTATTCCCCTCAATGACATGATTGCAGGTCTTACATATAGGGTGTCTGCATTTATGAAATCCTTCCTTCCTCGTAAGCCAGCATTTGATTTTAATGGGCTTCAGATCAGAGGGGGATAGATGATTGGCCAAAGTTTTTGCCCTTTGGGGATAAACTCACATCCAGAGGACAATATTTCCTTAGTGATTGGATCGGAATACAATATGGGAAGACAATCTCTTATTATGGAGCCTACTTTATTGTATTCAGTGCTGTGTGTGGTAATGAACTTTAGTCTTTCATCTCTCTCTCTTTGTTCTTTAGATTTATATTGGAGAAGATTTTGCCTAGGAATAATGTCGACACTTTCTTTTGATCTTTTAAGCAAATCCTGCCTATATCACCTATCAATAAATCTTTGTGTAGCCTCCTTTGCTTGAATTTGATATTCTGCCTCGCTCGTACAGTTTCTCTTTATACGAATATATTCCCCCTTGGGGATCCCTCTAAGAACATGTCTCGGATGACATGATTCAAACTTTAAGAGGGTATTACCCGCAGTTTCCTTACTATACATTCTTGTTTGTACAGGGGATCCCACTTTGCCCTGGACTGTGAGATCCAAAAAGTTAATACTTTCATTGCTTTGTTCTCCTGTAAATTCGATTCAGAATTGATTACAGTTCAGGTATTTGCAGAAATTATGCTGTCAACTCATCACAGTCCAGGACAAAGAACAAATCGTTAATATATAGAAAATATTGAACAATTTTATCCCCAAAGGGGTTACTATCTCCATAGACGCGGGACAGCTCCCACCAACCCATAAATAGGTTGGCATAGGAGGGGGCAAATTTGGCCCCCATCGCTGTCCCGCATCTCTGGAGATAGTATTGTGTCTGAAACATAAAAAAATTATGTGAAAGCAGATATTCCACTGCTCTAAGAAGAAACACTTTGGTGGCCAGTTCAAAGCTACAATATAGATCAATAAAGAATTCAATAGCAGTCAGGCCTTTTTGGTGGTCAATGGACGTATAGAGTGAGGTGACATCAACTACCATAAACCTATAGCTGTTTATCCATGTGATGTTCTCTATTTTTTTAATAAAAGTGGTGGTATCCTGAATGTAACTTGGGAGTTTGTTGACCAGTGGCTGCAGAAAGCTATCCACAAGTTCAGATAAGGCTTCATTTAGTGAGCCGATTCCTGCAATAATCGGCCTCCCTGGTGGTGATAGTGGATTCTTGTGGATTTTGGGGAAATGATGAAAAATTGGTGTTACAGAGTGTTTAACCATTAACTTCTCCTCCATAGCTTGGGTAATTATATTGTTACATCTTGCAAAGTGAATATCATTTATTTCTGTCTGAAATTTATTAGTAGGATTTTCCCCAAGTCTAAGATATACACTTTCATCTTGAAGTTGCCTTTTTGCTTCTGCAACGTAGTCAACTCTGTTAAGGACCACAACATTTCCTCCCTTATCGGATTGTCGGATGACTATGTCATCATTACTTGACAATTCCTTAAGGGCCTGCTTTTCCCTAGAAGTAAGATTTGTATGTTTTTTAGCTTTCTTTTGAATTTGGTCACTTAATTCCCTCAGTTTATTTTCAACTGTTTTCTGGAAAACATCTATTGCTTTAGGACGTATGTGAGTAGGATAGAAGTTACTTTTACTTTTAATGTGTTTCAGTGATATGTCCCTTTCTTTCAATGAATCACCTCTAGGACCCTCACTCTCTACCAAAAGAGTTTCTAAATCTATCATAGTATTAATATCTGAAAAAATTAGCTCAGATGTTATTATGGTCTCTTGAACAGCATCACAATTGGCGATCATAGGATCATTGAAATCCTGTGTCTTCTCATCCTTAGCATAAAAATGCCTTTGAAGTGTAATTTTCCTTGCAAAACGATTAACATCGAGAATGGTCTCAAAAATGTTAAAGTGATAAGAAGGCACAAAATTCAAGCCTCTAGGCAGAACATTCACCTGTGAGGGAGTGAGAGGTTGGTTAGATAGATTTATGACATTTTTATTCAGGCATATTTCTTGGTCACATTCTGTGACCTGGTGGCATATGTAGTCCTGTAACTCTGTTTTTTGTTGTCCTTTGTTTTTCTTGTGACCTTCTCTGGATCCTCTATGCGTTTTTTTCGAACTCCTGATACAGTTTGTCGCTGCTCGTTTTTTGACTGTGATGTTGGGATGTCAGTTTCCTGTGAGTTATCTTCTACTTGAAAAACAGCTGCTGTTGCCCCATCTTCATTGATCTCACCTTCAGATGAATCGCACTCAAATTCAGTGTCTGAAAAAGTGACACTTTTTCCTTTCTTATTATTGCCCTTCCAGCTCACTTCTTTGTTGCTATTTTTGCGATTCTTTCTGTAGCCCCGCCTCGTAGTGTCTTCCTGGGTCCATCTATATACTTGCTTGGTATCGTAATCCTTTTTGTCTCAGCTCATTTTTCTGGATTTAAAGATCCACATTTCTTTTTTGAAAGAGTTCATCTTTTTTTCAAATTCTTTGTCATATTTTTTAAAATCAGGTTCTTGTTGATATTCTTTCAAAATTGACTGTGTTTGCTTGAGCTCTATTGAAAGATCCGCTCTCTGTTGTTTTTTATACATTATTAGGAGATCAATTAATGCAAAAGAGCAAGCATCTAATATGGCATTCCATTTCTCAATAAATGAAGGGTCAGACACAATAAAAGAAGGAAACTTTCTTATACGTAACCCCCTAGGGATACGATGATCTTGCTTATATAGCATAAAAGATTTTATGTCTTGATCCATTATAATGTCTCTCCTCCTCAGAGTGTCCATATCAAAGAATAAGCTATCCAAAGTATGTACGATTTCATTGTATAATTCTGTACCTTCGTCTTTAAACTCACTTAGTACATATGCACTTTCCATTTTTATTTCAAGGAAAGGAAAAAAAGTCTCTTAGTGCTACCAAAGAGTGCTATATCATATTGCTTAGTGTAGATCTTATGTCTCCAATAAGATATATGTGTATTATTTTTATAATTCAGTAATGATAAAAATGTAAATAAGATTGATTTCCCAGTTTCAGTCCATATAAATATATACTGCTGGCTCTTTATTATAGTGTACCCTTTGATTGCCTATGGATTATCAGATTATATAGACCATAAATTACCCACCTCGTCTTCAGTCGGTTAAATATTCTATTTTATAGGAGGTAAAACACACAGCATACAAACAGATCAAACCAAGGAAAGGATCACTGGCATTTGATTCAATATGTAACCTTCCGTTACTAGCTGTGACGTGTCTTACCTCCGTGCACTTCCAGGGCCGCTCTCACCGGGTCAGGCAGAAAAGTTGAAGATTATTCACAGAAGAATCCCGTGAGCAGCGCTCACCGTCAGTCCAGTACAGAGTGAGATGCCGACACAATGGAGTGTGGGCGGGGACACACCCCCTTGTTGCTGTGCTGCAATAGGCTGCTTCTTCGGGCGGATCTGCCAGATACGCCCACAACAAACGTAGGAATCACAGGGAGTGAAGATAAGCGCACTATCGCCGATTGCACAGATATTCCACTGAAAGGTAAGTCCAAACGACAAAATCCAGGCAAACTCCAGGCAGGGTAAGATAAAAGAGTAACAACATTTTTTTATTAAAGTTAAAAGTGGATGCCACTAGCAGTGGCAAACATGTAGCAGAGCCAGCAGTAACAACAGTCAGGTGTAAGGGCCGGTCTCCATGCAGACGCGTTTCGTGCCCATGCGCACTTGTTCACTGCATACCTGGAGACCGATCTAGCACACTTTTATGGCTATGTGATAAGAAAATTAAGAACACCTGACTTTACAAAGATCGGAAGAAAGGGAAGCCCCTCCTAACTGGTACACAAATGACATCTGTTAAACACACATTTTTCAAAGGAGCACACATGGTAATATAGTTACTTAGATAGATATTAATAGACAGATGGCTATGCAAGAAAAAAGCTCAAAACAGATTTACATTGCATGCTTAAAGAAGAAAGTTTTCCCTTTGACAAATTAGTATATATTAGTTAGTAATCCATATTGGGTAAAAATATATATATTGGATAATATATATATACACAGATGTGACTTGTGCATTTATGGATTGTATATATATACTGATTACCTGACCAAATTATACTCCCAGGTGTCACCACCATGCATTGAGGAGTCATGACAGTTTAAAATATACATATAATGAGAAACTATTGTAAAATACTATACAATTCATTATGCCTCATCTGTAACATACACTTATATATGAGATGCCCACATAAGGAAATTCTATTTATGTATATGCCTCATGTATAAATACGTGTCTATCTAAGTCATAAGGATTTAATTTTAAACTGGTACATTTTAGTTAAACAAAAAAAAAATATTAAATGTAAGTAGACATGGATGTATGTATGCGTATGTATATAAATATATTATGTAGAAGTATATATGAATGTATGTAGATGTATATATATGCATGTATGTATACAGATAAATAAAATATATGGAGAGATATATATATATATATATATATATATATATATATATATATATATATATATATATATATATATAATATATCTCTCTATGTTAGAGCCTATGTATACCTCCTTTTAAACAAGTTGACCATATGCACAAATGATAAGCCATAAAGACATGAATACTTATTTAAATATATTTGATAAATTTATGAAGACTAGCTCACAATTTACTTAAATGTGTATATATATATATATATATATATATATATATATATATATATTATATATATGTGTGTATGATATATGAAAAATAAATTCTAAGAAGAATAAATATAAGAAAGTGAATTAAAATACAACCAGCTATACTTAGCATTGAGTGAATTATTCCCAGGGGCTAATTAGCATTCATCCAATCAAAAAATTACAGATCCTCACACATCTGTGAATGGCTGTTAGAGATTAGGGCGGAGTTGTAGTTCAGGATAAATTGGCTCACTGAGCATTCACAAGGGACTCTGGGTTGCATAAAAGTGAGGGCGAAGTGCTGTCCAATTTTCCCCTGAAATAGAACTTTTAAATCCTGGTTACCCATCTGATATTTTTGATATCCTTGGAAACTTTTTGCCTATTTTTCTTGTGGATTAAGAGATTTTGTGGGACCGAATGCAGAGGAAACACAGAGCTTGACTTTTACTTGAAAATCTTTTTATTGAAACCTTCAAATCAGTACATGAATAGTAACATCCTTTACATTACAGTGTAATTCAGGAAACGATCTTAATCCATGTTACAAAATTGCATCCAGTCATGATATGGCTTATATCTCATGAGCACTTAGATTTTTTCATATTAAACACATATTAGCCATATAGGTTAAATTAAAGGAAGGCTTCTATTATAACCTTTCAAACTATTATTAGAGGAGAAAAAAAACAAAAAGAACATTTTTCCATTTTTGAAGAAGAAAGAAAGAAGGAAGAGAAAAGAAGTAAAGAGAGATGTGGATGAGGATGAAGCACCCGTGGAGACCCTATCTAACATGTCCGCCTTCCTGTCCTACCCCGACCTCTAACGCCCTCCTCGCTTGCATTCTCATAGAATCCTCCCACATTATCCATTCCTCCCATATTTTAAGAAATTCCTGTCTTTTGTCTAACAGTGAAGAAGCTATGGACTCCATTTGATGATAATATCTAATTTTGTTTATTATAATGTCATAATGGGGTACATTGGTTTTCCAGAATTTCGCAATCACTGTTCTAACAGCGGTACATATTATACCCACTAACTTTAATGAATGTCTTTTGAGGCCTTCAATAGGGGAATGTAGAAGAGCCTGCTCAATGGTTAATGTTATTTGTCTATCAAAAATCTTACTAAGTAGCTCGGAGGTAGACTCCCAAATTCTCTTACTATCTTGGCACTCCCACCACATATGAACGTAGGTACCTTCTAATTGGCATCCTCGGTAACAGTGTGCTGGGCCTACAGTGTTGGTATCTAGTTTATGGTATTTAAATCTACTCAGATAGTTATACCACCTATATGTTGTTTTAATGTAGTTTTCTTTTAAATTTGCACTTATTGAGCAAGCCAAGCCCTTTTGGATCATGATGGCCCATTTTACCGAGTCTCTAGTAAGGGTAATCTCATTTTCCCATTTCTTGATAAAGTATAGCTTCTCTGACTTTTGTTTGGTAAATAAAAATTTGTATAGGCTAGAAATTGTGTCCCGAGCTTGACTTTTGATAACCCAGGGCTTGGAGGAGCAAACATTTGGGGAAGTATAGAAAAAAAAATCCTTAATTATATTTAAACAGTTGCATTTAAGGTCCTTATTAAGATTTGTATTAGATGGTTATAGGCCCAATTTTTTATATGTACTTACCCCATAGTCTGGTCTTATATTGTCTAGGAATTTAATTAACCTAACAATACAAGAAATCTTGTTATAGATATTGTTTATTTAATTCAGCATATTGTAAGGAAAGCCCCGGGTATTATAATTAAATATATTTAATTTTAGTGGTATTGTATTCTCTAAGGCTGAGACTAGTTGGGGCATCATAAAAGTTTTATTTTATCCTTTTTAAATTGCTTACTGGTTATAGCCATATCGTTAAATCTGATTAATTGCTATAAATTGCTAAGTATCCGGATATAATTTTAATGGTAATATTTGGCTAAGATTGTATTAAATAACCGTTGTTAGTAACACATATTGCATAGTTGGTTCATGCTGATCTATTTTATTTTGTTATAGACTTCACTGTTAGATCTGTACCCATAGGATCAAAACAAAGTGTAGTGGCATATTTTATTTCATACTGTATCAGAGAATTTGTTTTGTGTATAATTAAATGCTGTATCACTTGTTAGTATCTTTTTTAATGTGTAATAAATCTGTATATATATTTTCAAACTAAATCCTCTTTACTCCACAAATATAATTCACCATGTTTAAAAAGATATCATCTGATTAGAACTACTGAAAAATAATACACATATATGGGAGACTATCGATGAGACAATGGTAAATTATTTTGTAACATATATATATACATATATATATATATATATATATATATATATATATATATATATATATATATATATATACTAACACATTGGAGGTTACTGCTGAGATAGTCATAATTAATATTTTAATTTTAAAATATACAACACAGGGCTAGTCTCCCCATCACCTCCACACAAGCAGAAGACAGCAGGGAAGAGAAAGGCGCTAAGCCTTCCCAGCTCCGAGAAACCCCGAGCAAAGCAAAGTCCCCACAGGGACCAACCATCACCTGGAATGCAGATCCCTAAAAGGAGATTTAACTCACCTAGAGACAATGGAAGAAGACCCAAAGGTCTCATAAATCAGTCAGCCAGTACACGTCCAAGAGAAATAGCTGCATCTAGATACACTAGAAACAGCTTACATGCACACCTTCAAGGTACCAAGAGCTGCAACTGGTTTCGAAGGCAAACCTTCCGCATGCTGGACAGCAAGCCATACAAGCTGTTGGATCAAGCTCCAACAGGACAAATCCAGATGCCTAAAACTGAAGGCCAAACCACTCAAACTGTGGTAATGGGGCGCTAAACCTGCCAACCCTCCCCCGCATGGAGGAGGAAACTCTAGGTTCTGATGAAATCAGATGTCAGATAGAGTGATGCAGTGGAACACTCCCCTGCCTGGTCCTCTATGACTGAAGGCTATAAGGACTGAAACAATCCTCCCCGCCTCATGAACCCTCAGGTCCTCTCGAATGCTTAGTTGAACATGAAAAACATTGATAACCTGAGCACTCAGCACTTCTACCGAACCAGCCTAGCAGAAACAGCGCCACGTGTCTGAACAGCCGCAAGACCGAACAAACCCAACAGGACCAGCCTGTACCAAGGGTCCTAACCGGCAAGCTGCATAAATTCTCCCTCATAGGGGAAAAAACAGAAAACAGACATTTTTAACATAGGACTAACATGTCCAAAACAACTTCTGAAGAAGTAATAAAGAGTATCAATCCCAGATGGCTCCCAAAGGAAACAAAAACAAATAAAAGACATCCCATTGGATACAAATAAAATATAAGGCAACCCGAAGGTTAACGCCCAAAAAGACACAGGCCTACCCGCAGGACCAGCCAAATGGAGCCAAATCTTTCAAAAACTGGGAAAGATCTCAAACAAATGACAAACAGGAGATTACCACATCCCCACATGTTTAATGAGGTGCACCATTTGAAGTTGAAGACTGAAAATCCCCGTATCTGGTAACTATAGGGTCATTCAATAACTGAAAAACATGTCTGAGTAATATGCAAAGGCGTGCAATCCTGTAACAAAAGGCACAACACTCAGGGACAGTTATACCTGCGGGGAACTGTAGAGGCCCTCCCCATGGCAGAAGGCCCAGGACAATAGGGCACAAGCACATTCTCAAATAAACGTCTGGACTCTGCAGACGAACAATCGCCAACATTATGTGGAAGCGAAAACGTGCTGCAACCTCCGGGGGGAACACACCACCCTGCATGGAGGAATCATAAACTGGGTTACCCGCATGTGTAGAAGTATGAATTGGTAGGGAACTCGCCTCTCGGAGTACGGAACCCCCAGAGGCAGATGGCTCAGCAGTCCCTTGATTCCCCGAGCCCGAGGAACCAGCTGCTCTCATATGGCGTACGGAACAAAACATTTTGACATGTGTCAACGAGGCCAATCCAGATTCGTGACCGGACATAGAATCTGAATCTGAAATCAAAATAGTCTCAGTATCAGAATCCTCCGTAACTGAATATGAAATTAGCACAGTCTCAGCATCAGAATCCTCCATAACTGGATAGAGGATATATAAATATGGACTAAAGTAGTAAAAACAAAAACGGCACCTGACGCTCCAATGGCTGGGGCACTCACCACCTCCTATGACCAGACCCCTGCGGACTAGAAAATTTCCTTCACCACATGGTCGGGAATGCAGAAATGGGAAATGGAACGTAACCACGCCCGAACACAAGGTGAACCGTACAGTCCAAAAAAGCATGCCCAACCAAAAGGCCTCAAAGTTCCAAACCACGAGCCTATAAACATCACACATAAGCAGGTTGAATCACATAAAAAACATGATTATAAACCCCCCTGTTCAATAACCTCCCTCAGGAGATATTAACCCTTGATTCCAAGATGCTAAAAGAGATTGACTGAGACCTTTATGAAATTAGTTAGACCCGCAAGGTGTTGTAGCCTCTCGGGAAAACTTTCACATTACAGTACATTGATGATAAAGTAAAATGAAACGATCTTACCAGAATCTACGCCGTGGAACAGGAACACAACCTTTCAAGTGTGACGGATAGTAGCAACACCTCCGCCATGGACTTGAGAGAAAAAAAGCAGGCAGCGGAGCGAAGTTCGACAAAGCTGATTGCTTGAGGAGCTGTTAACATGAGTCAGGATGGTTTCGCAGAAAGACTCTCCCTGCATCTCCAGACTCTAACTTTCATCCAAGCCCTCACTGAGAGACTGACAGCATTACTTAAAACTCCTGTCTTATACCGAAGAGTACTACCCTCCATAAGAGACAAAAACAAAAATTAAAATTTCTGACACTTCTCTGCCAACCTCCTGAGACAAAAGGTAGAGAATGACTGGGGGATGAGGGGAGGGGAGTGGGAGGAGTATTTAAGCCTTTGGCTTGGTTGTCTTTGCCTCCTTCTGGTGGTCAGGTTCTTATTTCCCAAAAAGTAATGAATGCAGCTGTGGACTCTTTCCATTTAAGAAGAACAAATTTGGTTTAGTGTCCATTAAATCTGAAGAGTAAAGTAATATAAAATACAAAGCACAATGTTTAAATGTTTTTCCCCTCATTTTTAAGCATTACATTCCTATTTATTGCTAATTATATTATATCATTTCCAGTTATCCAAAGCACAGCTTAATTGCATAATTTAACCTAAATGTATTTAATGATAAATATTGCAATAAAAACCATGGGGAGAACGACTGGATATCTATGCACTTAACAAGAGCAGATAATTAAGGTGAAACCAATAATAAGAAAATAATTTCTGTGTCATTTAATAATGGCACTAGAAAAAGAAAACGTGGTCCTTACCGGGTTAATAAAGTCTCATGTTGTATATGGTTTTCTATTGTTACGGTGCATGTATTTCTGTATCTCTATATTTCTATGTTATTTAAACGCTGTTTTGGCTAAAATTGTAACAGTGAGTGATTGATGGGGAGTGATAGCCGCATAATATCTCTCGCTGTAAGATTTCATTTAATGTAGCAAATAAAAGTTATTTCTTACACGTTTGTTTTTATACATTAATATGATTAAACAGTTTTCTAGAATAATTAGTTCACTTACATGTCGCAGCCAGAGTGATGATTACAATTAGTAAAATCAGCGATAGGAGAACCAGACCAGGAACCAGGAACTGTGACCAAGTTTTCGGCCAAACTGTAAAATAAAAAAATTGTACAGCGTTACTCATTATCCTCAGGTATCATACCACAGGACTGGCATAAAGCTGATGTGGTGCCACTTTTTAAAAAGGGAAGCAGGGCTGATCCAGGAAACTATAGACCAGTTAGTCTGACATCAATAGTGGGGAAGATACTTGAAGGGATTATAGGGGATTATATTGATGAGCAAATTTGTGTAAACAAGATTATGAGTTCACATCAGCCTGGTTTTATGAGAAATATATCATGTCAAACTAATCTAGTTAGTAAAAATATAGATAAAGGCAAATCAGTTGATGTGATTTAATTGGATTTTGCAAAGGCGTTTGATACAGTGCCACATGAGAGATTAAATTAAGAGACTGTAAATATCTGAAAGTGTTTGCTCATGGATAAATAATGGGATATAAGGAGAGACAAATAGTAGTAAATGGATCATACTCATTCAACAAAGGTAAATAGCGGTTTGCCCAATGATCATTACTGGGCCCTGTTCTTTTTTTTTTTTATAATAACTTGGAGCAAAGATTAAATAACAACATCTCTATTTTTGCAGAAGGTACAATGCTGTGTAAGACAATTAAGTCAGTAACGGATATAATTGTACTACAAGGTGATTTACAAAAATTGGGCAGGTAAATGGCAAATGAGATTTATTATAGTAAAATATAAGATCGTACTGGAAGTAAAAACAAGCAGGCAATGTATTATTTAAATGGGACTAGATTTTCAGAGGAGGAAAGGGATTTGGAAGTAGTAATAGATAAGCTAAAGATGGGCGCACAATGCAGGGCAGCGGCTTCTAAGGCTAATAAGATACTAGCATGTATTAAAAGAGGCATTGATTTAAGGGAAGAAAGCATAATTCTGTCACTAACCAGCAGACAGGTCAGAGCTTATATGGCTGACCTGTCTCCATCACTCTTGCAGTTTGTGTAAGGACTTTACGCTGGGTCAGTACAGATGTAACTGAGGAACAGGTGACATGAAACTAGGGTTGTGCTACTGAAGTAAATAGACTAGCAGCGCATGTGAGATAAGGTCCAGACTGTGTGGTTTATACACAATTTGTGCGCGTAGTGCTTGGATGCAGAGCTTACACAGCTCACCTGTCTCTGCACTACTCTTGAAGGACTAAATGCTGGGTCAGTGCAGATGTAAGTGAGGGGAACAGGTGACATTAAACTAGAATGATGCCATTCAAGTAAAAAGACCTGCAGTGCATGTGACCTGATTACATTGTTGTGACCTGTATTACTATACTGTACCTCCCAGGTGATGATTCGTCCAAAAATGATAAGGCTTTGGGTTATCCTCCATATTAGCATCCGTTGTTTTATGCGCATGACACAAAGCTACAATACACAGTACACAGTTAGGAACTAGTAAGTAAAATGCAGAGTACATTGCTTGCTAGTGTAGTGTAGTGTACATTATTAGTGAGTATAATGTTGTATAGTACAGAAGACAAACGCCTAGATTTAGAGTTCTGCGTTAGCTGTCAAAACCAGCGTTAGGGGGTCCTAACGCTGGTTTTGTCCTACCGCTGGTATTTAGAGTCTTGTAGGTAAGGGTCTAACGCTCACTTTCCAGCCGTGACTTTTCCATACCGCAGATCCCCCTACGCCAATTACGTATCCTATCTTTTCAATGGGATCTTTCTAAAGCCCTGTATTTAGAGTCTTGGCTGAAGTGAGCGTTAGAAATCTAACGACAAGTCTCCAGCCGCAGAGAAAAACCAGGAGTTAAGAGCTTTCTGGGCTAACGCCGGTTCATAAAGCTCTTAACTACTGTGCTCTAAAGTACACTAACACCCATAAACTACCTATGTACTCCTAAACCGAAGCCCCCACACATCGCCGCCACTCTATTACATTTTTTAACCCCTAATCTGCCGACCGCACACCGCTGCAACCTACGTTATCCCTATGTACCCCTAATCTGCTGCCCCTAACACCGCCGACCCCTACATAATATTTATTAACCCCTAATCTGCCCCCCCAACGTCGCTGCTACCTTACCTACAATTATTAACCCCTAATCTGCTGACCGGACCTCACCGCTACTCTAATAAATGTATTAACCCCTAAAGCTAAGTCTAACCCTAACACTAACACCCCCCTAAGTTAAATATAATTTTAATCTAACGAAATAAAATAAATCATATTAAATAAATTATTCCTATTTAAAGCTAAATACGTACCTGTAAAATAAACCCTAATATAGCTACAATATAAATAATAATTATATTGTAGCTATTTTAGGATTTATATTTATTTTACAGGCAACTTTGTATTTATTTTAACCAGGTACAATAGCTATTAAATAGTTAATAACTATTTAATAGCTACCTAGTTAAAATAAATACAAAATTACCTGTAAAATAAATCCTAACCTAAGTTACAATTAAACCTAACACTAGACTATCAATAAATTAATTAAATAAACTACCTACAATTACCTACAATTAACCTAACACTACACTATCAATAAATTAATTAAATACAATTGCTACAAATAAATACAATTAAATAAACTAACTAAAGTACAAAAAATAAAAAAAGAACTAAGTTACAAAAAATAAAAAAATAATTTACAAACATTATAATAATATTACAACAATATTAAGCTAATTACACATACTCTAAGCCCCCTAATAAAATAAAAAAGCCCCCCAAAATAAAAAAATGCCCTACCCTATTCTAAAATAAAAATTGAAAAACTCTTTTACCTTACCAGCCCTTAAAAGGGCTTTTTGCGGGGCATGCCCCAAAGAATTCTGCTCTTTTGCCTGCAAAAAAAAACATACAATACCCCCCAACATTACAACACACCACCCACATACCCCTAATCTAACCCAACCCCCCCTTAAATTAAAAACCTAACACTAAGCCCCTGAAGATCTTCCTACCTTATCTTCACCACGCTGGGTATCACCGATCCGTCCAGAAGAGGGTCCGAAGTCTTCATCCTATCCGGGCGATGTCTTCATCCAAGCGGGGGCTGAAGAGGTCCATCATCCGGTTGAAGTCTTCATCCAAGCGGGGGCTGAAGAGGTCCATCATCCGGCTGAAGTCTTCTATCAAGTGTCATCTTCAATCGTCTTTCTTCCGGCTCCATCTTCATCCCGCCGACGCGGAACATCCATCCTGGCCGACGACTTCTCGACGAATGACGGTTCCTTTAAGGGACGTCATCTAAGATGTCGTCCCTCGAATTCCGATTGGCTGATAGGATTCTATCAGCCAATCGGAATGAAGGTAGGAAAATTCTGATTGGCTGATTGAATCAGCCAATCAGATTCAAGTTCAATCCGATTGGCTGATTGGATCAGCCAATCAGATTGAGCTCGCATTCTATTGGCTGATCGGAACAGCCAATAGAATGCAAGCTCAATCTGATTGGCAAATTGGATCAGCCAATCGGATTGAACTTGAATCTGATTGGCTGATTCAACCAGCCAATCAGAATTTTCCTACCTTAATTCCGATTGGCTGATAGAATCCTATCAGCCAATCGGAATTCAAGGGACGCCATCTTAGATGACGTCCCTTAAAGGAACCGTCATTCGTCGGGATGGATGTTCCGCGTCGGTGGGATGAAGATGGAGCCGGAAGAAAGAAGATTGAAGATGCCGGTTGATAGAAGACTTCAGCCAGATGATGGACCTCTTCAGCCCCCGCTTGGATGAAGACTTCAGCCGGATGATGGACCTCTTCAGCCCCCGCTTGGATGAAGACATCGCCCGGATAGGAGGAAGACTTTGGACCCTCTTCTGGACGGATCAGTGATACCCGGCGTGGTGAAGATAAGGTAGGAAGATCTTCAGGGGCTTAGTGTTAGGTTTATTTAAGCGGGTTTGGGTTAGATTAGGGGTATGTGGGTGGTGGGTTGTAATGTTGGGGGGGGGTATTGTATGTTTTTTTTTTAAAGGCAAAAGAGCAGAATTCTTAGGGGCATGCCCCGCAAAAAGGCCTTTTAAGGGCTGGTAAGGTAAAAGAGCTTTACAATTTTTATTGTAGAATAGGGTAGGGCATTTTTTTTTATTTTTGGGGGCTTTGTTATTTTATTAGGGGGCTTAGAGTAGGTGTAATTAGCTTAAAATTGTTGTAATATTTTTATAATGTTTGTAAATATTATTTTTTGTAACTTAGTTCTTTTTTTATTTTTTGTAACTTAGTTCTTTTTTTATTTTTTGTACTTTAGTTAGTTTATTTAATTGCATTTATTTGTAGGTATTTGTATGTAATTAATTTATTGATAGTGTAGTGTTAGGTTTAATTGTAACTTAGGTTAGGATTTATTTTACAGGTAATTTTGTATTTATTTTAACTAAGTAGCTATTAAATAGTTATTAACTATTTAATAGCTATTGTACCTGGTTAAAATAAATACAAAGTTGCCTGTAAAATAAATATAAATCCTAAAATATCTACAATATAATTATTATTTATATTGTAGCTATATTAGGGTTTATTTTGCAGGTAAGTATTTAGCTTTAAATAGGATTAATTTATTTAATAAGAAATAATTTATTTAGTTAGGTGTCAGTGATGTTAGGGAGGGCAGATTAGGGGTTAATACTATTTATTATAGGGTTTTTGAGGCGGGAGTGAGGCGGATTAGGGGTTAATAACTTTATTATAGTAGCGGTGAGGTCCGGTCGGCAGATTAGGGGTTAATAATTGTAGGTAGGTGGCGGCGACGTTGGGTAGGGGTTAATAAATATAATATAGGGGTCGGCGGTGTTAGGGGCAGCAGATTAGGGGTACATAGGGATAACGTAGGTTGCGGCGGTGTACGGAGCGGCAGATTAGGGGTTAATAATATAATGCAGGGGTCAGCGATAGCGAGGTGGCAGATTAGGGGTTAATAAGTGTAAGGGTAGGGGTGTTTAGACTCGGGGTTCATGTTAGGGTGTTAGGTGCAGACTTAGAAAGTGTTTCCCCATAGGAAACAATGGGGCTGCGTTAGGAGCTGAACGCTGCTTTTTTGCAGGTGTTAGGTTTTTTTTCAGCTCAAACGGCCCCATTGTTTCCTATGGGGGAATCGTGCACAAGCACGTTTTTGAAGCTGGCCGCGTCCATAAGCACCGCTGGTATTGAGAGTTGCAGTGGCGGTAAATTATGCTCTACGCTCCCTTTTTGGAGCCTAACGCAGCCCTTCTGAGAACTCTAAATACCAGCTGTATTTAAAAGGTGCGGGGGGGGAAAAGCATGCGTAGCTAACGCACCGCTTTGGCCGCAGAACTCTAAATCTAGCCGATTGTTTGCAATTACAGTGTAGAATTATTAGAAATTATAATACAGAGTAAATTATTAGCATGTATAGTACTGAGTACATTATTAGCATGTGTAGTACTGAGTACATTATTAGCATGTATAGTACTGAGAACATTATTAGCATGTGTAGTACTGAGTACATTATTAGCATGTGTAGTACTGAGTACATTATTAGCATGTATATTACTGAGTACATTATTAGCATGTATATTACTGAGTACATTATTAGCATGTATAATATTGAGTACATTATTAGCATGTATATTACTGAGTACATTATTAGCATGTATAGTACTGAGTACATTATTAGCATGTATAGTAATGAGTACATTGTTAGCATGTATAGTAATGAGTACATTGTTAGCATGTATAGTAATGAGTACATTGTTAGCATGTATAGTACTGAGTACATTATTAGCATGTATAGTAATGAGTACATTATTAGCATGTATAGTAATGAGTACATTATTAGTATGTATAGTAATGAGTACATTATTAGCATGTATAGTAATGAGTACATTGTTAGCATGTATAGTACTGAGTACATTATTAGCATGTATAGTAATGAGTACATTATTAGCATGTATAGTAATGAGTACATTATTAGCATGTATAGTAATGAGTACATTATTAGCATGTATAGTAATGAGTACATTATTAGCATGTATAGTAATGAGTACATTGTTAGCATGTATAGTATTGAGTACATTATTAGCATGTATAGTATTGAGTACATTATTAGCATGCATAGTAATGAGTACATTATTAGCATGTATAGTACTGAGTACATTATTAGCATGTATAGTACTGAGTACATTATTAGCATGTATTATACTGAGAACATTATTAGCATGTGTAGTACTGAGTACATTATTAGCATGTATAGTACTGAGTACATTATTAGCATGTATAGTACTGAGTACATTATTAGCATGTATAGTACTGAGTACATTATTAACATGTGTAGTAATGAGTACATTATTAGCATGTGTAGTACTGAGTACATTATTAGCATGTATAGTACTGAGTACATTATTAGCATGTATATTACTGAGTACATTATTAGCATGTATAGTACTGAGTACATTATTAGCATGTGTTGTACTGAGTACATTATTAGCATGTATAGTACTGAGTACATTATTAGCATGTATGATACTGAGTACATTATTAGCATGTATTGTACTGAGTAAATTATTAGCATGTATAATACTGAGTACATTATTAGCATGTATAGTACTGAGTACATTATTAGCATGTATAGTACTGAGTACATTATTAGCATGTATAATACTGAGTACATTATTAGCATTTATAGTACTGAGTACATTATTAGCATGTATAGTACTGAGTACATTATTAGCATTTATAGTACTGAGTACATTATTAGCATGTATAGTAATGAGTACATTATTAGCATGTATGATACTGAGTACATTATTAGCATGTATAGTACTCAGTACATTATTAGCATGTACAGTACTCAGTACATTATTAGCATGTATAGTACTCAGTACATTATTAGCATTTATAGTACTCAGTACATTATTAGCATGTATAGTACTCAGTACATTATTAGCATGTATAGTACTCAGTACATTATTAGCATTTATAGTACTCAGT
The DNA here is from genome assembly GCF_027579735.1 of Bombina bombina. NCBI lineage: Eukaryota > Metazoa > Chordata > Amphibia > Anura > Bombinatoridae > Bombina > Bombina bombina. The sequence continues at coordinate 9,563,489 of NC_069500.1, forward strand.
ACATTATTAGCATGTATAGTACTCAGTACATTATTAGCATGTATAGTACTCAGTACATTATTAGCATTTATAGTACTCAGTACATTATTAGCATGTATAGTACTCAGTACATTATTAGCATGTATAGTACTCAGTACATTATTAGCATGTACAGTACTCAGTACATTATTAGCATGTATAGTACTCAGTACATTATTAGCATTTATAGTACTCAGTACATTATTAGCATGTATAGTACTCAGTACATTATTAGCATGTATAGTACTCAGTACATTATTAGCATTTATAGTACTCAGTACATTATTAGCATGTATAGTACTCAGTACATTATTAGCATGTATAGTACTCAGTACATTATTAGCATGTATAGTACTCAGTACATTATTAGCATGTATAGTACTCAGTACATTATTAGCATTTATAGTACTCAGTACATTATTAGCATTTATAGTACTCAGTACATTATTAGCATGTATAGTACTCAGTACATTATTAGCATTTATAGTACTCAGTACATTATTAGCATGTATAGTACTCAGTACATTATTAGCATTTATAGTACTCAGTACATTATTAGCATGTATAGTACTCAGTACATTATTAGCATTTATAGTACTCAGTACATTATTAGCATGTATAGTACTCAGTACATTATTAGCATGTATAGTACTCAGTACATTATTAGCATGTATAGTACTCAGTACATTATTAGCATTTATAGTACTGAGTACATTATTAGCATGTATATTACTGAGTACATTATTAGCATGTATAGTACTGAGTACATTATTAGCATGTATATTACTCAGTACATTATTAGCATGTATTTTACTGAGTACATTATTAGCATGTATAATACTGAGTACATTATTAGCATGTATAATACTGAGTACAATATTAGCATGTATAATACTGAGTACATTATTAGCATTTATAGTACTGAGTACATTATTAGCATGTATATTACTGAGTACATTATTAGCATGTATAGTACTGAGTACATTATTAGCATGTATGATACTGAGTACATTATTAGCATGTGTAGTACTGAGTACATTATTAGCATATATAGTACTGAGTACATTATTAGCATATATAGTACTGAGTACATTATTAGCATATATAGTACTGATTATATTATTAGCATGTATAATACTAAGTACATTATTAGCATGTATAGTGCTGAGTACATTATTAGCATGTATAGTACTGAGTACATTGTTAGCATGTATAGTACTGAGTACATTATTAGCATGTATATTACTGAGTACATTATTAACATGTATAGTAATGAGTACATTATTAGCATGTATAGTACTGAGTACATTATTAGCATATATAGTACTGAGTACATTATTAGCATGTATAATACTGAGAACATTATTAGCATGTATAGTACTGAGTACAATATTAGCATGTATAGTACTGAGTACATTATTAGCATGTATAGTACTGAGTACATTATTAGCATGTATAGTAATGAGTACATTGTTAGCATGTATAATACTGAGTACATTATTAGCATGTATAGTAATGAGTACATTGTTAGTATGTATAGTACTGAATACATTATTAGCATGTATAATACTGAGTACACTATTAGCATGTATAGTACTGAGTACATTATTAGCATGTACAGTGCTGAGTACATTATTAGCATGTATAGTACTGAGTACATTGTTAGCATGTATAGTACTGAGTACATTATTAGCATATATAGTACTGAGTACATTATTAGCATGTATAGTACTGAGTACATTATTAGCATGTATAGTACTGAGTACAGTATTAGCATGTATAGTACTTAGTACATTATTAGCATGTATAGTACTGAGTACATTATTAGCATGTATAGTACTGAGAACATTATTAGCATGTGTAGTACTGAGTACATTATTAGCATGTATAGTACTGAGTACATTATTAGCATGTATAGTACTGAGTACATTATTAGCATGTATAATACTGAGAACATTATTAGCATGTATAATACTGAGTACATTATTAGCATGTATAGTACTGAGTACATTATTAGCATGTATAGTACTGAGTACATTATTAGCATGTATATTACTGAGTACATTATTAGCATGTATAGTAAAGAGTACATTATTAGCATGTATAGTACTGAGTACATTATTAGCATGTATAGTACTGAGTACATTATTAGCATCTGAAGTACTGAGTATATTATTAGCATGTATAGTAATGAGTACATTATTAGCATGTGTAGTACTGAGTACATTATTAGCATGTGTAGTACTGAGTACATTATTAGCATGTATAGTACTGAGTACATTATTAGCATGTGTAGTACTGAGTACATTATTAGCATGTATAGTACTGAGTACATTATTAGCATGTATAGTACTGAGTACATTGTTAGCATGTATAGTAATAAGTACATTATTAGCATGTATAGTACTGAGAACATTATTAGCATGTGTAGTAATAAGTACATTATTAGCATGTATAGTACTGAGTACATTATTAGCATGTACAGTGCTGAGTACATTATTAGCATGTATAGTACTGAGTACATTATTAGCATGTATAGTACTGAGTACATTATTAGCATGTATAGTAATGAGTACATTATTAGCATGTATAGTACTCAGTACATTATTAACATGTATAGTACTGAGTACATTATTAGCATGTATAGTACTGAGTACATTGTTAGCATGTATAGTACTGAGTACATTATTAGCATTTATAGTAATGAGTACATTGTTAGCATGTATAGTACTGAGTACATTATTAGCATGTATAGTAATGAGTACATTATTAGCATGTATAGTAATGAGTACATTATTAGCAGATATAGTACTGAGTACATTATTAGCATGTATAGTACTGAGTACATTATTAGCATGTATAGTAATGAGTACATTGTTAGCATGTATAATACTGAGTACATTATTAGCATGTATAGTACTCAGTACATTATTAGCATGTATAGTAATGAGTACATTGTTAGCATGTATAGTACTGAGTACATTATTAGCATGTATAGTACTGAGTAAATTATTAGCATGTATAGTAATGAGTACATTGTTAGCATGTATAGTACTGAGTACATTATTAGCATGTATAGTAATGAGTACATTATTAGCATGTATAGTACTCAGTACATTATTAGCATGTATAATACTGAGTACATTATTAGCATTTATAGTACTGAGTACATTATTAGCATGTATAGTAATGAGTACATTGTTAGCGTGTATAGTACTGAGTACATTATTAGCATGTATAGTAATGAGTACATTGTTAGCATGTGTAGTACTGAGTACATTATTAGCATTTATAGTAATGAGTACATTATTAGCATGTATAGTAATAAGTACATTATTAGCATGTATAGTACTGAGTACATTATACACTGTGTGCAGAATTATTAGGCAAATGAGTATTTTGACCACATCATCCTCTTTATGCATGTTGTCTTACTCCAAGCTGTATAGGCTCAAAAGCCTACTACCAATTAAGCATATTAGGTGATGTGCATCTCTGTAATGAGAAGGGGTGTGGTCTAATGACATCAACACCCTATATCAGGTGTGCATAATTATTAGGCAACTTCCTTTCCTTTGGCAAAATGGGTCAAAAGAAGGACTTGACAGGCTCAGAAAAGTCAAAAATAGTGAGATATCTTGCAGAGGGATGCAGCACTCTTAAAATTGCAAAGCTTCTGAAGCGTGATCATCGAAAAATCAAGCGTTTCATTCAAAATAGTCAACAGGGTCGCAAGAAGCGTGTGGAAAAACCAAGGCGCAAAATAACTGCCCATGAACTGAGAAAAGTCAAGCGTGCAGCTGCCAAGATGCCACTTGCCACCAGTTTGGCCATATTTCAGAGCTGCAACATCACTGGAGTGCCCAAAAGCACAAGGTGTGCAATACTCAGAGACATGGCCAAGGTAAGAAAGGCTGAAAGACGACCACCACTGAACAAGACACACAAGCTGAAACGTCAAGACTGGGCCAAGAAATATCTCAAGACTGATTTTTCTAAGGTTTTATGGACTGATGAAATGAGAGTGAGTCTTGATGGGCCAGATGGATGGGCCCGTGGCTGGATTGGTAAAGGGCAGAGAGCTCCAGTCCGACTCAGACGCCAGCAAGGTGGAGGTGGAGTACTGGTTTGGGCTGGTATCATCAAAGATGAGCTTGTGGGGCCTTTTCGGGTTGAGGATGGAGTCAAGCTCAACTCCCAGTCCTACTGCCAGTTTCTGGAAGACACCTTCTTCAAGCAGTGGTACAGGAAGAAGTCTGCATCCTTCAAGAAAAACATGATTTTCATGCAGGACAATGCTCCATCACACGCGTCCAAGTACTCCACAGCGTGGCTGGCAAGAAAGGGTATAAAAGAAGAAAATCTAATGACATGGCCTCCTTGTTCACCTGATCTGAACCCCATTGAGAACCTGTGGTCCATCATCAAATGTGAGATTTACAAGGAGGGAAAAGAGTGCACCTCTCTGAACAGTGTCTGGGAGGCTGTGGTTGCTGCTGCACGCAATGTTGATGGTGAACAGATCAAAACACTGACAGAATCCATGGATGGCAGGCTTTTGAGTGTCCTTGCAAAGAAAGGTGGCTATATTGGTCACTGATTTGTTTTTGTTTTGTTTTTGAATGTCAGAAATGTATATTTGTGAATGTTGAGATGTTATATTGGTTTCACTAGTAAAAATAAATAATTGAAATGGGTATATATTTGTTTTTTGTTAAGTTGCCTAATAATTATGCACAGTAATAGTCACCTGCACACACAGATATCCCCCTAAAATAGCTATAACTAAAAACAAACTAAAAACTACTTCCAAAACTATTCAGCTTTGATATTAATGAGTTTTTTTGGGTTCATTGAGAACATGGTTGTTGTTCAATAATAAAATTAATCCTCAAAAATACAACTTGCCTAATAATTCTGCACTCCCTGTAAGCATGTATAGTAATGAGTACATTATTAGCATGTATAGTAATGAGTACATTATTAGCATGTATAGTAATGAGTACATTGTTAGCATGTATAGTACTGAGTACATTATTAGCATGTATAGTAATGAGTACATTGTTAGCATGTATAATACTGAGTACATTATTAGCATGTATAATACTGAGTACATTATTAGCATGTATAATACTGAGTACATTATTAGCATGTATAGTACTGAGTACATTATTAGCATGTATATTACTGAGTACATTATTAGCATGTATAGTAATGAGTACATTGTTAGCATGTATAGTACTGAGTACATTATTAGCATGTATAATACTGAGTACATTATTAGCATGTATAGTACTGAGTACATTATTAGCATGTATTATACTGAGTAAATTATTAGCATGTATAGTAATGAGTACATTGTTAGCATGTATAGTACTGAGTACATTATTAGCATGTATAGTACTGAGTACATTGTTAGCATGTATAGTACTGAGTACATTGTTAGCATGTATATTACTGAGTACATTATTAGCATGTATAGTAATGAGTACATTGTTAGCATGTATAATACTGAGTACATTATTAGCATGTATAGTACTGAGTACATTATTAGCATGTATAGTACTGAGTACATTATTAGCATATATAGTACTGAGTACATTATTAGCATGTGTAGTACTGAGTACATTATTAGCATGTATAGTACTGAGTACATTATTAGCATGTATAGTACTGAGTACATTGTTAGCATGTATAGTACTGAGTACATTGTTAGCATGTATAGTACTGAGTACATTATTAGCATGTATATTACTGAGTACATTATTAGCCTGTATATTACTGAGTACATTATTAGCATGTATAGTACTGAGTACATTATTAGCATGTATATTACTGAGTACATTATTAGCATGTGTAGTACTGAGTACATTATTAGCATGTATAGTACTGAGTACATTATTAGCATGTATAGTACTGAGTACATTGTTAGCATGTATAGTACTGAGTACATTGTTAGCATGTATAGTACTGAGTACATTATTAGCATGTATAGTACTGAGTACATTGTTAGCATGTATAGTACTGAGTACATTGTTAGCATGTATAGTACTGAGTACATTATTAGCATGTATAGTACTGAGTACATTATTAGCATATATAGTACTGAGTACATTATTAGCATGTATAGTACTGAGTACATTATTAGCATGTATATTACTGAGTACATTATTAGCATGTATATTACTGAGTACATTATTAGCATGTATAGTACTGAGTACATTATTAGCATGTAAATTACTTAGTACATTATTAGCATGTATAGTACTGAGTACATTATTAGCATGTATATTGAGTACCTTATTAGCATGTATATTAATGAGTACATTATTAGCATGTATATTACTGAGTACATTATTAGCATGTATAGTACTGAGTACATTATTAGCATGTATGATACTGAGTTCATTATTAGCATGTATAGTACTGAGTACATTATTAGCATGTATGATACTGAGTACATTATTAGCATGTATAGTACTGAGTACATTATTAGCATGTATAGTACTGAGTACATTATTAGCATGTATATTACTGAGTACATTATTAGCATGTATAGTACTGAGTACATTATTAGCATGTATGATACTGAGTACATTATTAGCATGTATAGTACTGAGTACATTATTAGCATGTATAGTACTGAGTACATTATTAGCATGTACAGTGCTGACTACATTATTAGCATGTATAAAACAGAGTACATTATTAGCATGTATAGCACTGAGTACATTATTAGCATGTATGGTACTGAGTACATTGTTAGCATGTATAGTACTGAGTACATTATTAGCATGTATAGTACTGAGTACATTATTACCAAGTATAGTACTGAGTACATTATTAGCATGTATATTACTGAGTACATTATTAGCATGTATAGTACTGAGAACATTATTAGCATGTACAGTGCTGACTACATTATTAGCATGTATAAAACAGAGTACATTATTAGCATGTATAATACTGAGTACATTATTAGCATGTATAGTACTGAGTACATTATTAGCATGTATAATGCTGAGTAAATTATTAGCATGTATAGTACTGAGTACATTATTAGCATGTATGGTACTGAGTACATTGTTAGCATGTATAGTACTGAGTACATTATTAAAATGTATAGTAATGAGTACATTGTTAGCATGTATGGTACTGAGTACATTATTAACATGTATAGTAATGAGTACATTGTTAGCATGTATAGTACTGAGTACATTATTAAAATGTATAGTAATGAGTACATTGTTAGCATGTATAGTACTGAGTACATTATTAGCATGTATAGTAATGAGTACATTGTTAGCATGTATAGTACTGAGTACATTATTAGCAGATTTAGTACTGAGTACATTATTAGCATGTATAGTACTGAGTACATTATTAGCAGATATAGTACTGAGTACATTATTAGCATGTATATTACTGAGTACATTATTAGCATGTATAGTACTGAGTACAATATTAGCATGTATAGTACTGAGTACATTATTAGCATGTATAGTAATGAGTACATTGTTAGCATATACAGTACTGAGTACATTATTAGCATGTATGATACTGAGTACATTATTAGCATATATAGTACTGAGTACATTATTAGCATGTATAGTACTGAGTACATTATTAGCATGTATATTAATGAGTACATTATTAGCATGTATATTAATGAGTACATTATTAGCATGTATGATACTGAGTACATTGTTAGCATGTATAGTACTGAGTACATTATTAGCAGATATAGTACTGAGTACATTATTAGCATATATAGTACTGAGTACATTATTAGCATGTATAGTACTGAGTACATTGTTAGCATGTATAGTACTGAGTACAATATTAGCATGTATAGTAATGAGTACATTGTTAGCATGTACAGTACTGAGTACATTATTAAAATGTATAGTACTGAGTACATTATTAGCATGTATGATACTGAGTACATTATTAGCATGTATAGTACTGAGTACATTATTAGCATGTATATTACTGAGTATATTATTAGCATGTATAGTAATGAGTACATTGTTAGCATGTATAGTACTGAGTACATTATTAGCATGTATAGTACTGAGTACATTGTTAGCATGTATAGTACTGAGTACATTGTTAGCATGTATATTACTGAGTACATTATTAGCATGTATAGTAATGAGTACATTGTTAGCATGTATAATACTGAGTACATTATTAGCATGTATAGTACTGAGTACATTATTAGCATGTATAGTACTGAGTACATTATTAGCATATATAGTACTGAGTACATTATTAGCATGTGTAGTACTGAGTACATTATTAGCATTTATAGTACTGAGTACATTATTAGCATGTATAGTACTGAGTACATTGTTAGCATGTATAGTACTGAGTACATTGTTAGCATGTATAGTACTGAGTACATTATTAGCATGTATATTACTGAGTACATTATTAGCCTGTATATTACTGAGTACATTATTAGCATGTATAGTACTGAGTACATTATTAGCATGTATATTACTGAGTACATTATTAGCATGTGTAGTACTGAGTACATTATTAGCATGTATAGTACTGAGTACATTATTAGCATGTATAGTACTGAGTACATTGTTAGCATGTATAGTACTGAGTACATTGTTAGCATGTATAGTACTGAGTACATTATTAGCATGTATAGTACTGAGTACATTGTTAGCATGTATAGTACTGAGTACATTGTTAGCATGTATAGTACTGAGTACATTATTAGCATGTATAGTACTGAGTACATTATTAGCATATATAGTACTGAGTACATTATTAGCATGTATAGTACTGAGTACATTATTAGCATGTATATTACTGAGTACATTATTAGCATGTATATTACTGAGTACATTATTAGCATGTATAGTACTGAGTACATTATTAGCATGTAAATTACTTAGTACATTATTAGCATGTATAGTACTGAGTACATTATTAGCATGTATATTGAGTACCTTATTAGCATGTATATTAATGAGTACATTATTAGCATGTATATTACTGAGTACATTATTAGCATGTATAGTACTGAGTACATTATTAGCATGTATGATACTGAGTTCATTATTAGCATGTATAGTACTGAGTACATTATTAGCATGTATGATACTGAGTACATTATTAGCATGTATAGTACTGAGTACATTATTAGCATGTATAGTACTGAGTACATTATTAGCATGTATATTACTGAGTACATTATTAGCATGTATAGTACTGAGTACATTATTAGCATGTATGATACTGAGTACATTATTAGCATGTATAGTACTGAGTACATTCTTAGCATGTATATTACTGAGTACATTATTAGCATGTATAGTACTGAGTACATTATTAGCATGTACAGTGCTGACTACATTATTAGCATGTATAAAACAGAGTACATTATTAGCATGTATGGTACTGAGTACATTGTTAGCATGTATAGTACTGAGTACATTATTAGCATGTATAGTACTGAGTACATTATTACCAAGTATAGTACTGAGTACATTATTAGCATGTATATTACTGAGTACATTATTAGCATGTATAGTACTGAGAACATTATTAGCATGTACAGTGCTGACTACATTATTAGCATGTATAAAACAGAGTACATTATTAGCATGTATAATACTGAGTACATTATTAGCATGTATAGTACTGAGTACATTATTAGCATGTATAATGCTGAGTAAAGTATTAGCATGTATAGTACTGAGTACATTATTAGCATGTATGGTACTGAGTACATTGTTAGCATGTATAGTACTGAGTACATTATTAAAATGTATAGTAATGAGTACATTGTTAGCATGTATGGTACTGAGTACATTATTAACATGTATAGTAATGAGTACATTGTTAGCATGTATAGTACTGAGTACATTATTAAAATGTATAGTAATGAGTACATTGTTAGCATGTATAGTACTGAGTACATTATTAGCATGTATAGTAATGAGTACATTGTTAGCATGTATAGTACTGAGTACATTATTAGCAGATTTAGTACTGAGTACATTATTAGCATGTATAGTACTGAGTACATTATTAGCAGATATAGTACTGAGTACATTATTAGCATGTATATTACTGAGTACATTATTAGCATGTATAGTACTGAGTACAATATTAGCATGTATAGTACTGAGTACATTATTAGCATGTATAGTAATGAGTACATTGTTAGCATATACAGTACTGAGTACATTATTAGCATGTATGATACTGAGTACATTATTAGCATATATAGTACTGAGTACATTATTAGCATGTATAGTACTGAGTACATTATTAGCATGTATATTAATGAGTACATTATTAGCATGTATATTAATGAGTACATTATTAGCATGTATGATACTGAGTACATTGTTAGCATGTATAGTACTGAGTACATTATTAGCAGATATAGTACTGAGTACATTATTAGCATATATAGTACTGAGTACATTATTAGCATGTATAGTACTGAGTACATTGTTAGCATGTATAGTACTGAGTACAATATTAGCATGTATAGTACTGAGTACATTATTAGCATGTATAGTACTGAGTACATTATTAAAATGTATAGTACTGAGTACATTATTAGCATGTATGATACTGAGTACATTATTAGCATGTATAGTACTGAGTACATTATTAGCATGTATATTACTGAGTATATTATTAGCATGTATAGTACTGAGTACATTATTAGCATGTGTAGTTCTGAGTACATTATTAGCATTTATAGTACTGAGTACATTATTAGCATGTATATTACTGAGTACATTGTTAGCATGTATAGTACTGAGTACAATATTAGCATGTATAGTAATGAGTACATTGTTAGCATGTACAGTACTGAGTACATTATTAAAATGTATAGTACTGAGTACATTATTAGCATGTATGATACTGAGTACATTATTAGCATGTATAGTACTGAGTACATTATTAGCATGTGTAGTTCTGAGTACATTATTAGCATTTATAGTACTGAGTACATTATTAGCATGTATATTACTGAGTACATTATTAGCATGTATAGTACTGAGTACATTATTAGCATGTATAGTACTGAGTAAATTATTAGCATGTATAGTACTTAGTACATTATTAGCATGTATAGTACTGAGTACATTATTAGCATGTATAGTACTGAGTACATTATTAGCCTGTATGATACTGAGTACATTATTAGCATGTATATTACTGAATACATTATTAGCATGTATAGTACTGAGTACATTATTAGCATGTATAGTACTGAGTACATTATTAGCATGTATAATACTAAGTACATTATTAGCATGTATAGTACTGAGTACATTATTAGCATGTATAGTACTGAGTACATTATTAGCCTGTATGATACTGAGTACATTATTAGCATGTATATTACTGAGTACATTATTAGCATGTTTAATACTGAGATCATTATTAGCATGTATAGTACTGAGTACATTATTAGCGTGTACAGTACTGAGTACATTATTAGCATGTTTAGTACTGAGTACATTATTAGCATAAATAGTACTGAGTAAATTATTAGCATGTATAGTACTGAGTACATTATTAGCATGTTTAATACTGAGAACATTATTAGCATATGTAGTACTGAGTACATTATTAGCATGTACAGTACTGAGTACATTATTAGCATGTTTAATACTGAGAACATTATTAGCATGTGTAGTACTGAGTACATTATTAGCATGTACAGTACTGAGTACATTATTAGCATGTGTAGTACTGAGTACATTATTAGCATGTATAATACAGAGTACATTATTAGCATGTATAATACTGAGTACATTATTAGCATGTATAGTACTGAGTACATTATTAGCATGTATAATACAGACTACATTATTAGCATGTATAATACTGAGTACATTATTAGCATGTATAGTACTGAGTACATTATTAGCATGTATATTACTGAGTACATTATTAGCATGTATAGTACTGAGTACATTATTAGCATGTATAGTACTGAGTACATTATTAGCATGTATAGTACTGAGTACATTATTAGCATGTATAATACAGACTACATTATTAGCATGTATAATACTGAGTACATTATTAGCATGTATAGTACTGAGTACATTATTAGCATGTATAATACTGAGTACATTGTTAGCATGTATAGTACTGAGTACATTATTAGCATGTATAGTACTGAGTACATTATTAGCATGTATAGTACTGAGTACATTATTCTGCTTTAGCCGTCAAAACCAGCGTTAGGGGCTTCTAACGCTGGTTTTGGGCTACCGCTGGTATTTAGAGTCAGTCAGGAAAGGGTCTAACGCTCACTTTGCAGCCGTGAATTTTCCATACCGCAGATCCCCCTACGCCCTTTGCGTATCCTATCTTTTCAATGGGATCTTTCTAACACCGGTATTTAGAGTCTTGGCTGAAGTGAGCGTTAGATATCTAACGACAAAACTCCAGCCGCAGAGAAAAGCCAGTAGTTAAGATCTTTCTGGGCTAACGCCGGTTCATAAAGCTCTTAACTACTGTGCTCTAAAGTACACTAACACCCATAAACTACCTATGTACCCCTAAACCGAGGTCCCCCCACATCGCCGCGACTCTAATACATTTTTTTAACCCCTAATCTGCCGACTGCACACCGCCGCAACCTACGTTATCCCTATGTACCCCTAATCTGCTGCCCCTTACACCGCCGACCCCTATATTATATTTATTAACAGTTCTGCTGCGAATAGTTCTCAGTGAACATATGCGATGTTCGGTCCGCCCCCTATTCGTCATCATTGAGTAAACTTTGACCCTGTACCTCACAGTCAGAAGACACATTACAGCCAATAAGCAGCAGACCCTCCCTCCCAGACCCTCCTACCTCCTGGACAGCATCCATTTTAGATTCATTCGGAAGCTGCATTGTTAGTGAGAGGAGGGACAGTGTAGCTGCTGCTGATTTAATAGGGAAATCGATAGCTAGGCTAGTGTATTCAGTGTCCACTACAGTCCTGAAGGACTCATCTGATCTCTGCTGTAAGGACAGCATCCCAAAAAGCCCTTTTTAGGGCCAGAACATCAGTCTGCTTTTTTTTTTTTTTTCCTGTGTAATCTAATTGCAGTTGCCTGCCTGCCAGCGTGTGTGTCAGGCTCACAGCGTATACTGTGCCCACTTGCCCAGTGCCACCACTCATATCTGGTGTAACAGTAGTGTACATTTAAAAAAAACAACACTTTTTTTACTGTGAAATAATAGCAGTCAGTTTCCTTCACACGTGTGCATTTCAGGGACTGCCAGGGCACAGTGTCACCCCCGTGCAACTCATATCTGCTAAAACAGTAGTGTACATTAAAAAAAAAAAAACCCTTACACTACCTGAACGATACAACATCATACCTGATGTTTTAAAGCACGTTATTCCAAACAATTTAGGAATGTTAGGTGATTTATGCCCTTTATGGATTAAAACCAGACTCTGTATCAACTATGTAATTTTCCATGGGAGTTTGCCATGGATCCCCCTCCGGCATGCCACAGTCAAGGTGTTAGTCCCCTTGAAACAACTTTTCCATCACTTTTGTGGCCAGAAAGAGTCCCTGTGGGTTTTAAAATTCGCCTGCCTATTGAAGTCTATGGCGGTTCGTCCGGTTCGTGAACTTTTGCGGAAGTTCGTGTTCGCCATTCGCGAACGCAAAATTTTAGGTTCGTGACATCACTATAATTATTAACCCCTAATCTGCCGCCCCCAACGTCGCTGCCACCTACCTACAATTATTAACCCCTAATCTGCCGACCGGACCTCGCCGCTACTATAATAAAGTTATTAACCCCTAATCCGCCTCACTCCCGCCTCAATAACCCTATAATAAATAGTATTAACCCCTAATCTGCCCTCCCTAACATCACCGACACCTAACTTCAAGTATTAACCCCTAATCTGCCGACCGGACCTCACCGCTACTCTAATAAATTTATAAACCCCTAAAGCTAAGTCTAACCCTAACACTAACACCCCCTTAAGTTAAATATAATTTTTATCTAACGAAATAAATTATTTCTTATTAAATAAATTATTCCTATTTAAAGCTAAATACTTACCTGCAAAATAAACCCTAATATATCTACAATATAAATTATAATTATATTGTAGCTATTTTAGGATTAATATTTATTTTACAGGCAACTTTGTATTTATTTTAACCAGGTACAATAGCTATTAAATAGTTAATAACAATTTAATAGCTACCTAGTTAAAATAATAATAATAAAATTACCTGTAAAATAAATCCTAACCTAAGTTACAATTAAACCTAACACTACACTATCAATAAATTAATTAAATAAAATACCTACAATTATCTGCAATTAAATCTAACACTACACTATCAATAAATTAATTACATACAAATACCTACAAATAAATGCAATTAAATAAACTAACTAAAGTACAAAAAATAAAAAAAGTACTAAGTTACAAAAAATAAAAAAAGAACTAAGTTACAAAAAATAAAAAAATAATTTACAAACTTTATAAAAATATTACAACAATTTTAAGCTAATTACACCTGCTCTAAAGCCCCCTAATAAAATAACAAAGCCCCCCAAAATAAAAAAATGCCCTACCCTATTCTAAAATAAAAATTGAAAAGCTCTTTTACCTTACCAGCCCTTAAAAGGACCCTTTGCGGGGCACACCTCAAAGAATTCTGCTCTTTTGCCTGTAAAAAAAACATACAATACCCCCCCAACATTACAACCCACCACCCACATACCCCTAATCTAACCCAAACCCCCTTTAAATAAACCCTAAACACTAAGCCCCTGAAGATACAGCCAATAGAATGTGAGCTCAATCTGATTGGCTGATTGGATCAGCCAATCGGATTGAACTTGAATCTGATTGGCTGATTCCATCAGCCAATCAGAATTTTACTACCTTAATTCCGATTGGCTGATAGAATGCTATCAGCCAATCAAAATTCGAGGGACGGCATCTTGGATGACGTCCCTTAAAGGAACCGTCATTCGTCGGGAAGTCGTCGGCCAGGATGGATGTTCCGCGTCGGCAGGATGAAGATGGAGCCGGAAAAAAGAAGATTGAAGATGCCGCTTGATAGAAGACTTCACCCGGATGATGGACCTCTTAAGCCCCCGCTTGGATCAAGACCTCAGCCGGATGATGGACCTCTTCAGCCCCCACTTGGATCAAGACTTCAGCCGGATGATGGACCTCTTCAGCCCCCGCTTGGGCTTGGATGAAGACTTCGGACCCTCTTCTGAATGGATCGGTGATACCCGGCGTGGTGAAGACAAGGTAGGGAGATCTTCAGGGGCTTAGTGTTAGGTTTATTTAAGGGGGGTTTGGGTTAGATTAGGGGTATGTGGGTGGTGGGTTGTAATGTTGGGAGGGGGCTATTGTATGTTTTTTTTACAGGCAAAAGAGCAGAATTCTTTGGGGCATGCCCCGCAAAAGGCCCTTTTAAGGGCTGGTAAGGTAAAAGAGCTTTTCAATTTTTATTTTAGAATAGGGTAGGGCATTTTTTTATTTTGGGGGGCTTTGTTATTTTATTAGGGGGCTTAGAGTAGGTGTAATTAGCTTAAAATTGTTGCAATATTTTTATAATGTTTGTAAATTATTTTTTTATTTTTTGTAACTTAGTTCTTTTTTAATTTTTTGTACTTTAGTTAGTTTATTTAATTGTATTTATTTGTAGGTATTTGTATGTAATTAATTTATTGATAGATCTTAGAAACCCAGATACCTCAAGGGCTAAATGATAGAATAGATATGGCTTGCTTTTTGTAGATGCAGATGTTAATACTAGAAGCAACCTATATTCACTTTCCTGATTGCAGACAGGTATTCAATGAAACCAATAATAGGTAGAATGTCACAACCTAAAATGTAATAAGTGTAGGTAACTTGGGCCATATAGTTTAATTAGCAAACTTATTCTCCATATTAAAACAATTACCATATGTATATATACCAGCGATATGAATCTTGTTAAACTTTATATTACTTTGTCTATGTATCTTAGCTGAACCACAATTTCTATAATGAGAGCTTGCTTGAGCTCATAGTATATCACAGGTAGTATGTGCCTTTTTAATTTTCTATCTCACAGAGGTATCCCAAAACATCTTTCACTCACCAGTAGGGGCGCATAGTCTGGCGAGTTTAAAAGGGAGACGCACAATTCCCTACATCATCACACCCTGACAAAGCCCGACATACCTAGCGGGTGAAAAGCGCGTTGGCATTGGACAAGCCGAACTGGAACATGTGGACTGTGTTTATGCCGGAGAACAAACACTCTGCAAGTGTTGGAGTTTGACTGGACTCAAACCAAAAGAATCTTCGGGAGGTCACAAAGGCTCTAATGCAAAATCCACCTTGGAGATCAAAACTGGATTAAGGTCGTATGCTTCTATGACTTTTGCCTGATTGATAGGCAAGCACTACTACGTGCTTTACTTAGCTACCCTGTCGTGGGGGCTCATCATTAGTCCTTGAATCCATAAGGAAACTGCAAATATCAGAATATTCGATGCACATAAATCATATATTTACTGACTTGCTATCCTGCATTCCCTTACATCTTGCTTTCCTGCTTTGTGGCTAATATACCGCCTGCTTGCATGATTGATTTAAGGACTTTAATGCAAAACTAACGACCTTCAGTATTATATGTGATCATAAGTCTATTAATTTTGCTGAGTGTATTCATCTTGAATCTTGCCATTTGCACTTTCGCTACTTGACCATAATATATGTACATATTATGGGGACATGCTCTCAGTAACTACTTAGATCCCACAACTTAATACCTGCCCGGCGTTAAGCCTTATACATTAAGGTGTCGTACGCAGCAGGGTGTAGTAGCCTGGTTGCTGTTCCCCACTTATATTTACCTTAACGAATGTACATCATGATGCCTAAACTTGCTGTATATTGATGTAAGAGGTTTAAGTTATAACCAATAATATTTGCATGCATTTTCTTGAACAGGTACCTACATAGTCCCCTGACCGGTCAGGTTTTAATGCTAATTAAATTTTTTCATATATTTTTTGTTGCTGATAATATATACACATAATTGTATCATCTCTATTGTTAATTGGTTGCGACAGAAATAGGGAGAATAAGTATTAAGGGTGTTGAAGATAGCCTCCTCTCCCAGCAACCCAAGCTCTTTTTGGATACACCATTTATTTATTTATTTATTTATTTATTTATTTATTTTTATGAGCTAATAAATTTCTTTAAAAAAGAGTGCTGAGTTCCCTGTCTTTTATCCTGGTCTATTTTCAAGGATTTCTTTCTTTCCTAACTCATGTATAAATATATATGTATATACACATAGTAACACATAAATATATATGTATATACACATAGTAACACATAAATATATATGTATATACACATACTAACACATAAATATATATGTATATACACATACTAACACATAAATATATATGTATATACACATAGTAACACATAAATATATATGTATATACACATACTAACACATAAATATATATGTATATACACATAGTAACACATAAATATATATGTATATACACATACTAACACATAAATATATATGTATATACACATACTAACACATAAATATATATGTATATACACATAGTAACACATAAATATAAATGTATATACACATAGTAACACATAAATATATCTGTATATACACATACTAACACATAAATATATATGTATATACACATAGTAACACATAAATATATATGTATATACACATACTAACACATAAATATATATGTATATACACATAGTAACACATAAATATATATGTATATACACATAGTAACACATAAATATATATGTATATACACATACTAACACATAAATATATATGTATATACACATACAAACACATAAATATATATGTATATACACATAGTAACACATAAATATATATGTATATACACATAATAACACATACATATATATGTATATACACATACTAACACATAAATATATATGTATATACACATACTAACACATAAATATATATGTATATACACATACTAACACATGACTATTAATGTATATACACATAATAACACATAAATATATATGTATATACACATACTAACACATGACTATTAATGTATATACACATAATAACACATAAATATATATGTATATACACATACTAACACATAAATATATATGTATATACACATAGTAACACATAAATATATATGTATATACACATACTAACACATAAATATATATGTATATACACATAGTAACACATAAATATATATGTATATACACATAGTAACACAAATATATATGTATATACACATAATAACACATTAATATATATGTATATACACATAGTAACACATAAATATATGTGTATATACACATAGTAACACATAAATATATATGTATATACACATAATAACACATAAATATATATGTATATACAAATAGTAACACATAAATATATATGTATATACACATACTAACACATAAATATATATGTATATACACATAATAACACATAAATATATCTGTATATACACATAGTAACACATAAATATATATGTATATACACACACTAACACATAAATATATATGTATATACACACACTAACACATAAATATATATGTATATACACATACTAACACATAAATATATATGTATATACACATAGTAACACATAAATATATATGTATATACACACACTAACACATAAATATATATGTATATACACATACTAACACATAAATATATATGTATATACACATACTAACACATAAATATATATGTATATACACATAGTAACACATAAATATATATATATATGTATATACACATAATAACACATAAATATATATGTATATACACATAGTAACACATAAATATATATGTATATACACATACTAACACATAAATATATATGTATATACACATAGTAACACATAAATATATATGTATATACACATAGTAACACATAAATATATATGTATATACACATACTAACACATAAATATATATGTATATACACATAGTAACACATTAATATATATGTATATACACATAGTAACACATAAATATATATGTATATACACACACTAACACATAAATATATATATATACACATAGTAACACATAAATATATATGTATATACACATAGTAACACATAAATATATATGTATATACACATAATAACACATAAATATATATGTATATACAAATAGTAACACATAAATATATATGTATATACACATACTAACACATAAATATATATGTATATACACATAATAACACATAAATATATCTGTATATACACATAGTAACACATAAATATATATGTATATACACACACTAACACATAAATATATATGTATATACACACACTAACACATAAATATATATGTATATACACATACTAACGCATAAATATATATGTATATACACATAGTAACACATAAATATATATATGTATATACACATAGTAACACATAAATATATATGTATATACACATAGTAACACATAAATATATCTGTATATACACATAATAACACATAAATATATATGTATATACACATAGTAACACATAAATATATATGTATATACACATACTAACACATAAATATATATGTATATACACATACTAACACATAAATATATATGTATATACACATACTAACACATAAATATATATGTATATACACATAGTAACACATAAATATATATGTATATACACATAGTAACACATAAATATATATGTATATACACATAGTAACACATAAATATATATGTATATACACATAGTAACACATAAATATATATGTATATACACATAATAACACATAAATATATATGTATATACACATAGTAACACATAAATATATATGTATATACACATAATAACACATAAATATATATGTATATACACATACTAACACATAAATATATATGTATATACACATATTAACACATAAATATATATGTATATACACATAGTAACACATAAATATATATGTATATACACACACTAACACATAAATATATATGTATATACACACACTAACACATAAATATATATGTATATACACACACTAACACATAAATATATATGTATATACACATAATAACACATAAATATATATGTATATACACTTAATAACACATAAATATATATGTATATACACATACTAACACATAAATATATATGTATATACACATAATAACACATAAATATATCTGTATATACACATAGTAACACATAAATATATATGTATATACACACACTAACACATAAATATATATGTATATACACACACTAACACATAAATATATATGTATATACACATATTAACACATAAATATATATGTATATACACATAGTAACACATAAATATATATGTATATACACACACTAACACATAAATATATATGTATATACACATAGTAACACATAAATATATATGTATATACACACACAGTAACACATAAATATATATGTATATACACATATTAACACATAAATATATATGTATATACACATAGTAACACATAAATATATATGTATATACACATAGTAACACATAAATATATATGTATATACACATAGTAACACATAAATATATATGTATATACACACACTAACACATAAATATATATGTATATACACACACTAACACATAAAT
Source organism: Bombina bombina (assembly GCF_027579735.1). NCBI lineage: Eukaryota > Metazoa > Chordata > Amphibia > Anura > Bombinatoridae > Bombina > Bombina bombina. The sequence goes on from NC_069500.1 coordinate 9,584,202, forward strand.
ATATATGTATATACACACACTAACACATAAATATATATGTATATACACACACTAACACATAAATATATATGTATATACACATATTAACACATAAATATATATGTATATACACACAGTAACACATAAATATATATGTATATACACACACTAACACATAAATATATATGTATATACACATAGTAAAAAGTCACAAAGAAGGGCAGGATCCAGCTTTAGTTCAAAATAAAATCCAACTTTTATTGGGCTCAGTTAAAACGCCAAATAGGCTAGAAGACAGCATACAAGATAGGTGTGTGTGAGCGTGACACCAAAGCTTACATGTTTCGGCACGCAGCCGTAATCATAGCCATAGGTGTCATGCAGGTGAATGCATTCTTAAAAAATCAGTGATACAATACAATTGGACAAAAGGTATATACAAAGCACGCCCACACTCCACAAATTTGAAGGATTATTAACTCTTTGTTCCCTGGACTTAACAACAGTAGTACACTTGCTATTTGGTACACATTAGGGAATTATTATGTTAGTGAAAAATTATAGTACTCAAAGTAGAGAGGTCTGGTAAGCAAACATATAAAACAAATTATGTAATGAATATTCTGTACATAAAAACGTTAGTTCTAAAATTTCTAAAGACCACTACTAAATTTAATACCTATAAGCTATATGTAACAAAATAATGTAGGTGATATTCTATCAAATGAATTCAATTTAATTTATATATTTATAACTTTTTTAGTATTCCCTGTTGGGGAAATATTATTGTACCACAGAAATGTTACAAACAGATGAGCACTTTCAGGGAGAGAGGAACTTTAATCTGCCCTGTGTTATTGCTGAATAAATATTCTAGCATTTATGCTCATGTGTGTAACATATCTCTGCTATAATCTGTATAGAACCACAGAAGTGTAGAAATGTATAGATCCCATATATTAAATATAGTATAAGGGAAATAGAAGATAGGGGAAAAATAAAAATAAAAAGAAAACAAACACAGAAATGGAAGTTCAAAATACCAAATACAAAAAGCACTAAGCTAAATGTATAAGTTGAGTATGTAAAGGATGGTGAAATATGAGATATGTAAATAAGTTCACTGTATGTATTATACTTATATTCAACATGTTATCCTAATAAATGAAACGTGTCACATGTCATTTACAGCTGAATAAAGGTATATGTGGCAAGTATAGTATCAGGAGAGACACCAATGCTATTCCCAAAAGTTGATTAAATTGTATCTCGAATTTAATCCTAAAGGTAACCTTGTTCTCAAAGTGTAGATCCAATACACTTCTCTTTTCGCAAGTATAGTTTCAAGGTTGCCTCCTCTCTTGGGCACCTTGGCTTGTTCAATTGCCACCCATCTGAGAGAGTTCAAGCTACAACTATGTTTGGTAGCAAAATGTTGAACCAGAGGTGTACTGGATGTACCTTTAGTGATAGTTGAGAAGTGTTCTCTAATACGGGAATTTATATCCCTAGAGGTTAACCCTACATATTGGACCCTGCACATAGTGCATACGATGACATATATGACATCAGTGCTTTGGCAATTAAGGCAGGATTTGATGGGGTATGTCTGACCTGTTATTGTAGAGGTAAATTCTTTTGTAACCCAGACAAAGTCACAGGGTTTGCACTTTCTGTGCCCACATTTAAACATACCTGAGTGTTGTAACCAGGAACTATTGTGTCGTGATGTCTGTTTTAATTCTGTTGGGGACAGAATGGATGCCAATGTAGGACTTTTTTTATAAGACTAAAGCTGGATCTAAAGCTGGATCCTGCCCTTCTTTGTGACTTTTTCGCTTTTGCACCAGCACTTGGATCTGCTTAGCCTCTGTGTATTAGTAACCTGTTGTTAAACCCGGGTGAAGAGTGAGCACCGCCCCCCGACTGGAGATTCCCGTCACGTCACGACTGACGTCAGAGGACGCGCTTGGCAAGACAGGAACGCTGCTAAAGCCGCATGTGAGTGCCGGATGTCTTTTGGAGCTATTAGCCCATCGATATACCTTAGATCGTGACTGTGTAGGTCCTCCGGCAGCCCAGAACTCTGACACAGAAGGTTCGTTAAGAAGGGGGCGATTGGAGCTCATATGGGGTAAGTCCCGGACACAACACGAAAAATTATGCATATTTGCTTGCATCGTAGTTTGCATATTTGAAGAGTATCTCCCACTAAACTTTTATCGTATACACATAGTAACACATAAATATATATGTATATACACATAGTAACACATAAATATATATGTATATACACATAATAACACATAAATATATATGTATATACACATAATAACACATAAATATATATGTATATACACATAGAAACACATAAATATATATGTATATACACATAATAACACATAAATATATATGTATATACACATAGTAACACATAAATATATATGTATATACACATAGTAACACATAAATATATATGTATATACACATACTAACACATAAATATATATGTATATACACATACTAACACATGACTATTAATGTATATACACATAATAACACATAAATATATATGTATATACACATAGTAACACATAAATATATATGTATATACACATAGTAACACATAAATATATATTTATATACACATAGTAACACAAATATATATGTATATACACATAATAACACATTAATATACATGTATATACACATAGTAACACATAAATATATATGTATATACACACACTAACACATAAATATATATATATACACATAGTAACACATAAATATATATGTATATACACATAGTAACACATAAATATATATATATACACATACTAACACATAAATATATATATATATACACATAGTAACACATAAATATATATGTATATACACACAGTAACACATAAATATATATGTATATACACATACTAACACATAAATATATATGTATATACACATAGTAACACATAAATATATATGTATATACACATAGTAACACATAAATATATATGTATATACACACACTAACACATAAATATATATATATATATACATACTAACACATAAATATATATGTATATACACATAGTAACACATAAATATATATGTATATACACATACTAACACATAAATATATATGTATATACACATAGTAACACATAAATATATATGTATATACACATAGTAACACATAAATATATATGTATATACACATACTAACACATAAATATATATGTATATACACATAGTAACACAAATATATATGTATATACACATAGTAACACAAATATATATGTATATACACATACTAACACATGACTATTAATGTATATACACATAATAACACATAAATATATATGTATATACACATAGTAACACATAAATATATATGTATATACACATAGTAACACATAAATATATATGTATATACACATAGTAACACAAATATATATGTATATACACATAATAACACATTAATATACATGTATATACACATAGTAACACATAAATATATATGTATATACACACACTAACACATAAATATATATATATACACATAGTAACACATAAATATATATGTATATACACATAGTAACACATAAATATATATATATACACATACTAACACATAAATATATATATATATATACACATAGTAACACATAAATATATATGTATATACACACAGTAACACATAAATATATATGTATATACACAGAGTAACACATAAATATATGTATATACACATAGTAACACATAAATATATGTATATACACACAGTAACACATAAATATATATGTATATACACATACTAACACATAAATATATATGTATATACACATAGTAACACATAAATATATATGTATATACACATACTAACACATAAATATATATGTATATACACATAGTAACACATAAATATATGTATATACACACAGTAACACATAAATATATATGTATATACACATACTAACACATAAATATATATGTATATACACATACTAACACATAAATATATATGTATATACACATAGTAACACATAAATATATATGTATATACACATACTAACACATAAATATATATATATACATACTAACACATAAATATATATGTATATACACATAGTAACACATAAATATATATGTATATACACATACTAACACATAAATATATATGTATATACACATAGTAACACATAAATATATATGTATATACACATACTAACACATAAATATATATGTATATACACATACTAACACATAAATATATATGTATATACACATACTTACACATAAATATATATATACACATACTAACACATAAATATATATGTATATACACATAGTAACACATAAATATATATGTATATACACATACTAACACATAAATATATATGTATATACACATATTAACACATAAATATATATGTATATACACATATTAACACATAAATATATATGTATATACACATACTAACACATACATATATATGTATGTAAACATAGTAACACATAAATATATATGTATATACACATACTAACATGAATATATATGTATATACACATAGTAACACATAACTATATATGTATATACACATAGTAACACATAAATATATATGTATATACACATAGTAACACATAAATATTTATGTATATACACATAATAACACATAAATATATATGTATATACACATAATAACACATAAATATATATGTATATACAAATACTAACACATTAATATATATGTATATACACATAGTAACACATAAATATATATGTATATACACATACTAACACATAAATATATATGTATATACACATAATAACACATAAATATGTATGTATATGCACATATTAACACATAAATATATATGTATATACACATAATAGCACATAAATATATATGTATATACACATACTAACACATTAATATATATGTATATACACATAGTAACACATAAATATATATGTATATACACATAATAACACATAAATATATATGTATATACACATAGTAACACATAAACATATATGTATATACACATAGTAACACATAAATATATATGTATATACACATAGTAACACATAAATATATATGTATATACACATAATAACACATAAACATATATGTATATACACATAGTAACACATAAATATATATGTATATACACATAATAACACATAAACATATATGTATATACACATAGTAACACATAAACATATATGTATATACACATAGTAACACATAAATATATATGTATATACACATAGTAACACATAAATATATATGTATATACACATAGTAACACATAAACATATATGTATATACACATAGTAACACATAAATATATATGTATAAACACATAGTAACACATAAACATATATGTATATACACATAGTAACACATAAACATATATGTATATACACATAGTAACACATAAATATATATGTATATACACATAGTAACACATAAATATATATGTATATACACATAGTAACACATACATATATATGTATATACACACAGTAACACATAAATATATCTGTATATACATACAGTAACACATAAATATATATGTATATACACATAGTAACACATAAATATATATGTATATACACATACTAACACATAACTATATATGTATATACACATAGTAACACATAAATATATATGTATATACACATAATAACACATAAATATATATCTATATATGTATATACACATAGTAACACACAAATATATATGTATATACACATACTAACACATAACTATATATGTATATACACATAGTAACACATAAATATATATGTATATACACATAGTAACACATAAATATATATGTATATACACATAGTAACACATAAATATATATGTATATACACATACTAACACATAAATATATATGTATATACACATAATAACACATAAATATGTATGTATATACACATATTAACACATAAATATATATGTATATACACATAATAGCACATAAATATATATGTATATACACATACTAACACATTAATATATATGTATATACACATAGTAACACATAAATATATATGTATATACACATAATAACACATAAATATATATGTATATACACATAGTAACACATAAACATATATGTATATACACATAGTAACACATAAATATATATGTATATACACATAGTAACACATAAATATATATGTATATACACATAATAACACATAAACATATATGTATATACACATAGTAACACATAAACATATATGTATATACACATAGTAACACATAAATATATATGTATATACACATAGTAACACATAAATATATATGTATATACACATAGTAACACATAAACATATATGTATATACACATAGTAACACATAAATATATATGTATAAACACATAGTAACACATAAACATATATGTATATACACATAGTAACACATAAACATATATGTATATACACATAGTAACACATAAATATATATGTATATACACATAGTAACACATAAATATATATGTATATACACATAGTAACACATACATATATATGTATATACACACAGTAACACATAAATATATCTGTATATACATACAGTAACACATAAATATATATGTATATACACATAGTAACACATAAATATATATATATGTACATACACATAATAACACATAAATATATATGTATATACACATACTAACACATAACTATATATGTATATACACATAGTAACACATAAATATATATGTATATACACATACTAACACATAACTATATATGTATATACACATAGTAACACATAAATATATATGTATATACACATAATAACACATAAATATATATGTATATACACATACTAACACATAACTATATATGTATATACACATAGTAACACATAAATATATATGTATATACACATAATAACACATAAATATATATATATATATGTATATACACATAGTAACACACAAATATATATGTATATACACATACTAACACATAACTATATATGTATATACACATAGTAACACATAAATATATATGTATATACACATAGTAACACATAAATATATATGTATATACACATAGTAACACATAAATATATATGCATATACACATAGTAACACATAAATATATATGTATATACACATAGTAACACATAAATATATATGTATATACACATACTAACACATAAATATAGATGTATATACACATAGTAACACATAAATATATATGTATATATACACAGTAACACATAAATATATATGTATATACACATACTAACACATAAATATATATGTATATACACATAGTAACAGATAAATATATATGTATAGACACATACTAACACATAAATATATATGTATATACACATAATAACACATAAATATATATGTATATACACACAGTAACACATAAATATATATGTATATACACATAGTAACACATAAATATATATGTATATACACATACTAACACATATATATATATGCATAAACACATAGTAACACATAAATATATATGTATATACACATAGTAACAGATAAATATATATGTATATACACATAATAACACACATATATATATATATATGTATATACACATAGTAACAGATAAATATATATGTATATACACATAATAACACATATATATATATATATATATATATATGTATATACACATAGTAACACATAAATATATATGTATATACACATAGTAACAGATAAATATATATGTATATACACATAATAACACACATATATATATATATATGTATATACACATAGTAACACATAAATATATATGTATATACACATAGTAACACATAAATATATATGTATATACACATAGTAACACATATATATATATATTTATATACACATAATAACACATACATATATATATATATATATATATATATATATATATATATATATATATACACATACTAACACATAAATATATATGTATAAACACATAGTAACACATAAATATATATGTATATACACATAGTAGCACATAAATATATATGTATATACACATAGTAACACATAAATATATATGTATATACACATAGTAACACACATATATATATAACACATACATATATATGTATATACTCATAGTAACACATAAATATATATGTATATACACATAATAACACATAAATATATATGTATATATACATACTAACACATAAATATATATGTATATACACATACTAACACATAAATATATATGTATATACACATACTAACAAATAAATATATATGTATATACACATAATAACACATAAATATATATGTATATATACATAGTAACACATAAATATATATGTATATATACATACTAACACATAAATATATATGTATATACACATAGTAACACATAAATATATATGTATATACACATAGTAACACATAAATATATATGTATATACACATAGTAACACATAAATATATATGTATATACACATACTAACAAATAAATATATATGTATATACACATACTAACACATAAATATATATGTATATACACATAGTAACACATAAATATATATGTATATACACATAGTAACACATAAATATATATGTATATACACGTAGTAACACATAAATATATATGTATATACACATACTAACACATAAATATATCTGTATATACACATAGTAACACATAAATATATATGTATATACACATACTAACACATAAATATATATGTATATACACATACTTACACATAAATATATATGTATATACAAATAGTAACACATAAATATATATGTATATGCACATACTAAGACAATCAAAGAAGTAGGGTCGGATCCAGCTTTATGCAAATAAAATCCATCTTTATTGGCAAAGTTAAAACGCCAAGAGTGGCTCAGCGAACAGCATACAGAAAACCAGTGTGTGAGCGTGACACCACGGCTTACATGTTTCGGCACTCAGCCGTAATCATAGCCATGGCTATGATTACGGCTGAGTGCCGAAACATGTAAGCCGTGGTGTCACGCTCACACACTGGTTTTCTGTATGCTGTTCGCTGAGCCACTCTTGGCGTTTTAACTTTGCCAATAAAGATGGATTTTATTTGCATAAAGCTGGATCCGACCCTACTTCTTTGATTGTCTTTATCGCACCAGCTTGGATCAGCTCAAAGCCCTTACATACAAAGTATACTGTTGTAAAATCCGGGTGAAGCAAGAGCACCGCCCCCCTTACAGGAGATCCTGCAACGTCACAAACAGACATCGCAGCGCACCTGTGTTTAGCCTGAAGCGCTGCTGGAGTTTCTCACATCACGCCGGCTGGTTTGGAGCAGACAGCCCACCGAATCGATTTCGGTTTGACCGCGGAGGTCCCCCGGCATGCTTGAGTTCCTGTCTGAGGTACTACAAGGTATACACTGATTCCGGGGGCGGTTAGGCTCCTTAAGGGTAAGTCCCGGACACAACAGTATTCACCTGTATGCACTTTGCACTTGCATCTATATATTGCATATTAGAAGAGGATTTCCCACATCTTTCCTATATTACTTTATGCACATACTAACACATAAATATATATGTATATACACATACTAACACATAAATATATATGTATATACACATAGTAACACATAAATATATATGTATATACACATAGTAACACATAAATATATATGTATATACACATATTAACATATAAATATATATGTATATACACATAGTAACACATAAATATATATGTATATACACATACTAACAAATAAATATATATGTATATACACATAGTAACACATAAATATATATGTATATACACATACTAACACATAAATATATATGTATATACACATACTAACAAATAAATATATATGTATATACACATAGTAACACATAAATATATATGTATATACACATAGTAACACATAAATATATATGTATATACCCATAATAACACATAAATATATATGTATATACACATACTAACACATAAATATATATGTATATACACATAGTAACACATAAATATATATGTATATACACATAATAACACATAAATATATATGTATATACACATACTAACACATAAATATATATGTATATACACATACTAACAAATAAATATATATGTATATACACATAATAACACATAAATATATATGTATATACACATAGTAACACATAAATATATATGTATATATACATACTAACACATAAATATATATTTATATACACATAGTAACACATAAATATATATGTATATACACATAGTAACACATAAATATATATGTATATACACATAGTAACACATAAATATATATGTATATACACATACTAACACATAAATATATATGTATATACACATACTTACACATAAATATATATGTATATACAAATAGTAACACATAAATATATATGTATATACACATAGTAACACATAAATATATATGTATATACACATAGTAACACATAAATATATATGTATATACACATAGTAACACATAAATATATATGTATATACACATAGTAACACATAAATATATATGTATATACACATAGTAACACATAAATATATATGTATATACACATAGTAACACATAAATATATATGTATATACACATACTAACACATAAATATATATGTATATACACATAGTAACACATAAATATATATGTATATACACATACTAACACATAAATATATATGTATATACACATAGTAACACATAAATATATATGTATATACACACAGTAACACATAAATATATATGTATATACTCATACTAACACATAAATATATATGTATATACACATAATAACACATAAATATATATGTATATACACACAGTAACACATATATATATATATATATATATGTATGTATATACACATAGTAACACATAAATATATATGTATATACATATACTAACACATAAATATATATGTATATACACATAATAACACATAAATATATATGTATATACATATACTAACACATAAATATATATGTATATACATATACTAACACATAAATATATATGTATATACACATAATAACACATAAATATATATGTATATACACATACTAACACATAAATATATATGTATATACACATAGTAACACATAAATATATATGTATATACACATAATAACACATAAATATATATGTATATACACATAGTAACACATAAATATATATGTATATACACATACTAACACATAAATATATATGTATATACACATACTAACACATAAATATATATGTATATACACATACTAACAAATAAATATATATGTATATACACATACTAGCACATAAATATATATATATATATATATATATATACACATAGTAACACATAAATATATATGTATATACACATAGTAACACATAAATATATATGTATATACACATAGTAACACATAAATATATATGTATATACACATAGTAACACATAAATATATATGTATATACACATAGTAACACATAAATATATATGTATATACACATAGTAACACATAAATATATATGTATATACACATACTAACACATAAATATATATGTATATACACATAGTAACACATAAATATATATGTATATACACATACTAACACATAAATATATATGTATATACACATAGTAACACATAAATATATATGTATATACACACAGTAACACATAAATATATATGTATATACTCATACTAACACATAAATATATATGTATATACACATAATAACACATAAATATATATGTACATACACACAGTAACACATAAATATATATGTATATACACATAGTAACACATAAATATATATGTATATACACATAGTAACACATAAATATATATGTATATACACATACTAAGACATAAATATATATGTATATAAACATAATAACACATAAATATATATGTATATACACATAGTAAGACATAAATATATATGTATATACACATATTAACACATAAATATATATGTATATACACATAGTAACACATAAATATATATGTATATACACATAGTAACACATAAATATATTTATACAGTATATACACATACTAACACATAAATATATATGTATATACACATAGTAACACATAAATATATATGTATATACACATAGTAACACATAAATATATATGCATATACATATAGTAACACATAAATATATATGTATATACACATAGTAACACATAAATATATATGTATATACACATAGTAACACATAAATATATATGTATATACACATACTAACACATAAATATATATGTATATACACATACTAACATATAAATATATATGTACATACACATAGTAACACATAAATATATATGTATATACACATACTAACACATAAATATAAATGTATATACACATAGTAACACATAACTATATATGTATATACACATAATAACACATAAATATATATGTATATACACATAATAACACATAAATTTATATGTATATACACATAGTAACACATAAATATATATGTATATACACATAGTAACACATAAATATATATGTATATACACATAGTAACATATAAATATATCTGTATATACACATAGTAACACATAAATATATATGTATATACACACAGTAACACATAAATATATATGTATATACACATAGTAACAGATAAATATATATGTATATACACATAGTAACACATAAATATATATGTACATACACATAGTAACACATAAATATATATGTATATACACATAGTAACACATAAATATATATGTATATACACATAGTAACTCATAAATATATATGTATATACACATAGTAACACATAAATATATATGTATATACACATAGTAACACATATATATATATACAGTATATACACATATTAACACATAAATATATATGTATATACACATAATAACACATAAATATATATGTATATACACATATTAACACATAAATATATATGTATATTCACATAGTAACACATAAATATATATGTATATACACATAGTAACACATAAATATATATACAATATATACACATACTAACACATAAATATATATGTATATACACATAGTAACACATAAATATATATGTATATACACATAGTAACACATAAATATATATGTATATACACATAGTAAAACATAAATATATATGTATATACACACAGTAACACATAAATATATATGTATATACACATACTAACACATAATTATATATGTATATACACATAGTAACACATAAATATATATGTATATACACATAGTAACACATAAATATATATGTATATACACATAATAACACATAAATATATATGTATATACACATACTAACACATAAATATATATGTATATACACATAGTAACACATAAATATATATGTATATACACATAGTAACACATAAATATATATGTATATACACATACTAACACATAAATATATATGTATATACACACAGTAACATAAATATATATGTATATACACATAGTAACACATAAATATATATGTATATACACATAATAACACATAAATATATATGTATATACACATAGTAACACATAAATATATACACATACTAACACATAAATATATATACATACTAACACATAAATATATATGTATATACACATAGTAAGACATAAATATATATGTATATACACATACTAACACATAAATATATCTGTATATACACATAATAACACATAAATATATCTGTATATACACATAATAACACATAAATATATATATGTATATACCCATACTAACAAATAAATATATATGTATATACACATAATAACACATAAATATATATATGTATATACCCATACTAACAAATAAATATATATGTATATACACATAGTAACACATAAATATATATGTATATACATATACTAACAAATAAATATATATGTATATACACACAGTAACACATAAATATATATGTATATACACATACTAACACATAAATATATATGTATATACACATACTAACACATAAATATATATGTATATACACATAGTAACACATAAATATATATGTATATACACATAGTAACACATAAATATATATGTATATACACATACTAACACATAAATATATATGTATATACACATAGTAACACATAAATATATATGTATATACACATAATAACACATAAATATATATGTATATACACATAGTAACACATAAATATATATGTATATACACACATAATAACATATAAATATATATGTATATACACACAGTAACACATAAATATATATGTATATACACATAATAACACATAAATATATATGTATATACACATAATAACACATAAATATATATGTATATACACATAGTAACACATAAATATATATGTATATACACATACTAACAAATAAATATATATGTATATACACATAGTAACACATAAATATATATGTATATACACATATTAACACAAATATATATGTATATACACATACTAACACATAAATATATATGTATATACACATACTAACAAATAAATATATATGTATATACACACAGTAACACATAAATATATATGTATATACACATACTAACACATAAATATATATGTATATACACATAGTAACACATAAATATATATGTATATACACATAGTAACACATAAATATATATGTATATACACATAGTAACACATAAATATATATGTATATACACATAGTAACACATAAATATATATGTATATACACATACTAACACATAAATATATATGTATATACACATAGTAACACATAACTATATATGTATATACACATACTAACACATAAATATATATGTATATACACATAGTAACACATAACTATATATGTATATACACATAGTAACACATAAATATATATGTATATACACATAGTAACATAAATATATATGTATATACACATAATAACACATAAATATATATGTATATACACATAGTAACACATAAATATATATGTATATACACATACTAACAAATAAATATATATGTATATACACACAGTAACACATAAATATATATGTATATACACATACTAACACATAAATATATATGTATATACACATAGTAACACATAAATATATATGTATATACACATACTAACGCATAAATATATATGTATATACACACATAATAACATATAAATATATATGTATATACACACAGTAACACATAAATATATATGTATATACACATAATAACACATAAATATATATGTATATACACATAGTAACACATACATATATATGTATATACACATAGTAACACATAAATATATATGTATATACACATAATAACACATAAATATATATGTATATACACATACTAACACATAAATATATATGTATATACACATACTAACACATAAATATATATGTATATACACATAATAACACATAAATTTATATGTATATACACATAGTAACACATAAATATATATGTATATACACATAGTAACACATAAATATATATGTATATACACATAGTAACACATAAATATATATGTATATACACATAGTAACACATAAATATATATGTATATACACATAGTAACACACAAATATATATGTATATACACATACTAACACATAAATATAAATGTATATACACATAGTAACACATAACTATATATGTATATACACATAATAACACATAAATATATATGTATATACACATAATAACACATAAATTTATATGTATATACACATAGTAACACATAAATATATATGTATATACACATAGTAACACATAAATATATATGTATATACACATAGTAACACATAAATATATATGTATATACACATAGTAACATATAAATATATCTGTATATACACATAGTAACACATAAATATATATGTATATACACACAGTAACACATAAATATATATGTATATACACATAGTAACAGATAAATATATATGTATATACACATAGTAACACATAAATATATATGTACATACACATAGTAACACATAAATATATATGTATATACACATAGTAACACATAAATATATATGTATATACACATAGTAACTCATAAATATATATGTATATACACATAGTAACACATAAATATATATACAGTATATACACATATTAACACATAAATATATATGTATATACCCATAATAACACATAAATATATATGTATATACACATATTAACACATAAATATATATGTATATTCACATAGTAACACATAAATATATATGTATATACACATAGTAACACATAAATATATATACAGTATATACACATACTAACACATAAATATATATGTATATACACACAGTAACATAAATATATATGTATATACACATAGTAACACATAAATATATATGTATATACACATAGTAACACATAAATATATATGTATATACACATAGTAACACATAAATATATATGTATATACACATAATAACACATAAATATATATGTATATACACATAGTAACACATAAATATATATGTATATACACATAGTAACACATAAATATATATACAGTATATACACATACTAACACATAAATATATATGTATATACACACAGTAACATAAATATATATGTATATACACATAGTAACACATAAATATATATGTATATACACATAGTAACACATAAATATATATGTATATACACATAGTAACACATAAATATATATGTATATACACATAATAACACATAAATATATATGTATATACACATACTAACACATAAATATATATGTATATACACATAGTAACACATAAATATATATGTATATACACATAGTAACACATAAATATATATACAGTATATACACATACTAACACATAAATATATATGTATATACACACAGTAACATAAATATATATGTATATACACATAGTAACACATAAATATATATGTATATACACATAGTAACACATAAATATATATGTATATACACATACTAACACATAAATATATATGTATATACACACAGTAACACATAAATATATATGTATATACACCTATAGTAACATATAAATATATATGTATATACACATAATAACACATAAATATATCTGTATATACACATAATAACACATAAATATATCTGTATATACACATAATAACACATAAATATATATGTATATACACATAATAACACATAAATATATCTGTATATACACATAATAACACATAAATATATATGTATATACACATAGTAACACATAAATATATATACATACTAACACATAAATATATATGTATATACACATAGTAAGACATAAATATATATGTATATACACATACTAACACATAAATATATCTGTATATACACATAATAACACATAAATATATCTGTATATACACATAGTAACACATAAATATATATGTATATACACATAGTAACACATAAATATATATGTATATACACATACTAACACATAAATATATATGTATATACACATAGTAACACATAAATATATATGTATATACACATACTAACACATAAATATATATGTATATACACATAATAACACATAAATATATATGTATATACACATACTAACACATAAATATATATGTATATACACATAGTAACACATAAATATATATGTATATACACATAGTAACACATAAATATATATGTATATACACATAGTAACGCATAAATATATATGTATATACACATAGTAACACATAAATATATATGTATATACACATAGTAACGCATAAATATATATGTATATACACATAACACATAAATATATATGTATATACACATAGTAACACATAAATATATATGTATATACACATACTAACACATAAATATATATGTATATACACATAGTAACACATAAATATATATGTATATACACATAGTAACACATAAATATATATTTATATACACATAGTAACACATAAATATATATGTATATACACATACTAACACATAAATATATATGTATATACACATAGTAACACATAAATATATATGTATATACACATAGTAACACATAAATATATATGTATATACACATAGTAACACATAAATATATATGTATATACACATAGTAACACATAAATATATATGTATATACACATACTAACAAATAAATATATATGTATATACACACAGTAACACATAAATATATATGTATATACACATACTAACACATAAATATATATGTATATACACATAGTAACACATAAATATATATGTATATACACATAATAACACATAAATATATATGTATATACACATAGTAACACATAAATATATATGTATATACACATAGTAACACATAAATATATATGTATATACACATAGTAACACATAAATATATATGTATATACACATAGTAACACATAAACATATATGTATATACACATAGTAACACATAAATATATATGTATATACACATAATAACACATAAATATATATGTATATACACATAGTAACACATAAATATATATGTATATACACATAATAACACATAAATATATATGTATATACACATAACACATAAATATATATGTATATACACATAGTAACACATAAATATATATGTATATACACATACTAACACATAAATATATATGTATATACACATAGTAACACATAAATATATCTGTATATAAACATAATAACACATACATATATATGTATATACACATAGTAACACATAAATATATATGTATATACACATAGTAACACATAAATATATATGTATATACACATAGTAACACATAAATATATATGTATATACACATAATAACACATAAATATATATGTATATACACATAGTAACACATAAATATATATGTATATACATAAACATTTACTGGGGATATACAGTTCCCATGGACCGCAATGTAAAGGCACCCCACTCAACCCAATTTTAAAGCCCCAAAACTGCCTAGTGCAGTTGTTTTTTATTTTAAAAAAAATAAAAAACTATAATGTTCTCTATTTTGAGAGCATTTTGGGCACTTTTAGAAAAAATAACCAGAGATTAAGCGCTAATTGCTACTGCGAGCTTGCAGTAGCAATAACCAGCCACTTGTAATGGTTGGTTATTTATCACGTGCAATAATTTAGCGCACCACTTGTAATGGTTGGTTATTTATCACGTGCAATAATTTAGCGCACCACTTGTAATGGTTGGTTATTTATCGTGTGCAATAATTTAGCGCACCACTTGTAATGGTTGGTTATTTATCGCGAGCAATAATGTTGCGCCAGTTGTAATGGTTGGTTATTTATCACATGCAATAATTTAGCGCACCACTTGTAATGGTTGGTTATTTATTGTGTGCAATAATTTAGCGCGCCACTTGTAATGGTTGGTTATTTATTGCGAGCAATAATGTTGCGCCAGTTGTATTCTAACCCTTTATGGGGAATTAAATATTGTATGTGAAGTCTGTTTAATTGCACTTCTCTCCTCTAGCAGATAAAACACCGCCCCAGCAGTTAACAGATTATTAGCAGATGATTAGTAACAGTAATTAGCGCACAAATGAATGACCCTCAGACTAATGGGCTCAGTATCATGAGAGCAAAACTGAACCTGTCGGTGCCTGACCCTGCAACCCTGAGGTTTGTTGTGTAATCAGAGAACTAAGCCATCTGATCAGACCGACCAATCAGGTGCCAATATTAAGAACACCCCTAGGCAGATGCCTGCTGAAAGTAATGAGAGATCTGTGTACTTCTATTATAACCAGAGGTATCTAGGAACGGTCTCAGTTACCTAATGAATACAGACATTTACACAGCACTGCAGAATCTGTTGGCGCTCTACAAATAACCGATAATAATAATTTCACACACACAATACATTTATTCCTCTGAGGCAGTGACTTACCTTCCTCTTCCATGTATCCCTGCACAAATTTAGTGCTCTGCGGCCTGCGTGAGCCCTGGGACGTATTAACGGCATAGTTCAGACCGCTCTCTCTGCACTCTGAAACCGCAAGAAATAAGCCAATTTTACTTTAGGCGAATTCAGTCACTGAGGCCCATTTATCAATCTCCGTATGGAACTTGAGGGCCCGTGTTTCTGGCGAGTCTTCAGACTCGCCAGAAACACTATTTATGAAGCAGTGGTCTAAAGAATCGCCACAATTCAACCCGATCGAGTACAATCGGGTTGATTGACACCCCCCTACTGGCGGCCAATTGGCCACAAGTCTGCAGGGGGCGGCGTTGCACCACTGGTGCAATGCTGAATACAGAGAGCGTATTGCTCTCCGCATTCAGACATTTGATAAATATGCCTCATAGTCTGCTTATGACAAAGAGGCTTACTTATCAAGCCGTCAACTTAATTGCATTCAACAGCACCAATACGCTCGCCTGACATCGCGGCCACGGACCTGAACACGCTCTCCATATTTAACAAATTTAACAAAAAAGCTGTCAAAAAGCCACACATCAAGTACGGGGCGATGAGCAGCGGACTGTTGTTAACTAACAGTCATCTATCTTGCTGCTATTCAGCTTTTTTACAGCTTTATTTATATACTGTCACTAAACACCGCCACTATACTAAACTGTTTAACCCCTATCCCGCCGCTCCCGGACCCCGCCGCAACCTAAATAAAGTTATTAACACCTATCCCGCTGCTCCCGGACCCCGCCGCAACTAAATAAAGTTATTAACCCCTATCCCGCTGCTCCCCGACACCGCCACAACTCTAATAAACTTATCAACCCCTATTCCGCCGCTCCCGGACCCCGCCGCAACTAACTAAATGTATTAACCCCTAAACCTCTGGCCTCCCACATCACTACCACTTACTAAACATATTAACCCCTAAACTGCCAGCCCCCACATCGCCATAAACTAAATTAAGCTATTAACCCCTTAACCTAACAACCCGCTAACTTTAAATTGAATATTAACTCAGCCCTATCTTATAATAAATTAAAACTTACCTTTAGATTTAAATTAAACTATATTAAACTAATAATTAACCTACCCTAACTGTTATACTAAAATTACATTAAACTATATTAAACTATTGATTAACCTACCCTAACTGTTATACTAAAATTACATTAAACTATATTAAACTATTGATTAACCTACCCTAACTGTTATACTAAAATTACATTAAACTATATTAAACTAATAATTAATCTACCCTATTAGGGTAGATTAATTATTAGTTTAATATAGTGTGATGTAATTTTAGTCTAATAGGGTAGATTAATTATTAGTTTAATATAGTGTGATGTAATTTTAGTCTAATAGGGTAGATTAATTATTAGTTTAATATAGTGTGATGTAATTTTAGTCTATTAGACTAAAATTACATCACACTATATTAAACTAATAATTAATCTACCCTAACTATTAGACTAAAATTACATTAAACTACAAATTAAATTAAATATATTATATAGTTAAAAACCTAACCCTACTCAAATAATTTAAATCTACTATTAAAAATTACAAAGTTACAAAACACTAACAACTAAGTTACACAAAATAACAAACACAGACGCCTAGATTTAGAGTTTTGCGTTAGAAGGGGTGCGTTAGCTACGCGTGCTTTTTTCTGGCCGCACCTTTTAAATACCGCTGGTATTTAGAGTTCACAGAATGGCTGGGTTTTCAGTGCGTTAGGCTCCAAAAAGGGAGCGTAGAGCATAATTTAACTCCACTGCAACTCTCTATACCAGCGGTGCTTACGGACGCGGCCAGCTTCAAAAACGTGCTTGTGCACGATTCCCCCATAGGAAACAATGGGGCAGTTTTAGCTGAAAAAAACCTAACACCTGCAAAAAAGCCGCGTTCAGCTCCTAACGCAGCCCCATTGTTTTCTATGGGGAAACACTTCCTATGTCTGCACCTAACACCCTAACATGAACCCTGAGTCTAAACACCCCTAACCTTACACTTATTAAGCCCTAATCTGCCGCCCCCGCTATCGCTGACACCTGCATATTTTTTTTAACCCCTAATCTGCCGCTCCGTAAACCGCCGCTACTTACATTATCCCTATGTACCCCAAATCTGCTGCCCCTAACACCGCCGACCCCTATATTATATTAATTAACCCCTAATCTGCCCCCCACAACGCCGCCGCCAGCTACCTACAATAATTAACCCCTAATCTGCCGACCGCAAAGCGCCGCCACCTACGTTATCCTTATGTACCCCTAATATGCTGCCCCTAACACCGCCGACCCCTATATTTATTAACCCCTAATCTGCCCCCCTCAACGTCGTCTCCACCTGCCTACACTTATTAACCCCTAATCTGCCGAGCGGACCGCACCGCTACTATAATACGGACTTACGGACGCGGCCAGCTTCAAAAACGTGCTCGTGCACGATTCCCCCATAGGAAACAATGGGGCAGTTTTAGCTGAAAAAAACCTAACACCTGCAAAAAAGCCGCGTTCAGCTCCTAACGCAGCCCCATTGTTTTCTATGGGGAAACACTTCCTATGTCTGCACCTAACACCCTAACATGAACCCCGAGTCTAAACACCTCTAGCCTTACACTTATTAACCCCTAATCTGCTGCCCCCGCTATCGCTGACACCTGCATATTTTTTTAACCCCTAATCTGCCGCTCCGTAAACCGCCGCTACTTACATTATCCCTATGTACCCCAAATCTACTGCCCCTAACACCGCCGACCCCTATATTATATTAATTAACCCCTAATCTGCCCCCCACAACGTCGCCGCCAGCTACCTACAATAATTAACCCCTAATCTGCCGACCGCAAAGCGCCGCCACCTACGTTATCCTTATGTACCCCTAATCTGCTGCCCCTAACACCGCCGACCCCTATATTTATTAACCCCTAATCTGCCTCCCTCAACGTCGCCTCCACCTGCCTACACTTATTAACCCCTAATCTGCCGAGCGGACCGCACCGCTACTATAATAAAGTTATTAACCCCTAATGCGCCTCACTCACGCCTCAATAACCCTATAATAAATAGTATTAACCCCTAATCTGCCCTCCCTAACATCGCCGACACCTAACTTCAATTATTAACCCCTAATCTGCCGACCGAATCTCTTCGCTGCTGTAATAAATGGATTAACTCCTAAAGCTAAATCTAACCCTAACACTAACACCCCCCTAAGTTAAATATAATTTAAATCTAATGAAATAAATTAACTCTTATTAAATAAATTATTCCTATTTAAAGCTAAATACTTACCTGTAAAATAAACCCTAATATAGCAACAATATAAATTATAATTATATTGTAGCTATTTTAGGATTAATATTTATTTTACAGGTAACTTTGTATTTATTTTAACCAGGTAAAATAGCTATTAAATAGTTAAGAACTATTTAATAGCTAAAATAGTTAAAATAATTACAAAATTACCTGTAAAATAAATCCTAACCTAAGTTACAATTAAACCCAACACTACACTATCAATAAATTAATTAAATAAAATACCTACAATTATCTACAATTAAACCTAACACTACACTATCAATAAATTAATTAAATAAAATACCTAGAATTATCTACAATTAAACCTAACACTACACTATCAATAAATTAATTAAATACAATATCTACAAATAAATACAATGAAATAAACTAACTAAAGTACAAAAAATAAAAAAAAACTAAGTTACAAAAAATAAAAAAATATTTACAAACATTAGAAAAATATTACAACAATTTTAAACTAATTACACCTACTCTAAGCCCCCTAATAAAATAACAAAGCCCCCCAAAATAAAAAAATGCCCTACCCTATTCTAAATTAAAAAAGTTCAAAGCTCTTACCTTACCAGCCCTGAACAGGGCCCTTTGCGGGGCATGCCCCAAAAGAATTTAGCTCTTTTGCCTGTAAAAAAGCCCACATACAATACCCCCCCCCAACATTACAACCCACCACCCACATACCCCTAATCTAACCCAAACCCCCCTTAAATAAACCTAACACTAAGCCCCTGAATATCTTCCTACCTTATCTTCACCATACCAGGTTCACCGATCCGTCCTCGGAAGTCTTGATCCAAGCCTCGGAAGTGTTGATCCAAGCCCAAGCGGGGGGCTGAAGAGTGACGTCCATCCTCGGGCTGAAGTCTGGATCCAAGCGGCGGCTGAAGAACTCCATCATCGGGCTGAAGTCGGAAGTCCATCATCGGGATGAAGTCTTCTATCAAGCCGCATCTACAATCTTCTTTCTTCTGGAGCGGAGCGGAGCCATCTTCTTTCCAACCGACGCGGATCCAACCTCTTCAACCGACGCCTACTCGCCGAATGACGGTTCCTTTAAATGACGTCATCCAAGATGGCGTCCCTCGAATTCCGATTGGCTGATAGGATTCTATCAGCCAATCGGAATTAAGGTAGGAATATTCTGATTGGCTGATGGAATCAGCCAATCAGAATCAAGTTCAATCCGATTGGCTGATCCAATCAGCCAATCAGATTGAGCTCGCATTCTATTGGCTGTTCCGATCAGCCAATAGAATGCGAGCTCAATCTGATTGGCTGATCGTTGAAGAGGTTGGATCCGCGTCGGTTGGAAAGAAGATGGCTCCGCTCCGCTCCAGAAGAAAGAAGATTGAAGCTGCGGCTTGATAGAAGACTTCATCCCGATGATGGACTTCCGACTTCAGCCCGATGATGGAGTTCTTCAGCCGCCGCTTGGATCCAGACTTCAGCCTGAGGATGGACGTCACTCTTCAGTCCCCCGCTTGGGCTTGGATCAACACTTCCGAGGCTTGGATCAAGACTTCCAAGGATGGATCGGTGAACCTGGTATGGTGAAGATAAGGTAGGAAGATCTTCAGGGGCTTAGTGTTAGGTTTATTTAAGGGGGGTTTGGGTTAGATTAGGGGTATGTGGGTGGTGGGTTGTAATGTTGGGGGGGGGTATTGTATGTGTTTTTTTTACAGGCAAAAGAGCTGAATTCTTTGGGGCATGCCCCGCAAAGGGCCCTGTTCAGGGCTGGTAAGGTAAAAGAGCTTTGAACTTTTTTAATTTAGAATAGGGTAGGGCATTTTTTTATTTTGGGGGGCTTTGTTATTTTATTATGGGGCTTAGAGTAGGTGTAATTAGTTTAAAATTGTTGTAATATTTTTCTAATGTTTGTAAATATTTTTTTATTTTTTGTAACTTAGTTCTTTTTTATTTTTTGTACTTTAGTTAATTTCATTGTATTTATTTGTAGATATTGTATTTAATTAATTTATTGATAGTGTAGTGTTAGGTTTAATTGCAGATAATTGTAGGTATTTTATTTAATTAATTTATTGATAATGTAGTGTTAGGTTTAATTGCAGATAATTGTAGGTATTTTATTTAATTAATTTATTGATAGTGTAGTGTTGGGTTTAATTGTAACTTAGGTTAGGAATTATTTTACAGGTAATTTTGTAATTATTTTAACTATTTTAGCTATTAAATAGTTCTTAACTATTTAATAGCTATTGTACCTGGTTAAAATAAATACAAAGTTACCTGTAAAATAAATATAAATCCTAAAATAGCCACAATATAATTATAATTTATATTGAAGCTATATTAGGGTTTATTTTACAGGTAAGTATTTAGCTTTAAATAGGAATAATTTATTTAATAAGAGTTCATTTATTTCGTTAGATTTAAATTATATTTAACTTAGGGGGGTGTTAGTGTTAGGGTTAGACTTAGCTTTACGGGTTAATCCATTTATTACAGTAGCGGCGAGATTCGGTCGGCAGATTAGGGGTTAATAATTGAAGTTAGGTGTCGGCGATGTTAGGAAGGGCAGATTAGGGGTTAATACTATTTATTATAGGGTTATTGAGGCGGGAGTGAGGCGGATTTGGGGTTAATAACTTTATTATAGTAGCGGTGCAGTCCGCTCGGCAGATTAGGGGTTAATAAGTGTAGGCAGGTGGAGGCGATGTTGAGGGGGGCAGATTAGGGGTTAATAAATATAATATAGGGGTCGGCGGTGTTAGGGGCAGCAGATTACATAAGTATAACGTAGGTGGCAGCGCTTTGCGGTCGGCAGATTAGGGGTTGTTACAAACTGCTGTTTGTCACTGGCCCTTTAAATGGAAAATTGCCCTGCTTCCCTGGATTTTGGAGAAGCCTATTTTCCAGCCTCCTTCCACATGACTATGGCCCCTGGAAGATTGTGCCCCTGAGGACATATTGACTTTTGTTGGGTGTGTGTGGCCCTTTAAGAACCGTCTGGGGACACATTGTGACTTTGGTGCCCCTTTAAGACTATGTCCCCAGACCTGTGGAATGACTTGTCCCTGGCTTTCTCCCACTTGGTTCAGTTTCATTGTGTGCCATTAAGTGCTATGTGACAGACCCTTCGGTCAGAACTACAGAGATAACTTTGTTCAGCTTCAAGAAGCATTCTAAATACAAGTCTGCTGGGATTAGCTCTAATTAGGTTTAGTGATCAACTTTCCCATTGTCTAATCAGACTAGTATTGATAAGGTGGACTGCATTGTTTTATTGTGTGTAACTTGTTATCTGCTGAAGTAATGTTGTGGCCTGTCAAAGGGAGTGTCTCTCTATCTAATATCAAATGTTTGATGGGGGATTTTGTGCTTCCCCCTCTCCCCCTGAGAGTGTCCTGTTTGCATGTAACCTCAATAAAAAGCAGGCTGTGTGCTCCAGCACATCAGACCTATTTCTGTCCCTCTAACTTGCAGCTTTGACTCATGTTTGTAGGGGACAGCTATATCACTACAGGGATTGCTATGCTCTTCATACTCCCTTAGCTACAGGGATTGCTACAGCAGGAAGAGGTTCACCTACTGGAGCCTGGTCGTAGGTCCAGGGCGCAGAGCAGACGGCGAGATACCAGCCCAGCAGCGGTGGTTCATAGAGTCTGCATTACGTATGGTGGCTACGCAGTAGTTATAGTGTCTACGGTGCTGCTGCTCCTTTGGTGAGCGCTAGGAGCATCCTTTTCTACGGTCCAACTTCCAGCCAGCCTGGAGGCAACCGTAACATTTGGCGGCAGCGGTGTGAGCGCGTCCTAGCGCAAGGAGCAGCACCACAACAGCACTGTTATCGTAGGAGAGTAATTGAGGGCAACGCTAGCCACTGCGCATCGTCCCTACCTACAGCAGCATGGAGCTGACAAGACACTGTTCAGAACCCTGTGAAGAGCACCTCAACCTGATCCGTCGCTATGAGGGCGCTGATTTCGTTCCAGAGGTAAAGAGGCGGCTAGTCCGATATGGTCCAGACCCTGCACAGGAGGTAGTCAGTCGCTGTTACGGTTACCCTTAGTCTCACTGAGAGATGGACCGCTTAGTAGCCTGGATTCCTATTGCTGAAGAGGGGAGAAGCTGCTTTCCATAGTATTCTACATGAGTCTCGCAAATGTAGAATAATCCCCCTTAGCTGTAGTACAGCTAGGATACCCTTCTGCCCACAAAAACGAGTCAACGCTGCGATTGAGGGACAACCAAGAACTGAGGACTGGGATGCCCAGCCTGCTTTTTATTTAGGTTACATGCACACAGGGCACTCCCAGGGGGGGAAGCATAAAATCCCCCATCACACATTTAGACAACGCCCTTGTGACAGGCCACCACAGATAACAAGTACACACAAGAAAACAATTGAGTCCTTCTTATCACCTAGCAGTGAATGCTTATCACATAAACTTAATTACAGTACACAATATGCTAGGAAACCTGCCTCAGAAAATAGTTTTCTCAAAACTGAACAGAGTTAACCCTTTATGAAATGATACTTGTTACAGTTTTCTTGGAGCCCTTCTTAGGCGCTGGCTTGCTGGTTCAGGCATTGCTGCTGGGAAATAAGTTCTTCACAACAAAATAACTAATGCTTTTGTAACAGTGCTCCCTTTCTGTGGAACACTCTGGCAGACACGGTCTGACCCCTTTTCGGGGCAGACTAAGGCTGTCCAGACCGCTGGTTATGCGGGGCTGAGGTCGGTTTGTCTGGACAACCCGTCGGCGTTGCCATTCTGTTTCCCAGGTCTGTAAGTAATGGTGAAATTGAAGGGTTGCAACGATAAACTCCAACGTAATAGCCTGCCGTTATCTCCAGAGACCCGGTTCAGCCACACCAACGGGTTATGGTCGGTGACCAGAGTGAACTCCTGCCCATATAAATAGGGAGTCAATTTCTTTAATGCCCACACCAAAGCCAAACACTCCTTTTCGACCGCTGCATAGCTGACTTCGCGGGGCAGGAGCTTCCGGCTGATGTAGGCAACTGGATGCTCCCCTCCATCTTCGCCTACTTGGCTGAGGACGGCTCCCAGCCCGAACATGGAAGCATCTGTATGGACGATAAAACATTTGTCAAGGGCTGGAGCCGCCAAGACAGGAGCGTTAATTAGAGCATTTTTGAGAGCCTGGAAAGCCGTTTCACAGTGGGGAGACCACAGGACCTGTCGAGGTAAGTTCTTCTTGGTCAAGTCAGTCAGGGGTTTGGCAAGTGTGCTGTAGTCTGGTACGAACCGTCTATAGTACCCTGCCGTGCCCAGGAAGGCTAGGACCTGAGTCTTAGTGATGGGGGTGGGCCAATTGGCGACAGCTTCTATCTTGGCCGGCTCTGGTCGCTGCTTTCCACACCCCACCCGGTGACCCAGGTACTGTACCTCGGCCATCCCAAAGTGGCATTTTTCTGGCTTCAGAGTCAGGCCAGCAGCCCGGATCTGATCCAGAACCATTCCTACGTGAGCTAAGTGGTCCTCCCAGGACTCACTGTGGATCGCTATGTCGTCCAGGTAGGCGCAAGCAAAACTCTGGAAGCCATCCAGGAGCCTATCCACCAAGCGCTGGAATGTAGCTGGGGCATTCTTCATCCCAAACGGCATTACCCTAAACTGATATAAGCCGAATGGGGTGACGAATGCCGACTTGGGGATAGCCTCCGGGGCCAGGGGAATCTGCCAGTAACCTTTGCAGAGGTCAATAGTGGTCAGGTAATTTCCCCTGGCTATACGATCGAGTAGCTCGTCTACCCTGGGCATAGGGTAAGCGTCCGTCACGGTCTTTTCATTGAGCCTCCGATAGTCTACGCAGAACCGGGTGGTCCCATCTTTCTTGGGCACCAAGACAACTGGGGAGGCCCAGGGACTATCGGAGGGCTCAATTACCCTGAGTTGGAGCATCTCCTAACTGCTTCGGGGATTCGGTACGGAGCCTGGCGCAAGGGAGCTTGTCCCGGAGTATCTACCTGGTGGGTGGTTAAAGTAGTGTGCCCTGGCTTCGGGGAGAAGGTGAGGTGTTTGGGTGTCCCAGGGTATGGGGCCTAACATGTCAGGCAAAGTCGGGGTAGGTCTTATCTGTGTCTCCCGCACTGGTGAGAGTTCTCGCTCCGTCCGGGCTTGGGCCCGTGTAGTCACTGGGTCCGCCTCGTTATGGCATACTGGAGCATAGGCAGAAGTCATGGGGCCCAAATCGTTGCCCAGTAGTACTTCGGCAGGTAAATTATCCATTATGCCCACGTTCACAGCCCCCTTTCCCGCTCCCCAATCAAGATGCACTTTAGCTGTTGGAATTTTGTACACATCCCCCCCGCCACTCTAACGGCCACAGTCTGTCCAGATCGCTTGTGCTCCGGCACCAAATGACTCTGTACCAGCGTGATAGTAGCCCCTGTGTCTCTCAATCCCTCAGTAGATCGCCCCTCGAGCCATACCTTCTGCCGATGGTGCAGGCAGTTATCTGAGGCAGCATATACAGGGTCCGCCTCGTGAAGCGGCCCCAAATATTCCTCCATAGGGGCCTCTTGGTTAACACAGAGGGTCCGGGCCGGACGATATGCCCCAGAGGGGTAATTGTAATTCCTGGGTGTCTGGTGCGTATTAAGGGGGCAGCTAGCCATGAAATGCCCTGGTTGCTTGCATCGGTGGCAAGTCGGTCTGGGACGCTCAGAGCTGTTATTGGATGGTCCTGAGTGTCGGGCGGGCCCTGCGGGCACCGGGGCTCGGAATTCAGCACGAGGGGGTGTACGGTAAACCTCTCTGGGTTCGACCCGTGCTGGAGCTCGGTAGTTCGTGGGTTCGTGAAGACGGGAGTCATAATGTTCATTGGCCAATTTGGCTGCTTCTTCTAAGGTAGAAGGTCGCCTGTCTCGCAGCCATTCCTTCCCTTGCTGTTCCATGCCATTATAAAAATGTTCTAAGAGAAACAATTGTAAAATTTCCTCACCAGTCACCGCTTTACTTCCGCTCATCCAGTGATTTGCCGCTCTCCGCATTCGGTGCGCCCATTCCATATGGGTATCGTTAGGCTTCTTTTTCGTGCCCCGAAACTGTCGGCGATACGCGTCCGGAGTTACCGCGTACCGTCGCAACAGTTCAACACTTCCGAGGCTTGGATCAAGACTTCCAAGGACGGATCGGTGAACCTGGTATGGTGAAGATAAGGTAGGAAGATCTTCAGGGGCTTAGTGTTAGGTTTATTTAAGGGGGGTTTGGGTTAGATTAGGGGTATGTGGGTGGTGGGTTGTAATGTTGGGGGGGGGGGTATTGTATGTGTTTTTTTTACAGGCAAAAGAGCTGAATTCTTTGGGGCATGCCCCGCAAAGGGCCCTGTTCAGGGCTGGTAAGGTAAAAGAGCTTTGAACTTTTTTAATTTAGAATAGGGTAGGGCATTTTTTTATTTTGGGGGGCTTTGTTATTTTATTATGGGGCTTAGAGTAGGTGTAATTAGTTTAAAATTGTTGTAATATTTTTCTAATGTTTGTAAATATTTTTTTATTTTTTGTAACTTAGTTCTTTTTTATTTTTTGTACTTTAGTTAATTTCATTGTATTTATTTGTAGATATTGTATTTAATTAATTTATTGATAGTGTAGTGTTAGGTTTAATTGCAGATAATTGTAGGTATTTTATTTAATTAATTTATTGATAGTGTAGTGTTAGGTTTAATTGCAGATAATTGTAGGTATTTTATTTAATTAATTTATTGATAGTGTAGTGTTGGGTTTAATTGTAAATTAGGTTAGGAATTATTTTACAGGTAATTTTGTAATTATTTTAACTATTTTAGCTATTAAATAGTTCTTAACTATTTAATAGCTATTGTACCTGGTTAAAATAAATACAAAGTTACCTGTAAAATAAATATAAATCCTAAAATAGCCACAATATAATTATAATTTATATTGAAGCTATATTAGGGTTTATTTTACAGGTAAGTATTTAGCTTTAAATAGGAATAATTTATTTAATAAGAGTTCATTTATTTCGTTAGATTTAAATTATATTTAACTTAGGGGGGTGTTAGTGTTAGGGTTAGACTTAGCTTTACGGGTTAATCCATTTATTACAGTAGCGGCGAGATTCGGTCGGCAGATTAGGGGTTAATAATTGAAGTTAGGTGTCGGCGATGTTAGGGAGGGCAGATTAGGGGTTAATGCTATTTATTATAGGGTTATTGAGGCGGGAGTGAGGCGGATTTGGGGTTAATAACTTTATTATAGTAGCGGTGCAGTCCGCTCGGCAGATTAGGGGTTAATAAGTGTAGGCAGGTGGAGGCGATGTTGAGGGGGGCAGATTAGGGGTTAATAAATATAATATAGGGGTCGGCGGTGTTAGGGGCAGCAGATTACATAAGTATAACGTAGGTGGCGGCGCTTTGCGGTCGGCAGATTAGGGGTTGTTACAAACTGCTGTTTGTCACTGGCCCTTTAAATGGAAAATTGCCCTGCTTCCCTGGATTTTGGAGAAGCCTATTTTCCAGCCTCCTTCCACATGACTATGGCCCCTGGAAGATTGTGCCCCTGAGGACATATTGACTTTTGTTGGGTGTGTGTGGCCCTTTAAGAACCGTCTGGGGACATATTGTGACTTTGGTGCCCCTTTAAGACTATGTCCCCAGACCTGTGGAATGACTTGTCCCTGGCTTTCTCCCACTTGGTTCAGTTTCATTGTGTGCCATTAAGTGCTATGTGACAGACCCTTCGGTCAGAACTACAGAGATAACTTTGTTCAGCTTCAAGAAGCATTCTAAATACAAGTCTGCTGGGATTAGCTCTAATTAGGTTTAGTGATCAACTTTCCCATTGTCTAATCAGACTAGTATTGATAAGGTGGACTGCATTGTTTTATTGTGTGTAACTTGTTATCTGCTGAAGTAATGTTCTGGCCTGTCAAAGGGAGTGTCTCTCTATCTAATATCAAATGTTTGATGGGGGATTTTGTGCTTCCCCCTCTCCCCCTGAGAGTGTCCTGTTTGCATGTAACCTCAATAAAAAGCAGGCTGTGTGCTCCAGCACATCAGACCTATTTCTGTCCCTCTAACTTGCAGCTTTGACTCATGTTTGTAGGGGACAGCTATATCACTACAGGTATTGCTATGCTCTTCATACTCCCTTAGCTACAGGGATTGCTACAGCAGGAAGAGGTTCACCTACTGGAGCCTGGTCGTAGGTCCAGGGCGCAGAGCAGACGGCGAGATACCAGCCCAGCAGCGGTAGTTCATAGAGTCTGCATTACGTATGGTGGCTACGCAGTAGTTATAGTGTCTACGGTGCTGCTCCTCCTTTGGTGAGCGCTAGGAGCATCCTTTTCTACGGTCCAACTTCCAGCCAGCCTGGAGGCAACCGTAACATTTGGCGGCAGCGGTGTGAGCGCGTCCTAGCGCAAGGAGCAGCACCACAACAGCACTGTTATCGTAGGAGAGTAATTGAGGGCAACGCTAGCCACTGCGCATCGTCCCTACCTACAGCAGCATGGAGCTGACAAGACACTGTTCAGAACCCTGTGAAGAGCACCTCAACCTGATCCGTCGCTATGAGGGCGCTGATTTCGTTCCAGAGGTAAAGAGGCGGCTAGTCCGATATGGTCCAGACCCTGCACAGGAGGTAGTCAGTCGCTGTTACGGTTACCCTTAGTCTCACTGAGAGATGGACCGCTTAGTAGCCTGGATTCCTATTGCTGAAGAGGGGAGAAGCTGCTTTCCATAGTATTCTACATGAGTCTCGCAAATGTAGAATAATCCCCCTTAGCTGTAGTACAGCTAGGATACCCTTCTGCCCACAAAAACGAGTCAACGCTGCGATTGAGGGACAACCAAGAACTGAGGACTGGGATGCCCAGCCTGCTTTTTATTTAGGTTACATGCACACAGGGCACTCCCAGGGGGGGGAAGCATAAAATCCCCCATCACACATTTAGACAACGCCCTTGTGACAGGCCACCACAGATAACAAGTACACACAAGAAAACAATTGAGTCCTTCTTATCACCTAGCAGTGAATGCTTATCACATAAACTTAATTACAGTACACAATATGCTAGGAAACCTGCCTCAGAAAATAGTTTTCTCAAAACTGAACAGAGTTAACCCTTTATGAAATGATACTTGTTACAGTTTTCTTGGAGCCCTTCTTAGGCGCTGGCTTGCTGGTTCAGGCATTGCTGCTGGGAAATAAGTTCTTCACAACAAAATAACTAATGCTTTTGTAACAGTGCTCCCTTTCTGTGGAACACTCTGGCAGACACGGTCTGACCCCTTTTCGGGGCAGACTAAGGCTGTCCAGACCGCTGGTTATGCGGGGCTGAGGTCGGTTTGTCTGGACAACCCGTCGGCGTTGCCATTCTGTTTCCCAGGTCTGTAAGTAATGGTGAAATTGAAGGGTTGCAACGATAAACTCCAACGTAATAGCCTGCCGTTATCTCCAGAGACCCGGTTCAGCCACACCAACGGGTTATGGTCGGTGACCAGAGTGAACTCCTGCCCATATAAATAGGGAGTCAATTTCTTTAATGCCCACACCAAAGCCAAACACTCCTTTTCGACCGCTGCATAGCTGACTTCGCGGGGCAGGAGCTTCCGGCTGATGTAGGCAACTGGATGCTCCCCTCCATCTTCGCCTACTTGGCTGAGGACGGCTCCCAGCCCGAACATGGAAGCATCTGTATGGACGATAAAACGTTTGTCAAGGGCTGGAGCCGCCAAGACAGGAGCGTTAATTAGAGCATTTTTGAGAGCCTGGAAAGCCGTTTCACAGTGGGGAGACCACAGGACCTGTCGAGGTAAGTTCTTCTTGG
Organism: Bombina bombina; assembly: GCF_027579735.1. Taxonomy (NCBI): domain Eukaryota; kingdom Metazoa; phylum Chordata; class Amphibia; order Anura; family Bombinatoridae; genus Bombina; species Bombina bombina. The sequence continues at coordinate 9,618,132 of NC_069500.1, forward strand.
TCAAGTCAGTCAGGGGTTTGGCAAGTGTGCTGTAGTCTGGTACGAACCGTCTATAGTACCCTGCCGTGCCCAGGAAGGCTAGGACCTGAGTCTTAGTGATGGGGGTGGGCCAATTGGCGACAGCTTCTATCTTGGCCGGCTCTGGTCGCTGCTTTCCACACCCCACCCGGTGACCCAGGTACTGTACCTCGGCCATCCCAAAGTGGCATTTTTCTGGCTTCAGAGTCAGGCCAGCAGCCCGGATCTGATCCAGAACCATTCCTACGTGAGCTAAGTGGTCCTCCCAGGACTCACTGTGGATCGCTATGTCGTCCAGGTAGGCGCAAGCAAAACTCTGGAAGCCATCCAGGAGCCTATCCACCAAGCGCTGGAATGTAGCTGGGGCATTCTTCATCCCAAACGGCATTACCCTAAACTGATATAAGCCGAATGGGGTGACGAATGCCGACTTGGGGATAGCCTCCGGGGCCAGGGGAATCTGCCAGTAACCTTTGCAGAGGTCAATAGTGGTCAGGTAATTTCCCCTGGCTATACGATCGAGTAGCTCGTCTACCCTGGGCATAGGGTAAGCGTCCGTCACGGTCTTTTCATTGAGCCTCCGATAGTCTACGCAGAACCGGGTGGTCCCATCTTTCTTGGGCACCAAGACAACTGGGGAGGCCCAGGGACTATCGGAGGGCTCAATTACCCTGAGTTGGAGCATCTCCTAACTGCTTCGGGGATTCGGTACGGAGCCTGGCGCAAGGGAGCTTGTCCCGGAGTATCTACCTGGTGGGTGGTTAAAGTAGTGTGCCCTGGCTTCGGGGAGAAGGTGAGGTGTTTGGGTGTCCCAGGGTATGGGGCCTAACATGTCAGGCAAAGTCGGGGTAGGTCTTATCTGTGTCTCCCGCACTGGTGAGAGTTCTCGCTCCGTCCGGGCTTGGGCCCGTGTAGTCACTGGGTCCGCCTCGTTATGGCATACTGGAGCATAGGCAGAAGTCATGGGGCCCAAATCGTTGCCCAGTAGTACTTCGGCAGGTAAATTATCCATTATGCCCACGTTCACAGCCCCCTTTCCCGCTCCCCAATCAAGATGCACTTTAGCTGTTGGAATTTTGTACACATCCCCCCCCGCCACTCTAACGGCCACAGTCTGTCCAGATCGCTTGTGCTCCGGCACCAAATGACTCTGTACCAGCGTGATAGTAGCCCCTGTGTCTCTCAATCCCTCAGTAGATCGCCCCTCGAGCCATACCTTCTGCCGATGGTGCAGGCAGGTATCTGAGGCAGCATATACAGGGTCCGCCTCGTGAAGCGGCCCCAAATATTCCTCCATAGGGGCCTCTTGGTTAACACAGAGGGTCCGGGCCGGACGATATGCCCCAGAGGGGTAATTGTAATTCCTGGGTGTCTGGTGCGTATTAAGGGGGCAGCTAGCCATGAAATGCCCTGGTTGCTTGCATCGGTGGCAAGTCGGTCTGGGACGCTCAGAGCTGTTATTGGATGGTCCTGAGTGTCGGGCGGGCCCTGCGGGCACCGGGGCTCGGAATTCAGCACGAGGGGGTGTACGGTAAACCTCTCTGGGTTCGACCCGTGCTGGAGCTCGGTAGTTCGTGGGTTCGTGAAGACGGGAGTCATAATGTTCATCGGCCAATTTGGCTGCTACTTCTAAGGTAGAAGGTCGCCTGTCTCGCAGCCATTCCTTCCCTTGCTGTTCCATGCCATTATAAAAATGTTCTAAGAGAAACAATTGTAAAATTTCCTCACCAGTCACCGCTTTACTTCCGCTCATCCAGTGATTTGCCGCTCTCCGCATTCGGTGCGCCCATTCCATATGGGTATCGTTAGGCTTCTTTTTCGTGCCCCGAAACTGTCGGCGATACGCGTCCGGAGTTACCGCGTACCGTCGCAACAGCTCAACACTTCCGAGGCTTGGATCAAGACTTCCAAGGACGGATCGGTGAACCTGGTATGGTGAAGATAAGGTAGGAAGATCTTCAGGGGCTTAGTGTTAGGTTTATTTAAGGGGGGTTTGGGTTAGATTAGGGGTATGTGGGTGGTGGGTTGTAATGTTGGGGGGGGGGTATTGTATGTGTTTTTTTTACAGGCAAAAGAGCTGAATTCTTTGGGGCATGCCCCGCAAAGGGCCCTGTTCAGGGCTGGTAAGGTAAAAGAGCTTTGAACTTTTTTAATTTAGAATAGGGTAGGGCATTTTTTTATTTTGGGGGGCTTTGTTATTTTATTATGGGGCTTAGAGTAGGTGTAATTAGTTTAAAATTGTTGTAATATTTTTCTAATGTTTGTAAATATTTTTTTATTTTTTGTAACTTAGTTCTTTTTTATTTTTTGTACTTTAGTTAATTTCATTGTATTTATTTGTAGATATTGTATTTAATTAATTTATTGATAGTGTAGTGTTAGGTTTAATTGCAGATAATTGTAGGTATTTTATTTAATTAATTTATTGATAGTGTAGTGTTAGGTTTAATTGCAGATAATTGTAGGTATTTTATTTAATTAATTTATTGATAGTGTAGTGTTGGGTTTAATTGTAACTTAGGTTAGGAATTATTTTACAGGTAATTTTGTAATTATTTTAACTATTTTAGCTATTAAATAGTTCTTAACTATTTAATAGCTATTGTACCTGGTTAAAATAAATACAAAGTTACCTGTAAAATAAATATAAATCCTAAAATAGCCACAATATAATTATAATTTATATTGAAGCTATATTAGGGTTTATTTTACAGGTAAGTATTTAGCTTTAAATAGGAATAATTTATTTAATAAGAGTTCATTTATTTCGTTAGATTTAAATTATATTTAACTTAGGGGGGTGTTAGTGTTAGGGTTAGACTTAGCTTTACGGGTTAATCCATTTATTACAGTAGCGGCGAGATTCGGTCGGCAGATTAGGGGTTAATAATTGAAGTTAGGTGTCGGCGATGTTAGGGAGGGCAGATTAGGGGTTAATACTATTTATTATAGGGTTATTGAGGCGGGAGTGAGGCGGATTTGGGGTTAATAACTTTATTATAGTAGCGGTGCAGTCCGCTCGGCAGATTAGGGGTTAATAAGTGTAGGCAGGTGGAGGCGATGTTGAGGGGGGCAGATTAGGGGTTAATAAATATAATATAGGGGTCGGCGGTGTTAGGGGCAGCAGATTACATAAGTATAACGTAGGTGGCGGCGCTTTGCGGTCGGCAGATTAGGGGTTGTTACAAACTGCTGTTTGTCACTGGCCCTTTAAATGGAAAATTGCCCTGCTTCCCTGGATTTTGGAGAAGCCTATTTTCCAGCCTCCTTCCACATGACTATGGCCCCTGGAAGATTGTGCCCCTGAGGACATATTGACTTTTGTTGGGTGTGTGTGGCCCTTTAAGAACCGTCTGGGGACATATTGTGACTTTGGTGCCCCTTTAAGACTATGTCCCCAGACCTGTGGAATGACTTGTCCCTGGCTTTCTCCCACTTGGTTCAGTTTCATTGTGTGCCATTAAGTGCTATGTGACAGACCCTTCGGTCAGAACTACAGAGATAACTTTGTTCAGCTTCAAGAAGCATTCTAAATACAAGTCTGCTGGGATTAGCTCTAATTAGGTTTAGTGATCAACTTTCCCATTGTCTAATCAGACTAGTATTGATAAGGTGGACTGCATTGTTTTATTGTGTGTAACTTGTTATCTGCTGAAGTAATGTTCTGGCCTGTCAAAGGGAGTGTCTCTCTATCTAATATCAAATGTTTGATGGGGGATTTTGTGCTTCCCCCTCTCCCCCTGAGAGTGTCCTGTTTGCATGTAACCTCAATAAAAAGCAGGCTGTGTGCTCCAGCACATCAGACCTATTTCTGTCCCTCTAACTTGCAGCTTTGACTCATGTTTGTAGGGGACAGCTATATCACTACAGGGATTGCTATGCTCTTCATACTCCCTTAGCTACAGGGATTGCTACAGCAGGAAGAGGTTCACCTACTGGAGCCTGGTCGTAGGTCCAGGGTGCAGAGCAGACGGCGAGATACCAGCCCAGCAGCGGTGGTTCATAGAGTCTGCATTACGTATGGTGGCTACGCAGTAGTTATAGTGTCTACGGTGCTGCTGCTCCTTTGGTGAGCGCTAGGAGCATCCTTTTCTACGGTCCAACTTCCAGCCAGCCTGGAGGCAACCGTAACATTTGGCGGCAGCGGTGTGAGCGCGTCCTAGCGCAAGGAGCAGCACCACAACAGCACTGTTATCGTAGGAGAGTAATTGAGGGCAACGCTAGCCACTGCGCATCGTCCCTACCTACAGCAGCATGGAGCTGACAAGACACTGGTCAGAACCCTGTGAAGAGCACCTCAACCTGATCCGTCGCTATGAGGGCGCTGATTTCGTTCCAGAGGTAAAGAGGCGGCTAGTCCGATATGGTCCAGACCCTGCACAGGAGGTAGTCAGTCGCTGTTACGGTTACCCTTAGTCTCACTGAGAGATGGACCGCTTAGTAGCCTGGATTCCTATTGCTGAAGAGGGGAGAAGCTGCTTTCCATAGTATTCTACATGAGTCTCGCAAATGTAGAATAATCCCCCTTAGCTGTAGTACAGCTAGGATACCCTTCTGCCCACAAAAACGAGTCAACGCTGCGATTGAGGGACAACCAAGAACTGAGGACTGGGATGCCCAGCCTGCTTTTTATTTAGGTTACATGCACACAGGGCACTCCCAGGGGGGGAAGCATAAAATCCCCCATCACACATTTAGACAACGCCCTTGTGACAGGCCACCACAGATAACAAGTACACACAAGAAAACAATTGAGTCCTTCTTATCACCTAGCAGTGAATGCTTATCACATAAACTTAATTACAGTACACAATATGCTAGGAAACCTGCCTCAGAAAATAGTTTTCTCAAAACTGAACAGAGTTAACCCTTTATGAAATGATACTTGTTACAGTTTTCTTGGAGCCCTTCTTAGGCGCTGGCTTGCTGGTTCAGGCATTGCTGCTGGGAAATAAGTTCTTCACAACAAAATAACTAATGCTTTTGTAACAGTGCTCCCTTTCTGTGGAACACTCTGGCAGACACGGTCTGACCCCTTTTCGGGGCAGACTAAGGCTGTCCAGACCGCTGGTTATGCGGGGCTGAGGTCGGTTTGTCTGGACAACCCGTCGGCGTTGCCATTCTGTTTCCCAGGTCTGTAAGTAATGGTGAAATTGAAGGGTTGCAACGATAAACTCCAACGTAATAGCCTGCCATTATCTCCAGAGACCCGGTTCAGCCACACCAACGGGTTATGGTCGGTGACCAGAGTGAACTCCTGCCCATATAAATAGGGAGTCAATTTCTTTAATGCCCACACCAAAGCCAAACACTCCTTTTCGACCGCTGCATAGCTGACTTCGCGGGGCAGGAGCTTCCGGCTGATGTAGGCAACTGGATGCTCCCCTCCATCTTCGCCTACTTGGCTGAGGACGGCTCCCAGCCCGAACATGGAAGCATCTGTATGGACGATAAAACGTTTGTCAAGGGCTGGAGCCGCCAAGACAGGAGCGTTAATTAGAGCATTTTTGAGAGCCTGGAAAGTCGTTTCACAGTGGGGAGACCACAGGACCTGTCGAGGTAAGTTCTTCTTGGTCAAGTCAGTCAGGGGTTTGGCAAGTGTGCTGTAGTCTGGTACGAACCGTCTATAGTACCCTGCCGTGCCCAGGAAGGCTAGGACCTGAGTCTTAGTGATGGGGGTGGGCCAATTGGCGACAGCTTCTATCTTGGCCGGCTCTGGTCGCTGCTTTCCACACCCCACCCGGTGACCCAGGTACTGTACCTCGGCCATCCCAAAGTGGCATTTTTCTGGCTTCAGAGTCAGGCCAGCAGCCCGGATCTGATCCAGAACCATTCCTACGTGAGCTAAGTGGTCCTCCCAGGACTCACTGTGGATCGCTATGTCGTCCAGGTAGGCGCAAGCAAAACTCTGGAAGCCATCCAGGAGCCTATCCACCAAGCGCTGGAATGTAGCTGGGGCATTCTTCATCCCAAACGGCATTACCCTAAACTGATATAAGCCGAATGGGGTGACGAATGCCGACTTGGGGATAGCCTCCGGGGCCAGGGGAATCTGCCAGTAACCTTTGCAGAGGTCAATAGTGGTCAGGTAATTTCCCCTGGCTATACGATCGAGTAGCTCGTCTACCCTGGGCATAGGGTAAGCGTCCATCACGGTCTTTTCATTGAGCCTCCGATAGTCTACGCAGAACCGGGTGGTCCCATCTTTCTTGGGCACCAAGACAACTGGGGAGGCCCAGGGACTATCGGAGGGCTCAATTACCCTGAGTTGGAGCATCTCCTAACTGCTTCAGGGATTCGGTACGGAGCCTGGCGCAAGGGAGCTTGTCCCGGAGTATCTACCTGGTGGGTGGTTAAAGTAGTGTGCCCTGGCTTCGGGGAGAAGGTGAGGTGTTTGGACTGTAGGAGTTGGTTGAGCTGCTCCCTTTCAGTGGGGCTAAGTCGGTCTCCTATCTGAACCTGAGCCACTATACCTGTGGGGAGACTCTTTTCTAATAGGTCTGGAATGGGTAGACTGTCGGGGCCTTCCTGAGGGGAACAACATACGGCCGTCACGTTCTCTGGTCGCTCAAAATATTCCTTGAGCATGTTTACATGGAATGTCTTTCTAAGATTGTTGTCGTGGCAGCTAGCTATCACATAAGTGGTGTCTCCCCTTTTCTCTACGATCTGGTAGGGGCCCTGCCAGGATGCCTGCAATTTGTCTGTCTTCACCGGCTTAAGTACTAAAACCTTTTGTCCTATGGTAAAGATTCTCTTTCGGGCCCCCCGATCGTACCATACTTTCTGTCTTCTCTGGGCCGACTGGAGACTAGCCCGCACGGATTTGGCTAATTGCTCCATTCGGTCCCTGAGTTCCAGCACGTATGGCACAATGGGGACACCGTCAGTCTCCATCTCTCCCTCCCAGTGCTCCCGGATCAGGTTTAGGGGTCCCCGTACCTTTCTTCCGTAGAGCAACTCAAAGGGAGAGAACCCTGTCGTTTCCTGGGGCACCTCCCGATAAGCAAAAAGGAGGTGCGGCAGGAAGCGTTCCCAGTCTCGGTATTCCTGAGTGAACGTCTTGAGCATTTGCTTGAGGGTCCCATTGAACCTCTCACACAGCCCGTTCGTCTGGGGGTGGTATGGGGAGCTCAGGAGGGACTTAATTTTGCAAACCTGCCAGAGTTGTTGGGTCAATTCAGCCGTAAATTGGGTGCCTCGGTCGGATAGGATTTCTTTTGGAAATCCTACCCGGGAGAACACATGTACTAGTGCATTCGCTACCGTATCCGCTTGTATGTTGGATAGGGCAACAGCCTCTGGGTACCTGGTAGCGTAGTCCACTACGGGAAGAATGTAGCGCTTACCGGAGGGACTAGGGGTAGCCAGTGGTCCCACTAGGTCAATAGCAACCCGGCTGAAGGGTTCCTCTACAATGGGCATATTTACTAGATGGGCTTTAGGGTGATCGCCTCGCCTTCCTACTCGTTGACACACATCGCAGGTGTTACAGTAAGTTCTAACGTCAGCGTGTACCCCATGGCCAAAAGAACGTGTGAGTAATGCGGTGTAGGGTACGAGTTACGGCTAGGTGGCCTGCTAAGGGGATGTCGTGGCCTATCTTGAGGATTTCTTGACGGTATTTGTGGGGCACTACCAGCTGTCGCCTACGCTGTCCCCTTTTCTCTGTCCAGCGGTATAGTTTCCCTTTTTCCCATAAGAAGGTTTCGTTATCTGCCCCGCCCCCTCCGGTCTCTGCTCGTTCCCGGTACTTTTGTAAGGTCGGGTCAGTCTTAGACTCTGTCTCGAAAGCATCTGGGGTGTCCCAGGGTATGGGGCCTAACATGTCAGGCAAAGTCGGGGTAGGTCTTATCTGTGTCTCCCGCACTGGTGAGAGTTCTCGCTCCGTCCGGGCTTGGGCCCGTGTAGTCACTGGGTCCGCCTCGTTATGGCATACTGGTGCATAGGCAGAAGTCATGGGGCCCAAATCGTTGCCCAGTAGTACTTCGGCAGGTAAATTATCCATTATGCCCATGTTCACAGCCCCCTTTCCCGCTCCCCAATCAAGATGCACTTTAGCTGTTGGAATTTTGTACACATCCCCCCCCCGCCACTCTAACGGCCACAGTCTGTCCAGATCGCTTGTGCTCCGGCACCAAATGACTCTGTACCAGTGTGATAGTAGCCCCTGTGTCTCTCAATCCCTCAGTAGATCGCCCCTCGAGCCATACCTTCTGCCGATGGTGTAGGCGGTTATCTGAGGCAGCATATACAGGGTCCGCCTCGTGAAGCGGCCCCAAATATTCCTCCATAGGGGCCTCTTGGTTAACACAGAGGGTCCGGGCCGGACGATATGCCCCAGAGGGGTAATTGTAATTCCTGGGTGTCTGGTGCGTATTAAGGGGGCAGCTAGCCATGAAATGCCCTGGTTGCTTGCATCGGTGGCAAGTCGGTCTGGGACGCTCAGAGCTGTTATTGGATGGTCCTGAGTGTCGGGCGGGCCCTGCGGGCACCGGGGCTCGGAATTCAGCACGAGGGGGTGTACGGTAAACCTCTCTGGGTTCGACCCGTGCTGGAGCTCGGTAGTTCGTGGGTTCGTGAAGACGGGAGTCATAATGTTCATCGGCCAATTTGGCTGCTTCTTCTAAGGTAGAAGGTCGCCTGTCTCGCAGCCATTCCTTCCATTGCTGTTCCATGCCATTATAAAAATGTTCTAAGAGAAACAATTGTAAAATTTCCTCACCAGTCACCGCTTTACTTCCGCTCATCCAGTGATTTGCCGCTCTCCGCATTCGGTGCGCCCATTCCATATGGGTATCGTTAGGCTTCTTTTTCGTGCCCCGAAACTGTCGGCGATACGCGTCCAGAGTTACCGCGTACCGTCGCAACAGTGTCTCCTTAACTAGCTCATACTGTGTCACTTCCTCAGCACCCAGAGTACGAAAGGCTTCCAGGGCTCGCCCAAATAGTTTCTCAGACAATATCGTGGGCCACTCCCTGTTGGGAATCTGGTGCAGGGCACATTGCCTTTCAAAGTCCGCCAAATATTCATCAATCCCTGTCTCGCTCTCTAGTAAGGGTCGATATGCCGCATAGGGTATCTTGGGCCTCCCAGCATTTTCGACAGGGATGATTACCTGCGGGGCTTCAGCATTGCGGTGTGCGTTCGCTAGGTTGAGTTCGTGGGCTCGAGTCTCTCGTATATCCTTGTCCGCTTCCGCCATCAACTGCTGTACCAATTCCATGGAGGGGTTCGGCCCGTACAGTGAGAGCCTCTCCCGAACAATCCTGTTTTTTTCGTCACTAATCGTGGTCGGTGTTTCCGCCATTGTGAAGCTCTGATCCAGTTCGGTCAATTCTGCGATCAGCTCTCTCCTCGGCCGGTTGCTGGCGTACCCCCCTCTGCTTTCAAGTAAATCCTTTAGGGTTGTATGCTTCAATTTTTCGTAAGCGCTCTCCATCCGTTCTGTACCTCTCCTAGGAAATCCAGGAAAAATCCCACCACTGCCGCCAAATGTTACGGTTACCCTTAGTCTCGCTGAGAGATGGACCGCTTAGTAGCCTGGATTCCTATTGCTGAAGAGGGGAGAAGCTGCTTTCCATAGTATTCTATATGAGTCTCGCAAATGTAGAATAATCCCCCTTAGCTGTAGTACAGCTAGGATACCCTTCTGCCCACAAAAACGAGTCAACGCTGCGATTGAGGGACAACCAAGAACTGAGGACTGGGATGCCCAGCCTGCTTTTTATTTAGGTTACATGCACACAGGGCACTCCCAGGGGGGGAAGCATAAAATCCCCCATCACACATTTAGACAACGCCCTTGTGACAGGCCACCACAGATAACAAGTACACACAAGAAAACAATTGAGTCCTTCTTATCACCTAGCAGTGAATGCTTATCACATAAACTTAATTACAGTACACAATATGCTAGGAAACCTGCCTCAGAAAATAGTTTTCTCAAAACTGAACAGAGTTAACCCTTTATGAAATGATACTTGTTACAGTTTTCTTGGAGCCCTTCTTAGGCGCTGGCTTGCTGGTTCAGGCATTGCTGCTGGGAAATAAGTTCTTCACAACAAAATAACTAATGCTTTTGTAACAGTGCTCCCTTTCTGTGGAACACTCTGGCAGACACGGTCTGACCCCTTTTCGGGGCAGACTAAGGCTGTCCAGACCGCTGGTTATGCGGGGCTGAGGTTGGTTTGTCTGGACAACCCATCGGCGTTGCCATTCTGTTTCCCAGGTCTGTAAGTAATGGTGAAATTGAAGGGTTGCAACGATAAACTCCAACGTAATAGCCTGCCGTTATCTCCAGAGACCCGGTTCAGCCACACCAACGGGTTATGGTCGGTGACCAGAGTGAACTCCTGCCCATATAAATAGGGAGTCAATTTCTTTAATGCCCACACCAAAGCCAAACACTCCTTTTCGACCGCTGCATAGCTGACTTCGCGGGGCAGGAGCTTCCGGCTGATGTAGGCAACTGGATGCTCCCCTCCATCTTCGCCTACTTGGCTGAGGACGGCTCCCAGCCCGAACATGGAAGCATCTGTATGGACGATAAAACGTTTGTCAAGGGCTGGAGCCGCCAAGACAGGAGCGTTAATTAGAGCATTTTTGAGAGCCTGGAAAGTCGTTTCACAGTGGGGAGACCACAGGACCTGTCGAGGTAAGTTCTTCTTGGTCAAGTCAGTCAGGGGTTTGGCAAGTGTGCTGTAGTCTGGTACGAACCGTCTATAGTACCCTGCCGTGCCCAGGAAGGCTAGGACCTGAGTCTTAGTGATGGGGGTGGGCCAATTGGCGACAGCTTCTATCTTGGCCGGCTCTGGTCGCTGCTTTCCACACCCCATCCGGTGACCCAGGTACTGTACCTCGGCCATCCCAAAGTGGCATTTTTCTGGCTTCAGAGTCAGGCCAGCAGCCCGGATCTGATCCAGAACCATTCCTACGTGAGCTAAGTGGTCCTCCCAGGACTCACTGTGGATCGCTATGTCGTCCAGGTAGGCGCAAGCAAAACTCTGGAAGCCATCCAGGAGCCTATCCACCAAGCGCTGGAATGTAGCTGGGGCATTCTTCATCCCAAACGGCATTACCCTAAACTGATATAAGCCGAATGGGGTGACGAATGCCGACTTGGGGATAGCCTCCGGGGCCAGGGGAATCTGCCAGTAACCTTTGCAGAGGTCAATAGTGGTCAGGTAATTTCCCCTGGCTATACGATCGAGTAGCTCGTCTACCCTGGGCATAGGGTAAGCGTCCATCACGGTCTTTTCATTGAGCCTCCGATGGTCTACGCAGAACCGTCGTCTACCAGCTGTCGCCTACGCTGTCCCCTTTTCTCTGTCCAGCGGTATAGTTTCCCTTTTTCCCATAAGAAGGTTTCGTTATCTGCCCCGCCCCCTCCGGTCTCTGCTCGTTCCCGGTACTTTTGTAAGGTCGGGTCAGTCTTAGACTCTGTCTCGAAAGCATCTGGGGTGTCCCAGGGTATGGGGCCTAACATGTCAGGCAAAGTCGGGGTAGGTCTTATCTGTGTCTCCCGCACTGGTGAGAGTTCTCGCTCCGTCCGGGCTTGGGCCCGTGTAGTCACTGGGTCCGCCTCGTTATGGCATACTGGAGCATAGGCAGAAGTCATGGGGCCCAAATCGTTGCCCAGTAGTACTTCGGCAGGTAAATTATCCATTATGCCCACGTTCACAGCCCCCTTTCCCGCTCCCCAATCAAGATGCACTTTAGCTGTTGGAATTTTGTACACATCCCCCCCCGCCACTCTAACGGCCACAGTCTGTCCAGATCGCTTGTGCTCCAGCACCAAATGACTCTGTACCAGCGTGATAGTAGCCCCTGTGTCTCTCAATCCCTCAGTAGATCGCCCCTCGAGCCATACCTTCTGACGATGGTGCAGGCGGTTATCTGAGGCAGCATATACAGGGTCCGCCTCGTGAAGCGGCCCCAAATATTCCTCCATAGGGGCCTCTTGGTTAACACAGAGGGTCCGGGCCGGACGATATGCCCCAGAGGGGTAATTGTAATTCCTGGGTGTCTGGTGCGTATTAAGGGGGCAGCTAGCCATGAAATGCCCTGGTTGCTTGCATCGGTGGCAAGTCGGTCTGGGACGCTCAGAGCTGTTATTGGATGGTCCTGAGTGTCGGGCGGGCCCTGCGGGCACCGGGGCTCGGAATTCAGCACGAGGGGGTGTACGGTAAACCTCTCTGGGTTCGACCCGTGCTGGAGCTCGGTAGTTCGTGGGTTCGTGAAGACGGGAGTCATAATGTTCATCGGCCAATTTGGCTGCTTCTTCTAAGGTAGAAGGTCGCCTGTCTCGCAGCCATTCCTTCCATTGCTGTTCCATGCCATTATAAAAATGTTCTAAGAGAAACAATTGTAAAATTTCCTCACCAGTCACCGCTTTACTTCCGCTCATCCAGTGATTTGCCGCTCTCCGCATTCGGTGCGCCCATTCCATATGGGTATCGTTAGGCTTCTTTTTCGTGCCCCGAAACTGTCGGCGATACGCGTCCGGAGTTACCGCGTACCGTCGCAACAGTGTCTCCTTAACTAGCTCATACTGTGTCACTTCCTCAGCACCCAGAGTACGAAAGGCTTCCAGGGCTCGCCCAAATAGTTTCTCAGACAATATCGTGGGCCACTCCCTGTTGGGAATCTGGTGCAGGGCACATTGCCTTTCAAAGTCCGCCAAATATTCATCAATCCCTGTCTCGCTCTCTAGGAAGGGTCGATATGCCGCATAGGGTATCTTGGGCCTCCCAGCATTTTCGACAGGGATGATTACCTGCGGGGCTTCAGCATTGCGGTGTGCGTTCGCTAGGTTGAGTTCGTGGGCTCGAGTCTCTCGTATATCCTTGTCCGCTTCCGCCATCAACTGCTGTACCAATTCCATGGAGGGGTTCGGCCCGTACAGTGAGAGCCTCTCCCGAACAATCCTGGTTTTTTCGTCACTAATCGTGGTCGGTGTTTCCGCCATTGTGAAGCTCTGATCCAGTTCGGTCAATTCTGCGATCAGCTCTCTCCTCGGCCGGTTGCTGGCGTACCCCCCTCTGCTTTCAAGTAAATCCTTTAGGGTTGTACGCTTCAATTTTTCGTAAGCGCTCTCCATCCGTTCTGTACCTCTCCTAGGAAATCCAGGAAAAATCCCACCGCTGCCGCCAAATGTTACGGTTACCCTTAGTCTCGCTGAGAGATGGACCGCTTAGTAGCCTGGATTCCTATTGCTGAAGAGGGGAGAAGCTGCTTTCCATAGTATTCTATATGAGTCTCGCAAATGTAGAATAATCCCCCTTAGCTGTAGTACAGCTAGGATACCCTTCTGCCCACAAAAACGAGTCAACGCTGCGATTGAGGGACAACCAAGAACTGAGGACTGGGATGCCCAGCCTGCTTTTTATTTAGGTTACATGCACACAGGGCACTCCCAGGGGGGGAAGCATAAAATCCCCCATCACACATTTAGACAACGCCCTTGTGACAGGCCACCACAGATAACAAGTACACACAAGAAAACAATTGAGTCCTTCTTATCACCTAGCAGTGAATGCTTATCACATAAACTTAATTACAGTACACAATATGCTAGGAAACCTGCCTCAGAAAATAGTTTTCTCAAAACTGAACAGAGTTAACCCTTTATGAAATGATACTTGTTACAGTTTTCTTGGAGCCCTTCTTAGGCGCTGGCTTGCTGGTTCAGGCATTGCTGCTGGGAAATAAGTTCTTCACAACAAAATAACTAATGCTTCTGTAACAGTCGCCTCATCCGGGAATTGGCTACTGAGAATGAAGCGGCACGAGCCTTTGAGCGCCAACTGTGGAGTTTGAGGGTATGGACACCTGGTCTCTCTCCCCAGCCGCAGCATGTTCCACAGGGAGAGGAGAGCAGCGACCTCCCTCCCCAGCGGCAGTATACTGTGCAGAGGGAAGAGACAACCGGTCTCCTTCCCCAACCCCAACCAGAGATACCAGAGGCAGCAGGCCTCATAGACTGGTCCTGGGAGGACCCCCAGCAGGCAGGTGGAGATGGGACCGCAGTCTCTCTACCGGCCCTACAGGGATGCTGGGCAGGCGGCCCAGATCCCCAGCGACAGACCCAGCTACAGGGAGGGGAGAGCATCGACCTCCCTCCCCAGCCGGAGTGTGCCTTCCAGGGAGAGGAGACAACCGGTCTCTCTCCCCAGCCGCAGCATGTTCCACAGGAAGTGGAGAGCATCGACCTCCCTTCCCAACGGCCGCCGGAGTATCAGGAGGAGGAGGTAAGCCAATCTCCCCCTCCCCAGCTAACTCCTAACTTGGGCCCAGGGTTAACAGTGGAGATGTTAACCCCCACTGACCCCCACGTTCCCTTTGCCACCGGGCAGGACTATGCCCCAATTCCCCCAGCAGAAGAGCTGGCATCAGGACAGAGTGCTGCTGGCCTCTGCCCTACAGACCTTGTCCTTGTTACAGAACTGGCCTGCAAACCCCTCACCCCAGCAGAAGCGCTGGCACCAGGGCAGAGTGCCGCTGGCCTCTGCCCCCCAAGTACCATCAGCTATTTGCCCAGCTGCGCCAGGAAGGCCGAGGATGCTACACTTTCATCCTACAACCTGGAACTTACAGGCCAGTACTACGTATTGTGGGGGGGCTACTTTGCTGCTAACGATTATTTGCGGGTGGGTTGCGAGACTAACTTAGGCACTGACCGGCAGAAGGTCAGGTGCCTGGTTAGTCTCCCTCCAAAAGGGGAGATATGTTACAAACTGCTGTTTGTCACTGGCCCTTCCTGACAAACAGCAGGAAGGGCCACATGACTATGGCCCCTGGAAGATTGTGCCCCTGAGGACATATTGACTTTTGTTGGGTGTGTGTGGCCCTTTAAGAACCGTCTGGGGACATATTGTGACTTTGGTGAACAATGCCCCTTTAAGACTATGTCCCCTGTGAAATGACTTGTCCCTGGCTTTCTCCCACTTGGTTCAGTTTCATTGTGTGCCATTAAGTGCTATGTGACAGACCCTTCGGTCAGAACTACAGAGATAACTTTGTTCAGCTTCAAGAAGCATTCTAAATACAAGTCTGCTGGGATTAGCTCTAATTAGGTTTAGTGATCAACTTTCCCATTGTCTAATCAGACTAGTATTGATAAGGTGGACTGCATTGTTTTATTGTGTGTAACTTGTTATCTGCTGAAGTAATGTTGTGGCCTGTCAAAGGGAGTGTCTCTCTATCTAATATCAAATGTTTGATGGGGGATTTTGTGCTTCCCCCTCTCGCCCTGAGAGTGTCCTGTTTGCATGTAACCTCAATAAAAAGCAGGCTGTGTGCTCCAGCACATCAGACCTATTTCTGTCCCTCTAACTTGCAGCTTTGACTCATGTTTGTAGGGGACAGCTATATCACTACAGGGATTGCTATGCTCTTCATACTCCCTTAGCTACAGGGATTGCTACAGCAGGAAGAGGTTCACCTACTGGAGCCTGGTCGTAGGTCCAGGGCGCGGAGCAGACGGCGAGATACCAGCCCAGCAGCAGTGGTTCATAGAGTCTGCATTACGTATGGTGGCTACGCAGTAGTTATAGTGTCTACGGTGCTGCTGCTCCTTTGGTGAGCGCTAGGAGCATCCTTTTCTACGGTCCAACTTCCAGCCAGCCTGGAGGCAACCGTAACAGGGGTTAATTATTGTAGGTAGCTAGCGGCGACGTTGTGGGGGGCAGGTTAGGGGTTAATAAATAATATAGGGGTCGGCGGTGTTAGGGGCAGCAGATTAGGGGTACATAAGTATAACGTAGGTGGCGGTCGGCAGATTAGGGGTTAAAAAAATTAATCGAGTGGCGGCGATGTGGGGGGACCTCGGTTTAGGGGTACATAGGTAGTTTATGGGTTTTAGTGTACTTTAGAGCACAGTAGTTAAGAGCTTTATGAACCGGCGTTAGCCCAGAAAGCTCTTAACTACTGACTTTTTTCTGCTGCTGGAGTTTTGTTGTTAGATTTCTAACGCTCACTTCAGCCACGACTCTAAATACCAACGTTAGAAAGATCCCATTGAAAAGATAGGATACGCAAATGACGTAAGGGGATCTGCGGTATGAAGTCGCGGCTGGAAAGTGAGCGTTAGACCCTTTAATGACTGACTCTAAATACCGGCGGTAGTCCAAAACCAGCGTTAGGAGCCTCTAACGCTGGTTTTGACGGCTACCGCCCAACTCTAAATCTAGGCCTAAGTTACAAAAAAAAAAAAACACTAAGAGGCCAATTTATTAAAGGTCTTGCGGGCCTGATCTGACAGTGCGGATCAGGTCCATAAGATGTTGCTGAATGTGGAGAGCAATACACTCTCCTTATTCAGCATTGCACCAGCTGCTGCTGGTGCAACGCCGCCCCCTGCAGACTCGCGACCAATCGGCCGCCAGCAGGGGGGGTGTCAATCAACCCGATTGTATTCGATCGGGTTGAATTTTGGTGGTTATGGAGCAGCGGTCTTTAGATTGGAATAGCCAATAGAATGCGAGCTCAATCCTATTGGCTGATTGGATCAGCCAATAGGATGAAAGCTCAATCCTATTGGCTGATTGCAACAGCCAATAGGATTTTTTCAACCTTAATTCCAATTGGCTGATAGAATTCTATCTGCCAATTGGAATCTAAGGGACGCCATCTTAGATGACGTCATTTAAAGGAACCTTGATTGTTCAAGAAGACGTTGAACGTAGAGGATGCTCCGCGTCGGATGTCTTGAAGATGGAGCCGCTCCGCGCCGGATGGATGAAGATAGAAGATGCCATCTGGATGAAGACTTCTGCCCGGTTGGATGAAGACATCGGCCCGCTTGCATGAAGACTTCTGCCGGCTTCGATGAGGATGGATGTCGACTCTTCAGAAACTGTAAGTGGATCTTCGAGGGTTAGTGTTAGGCTTTTTTAAGGGTTTATTGGGTGGGTTTTAATTTTAGATTAGGGTTTGTGCTTTTGAAAAATTAGGTTTTTATTTGGGAGATTGGTTGTGTGGGTGGTGGGTTTTACTGTTGGGGGGTATTTGTATTTTTTATTTACAGGTAAAAGAGCTGATTTTTTTTGGCCAATGCCCCGCAAAAGGCCCCTTTAATGGCCATTGGTAGTTTATTATAGGTTAGGGTTTTTTATTTTTTATTTTGGGGGGGCTTTTTTATTTTTATAGGGCTCTTACAGGGAGTGCAGAATTATTAGGCAAGTTGTATTTTTGAGGATAATTTTATTATTGAACAACAACCATGTTCTCTATGAACCCAAAAAACTAATTAATATCAAAGCTGAATAGTTTTGGAAGTAGTTTTTAGTTTGTTTTTAGTTTTAGCTATTTTAGGGGGATATCTGTGTGTGCAGGTGACTATTACTGTGCATAATTATTAGGCAACTTAACAAAAAACAAATATATACCCATTTCAATTATTTATTTTTACCAGTGAAACCAATATAACATCTCAACATTCACAAATATAAATTTCTGACATTCAAAAACAAAACAAAAACAAATCAGTGACCAATATAGCCACCTTTCTTTGCAAGGACACTCAAAAGCCTGCCATCCATGGATTCTGTCAGTGTTTTGATCTGTTCACCATCAATATTACGTGCAGCAGCAACCACAGCCTCCCAGACACTGTTCAGAGAGGTGTACTGTTTTCCCTCCTTGTAAATCTCACATTTGATGATGGACCACAGGTTCTCAATGGGGTTCAGATCAGGTGAACAAGGAGGCCATGTCATTAGATTTTCATCTTTTATACCCTTTCTTGCCAGCCACGCTGTGGAGTACTTGGACGCGTGTGATGGAGCATTGTCCTGCATGAAAATCATGTTTTTCTTGAAGGATGCAGACTTCTTCCTGTACCACTGCTTGAAGAAGGTGTCTTCCAGAAACTGGCAGTAGGACTGGGAGTTGAGCTTGACTCCATCTCAACCCGAAAAGGCCCCACAAGCTCATCTTTGATGATACCAGCCCAAACCAGTACTCCACCTCCACCTTGCTGGCGTCTGAGTCGGACTGGAGCTTTCTGCCCTTTACCAATCCAGCCACGGGCCCATCCATCTGGCCCATCAAGACTCACTCTCATTTCATCAGTCCATAAAACCTTAGAAAAATCAGTCTTGAGATATTTCTTGGCCCAGTCTTGACGTTTCAGCTTGTGTGTCTTGTTCAGTGGTGGTCGTCTTTCAGCCTTTCTTACCTTGGCCATGTCTCTGAGTATTGCACACCTTGTGCTTTTGGGCACTCCAGTGATGTTGCAGCTCTGAAATATGGCCAAACTGGTGGCAAGTGGCATCTTGGCAGCTGCACGCTTGACTTTTCTCAGTTCATGGGCAGTTATTTTGCGCCTTGGTTTTTCCACACGCTTCTTGCGACCCTGTTGACTATTTTGAATGAAACGCTTGATTGTTCGATGATCACGCTTCAGGAGCTTTGCAATTTTAAGAGTGCTGCATCCCTCTGCAAGATATCTCACTATTTTTGACTTTTCTGAGCCTGTCAAGTCCTTCTTTTGACCCATTTTGCCAAAGGAAAGGAAGTTGCCTAATAATTATGCACACCTGATATAGGGTGTTGATGTCATTAGACCACACCCCTTCTCATTACAGAGATGCACATCACCTAATATGCTTAATTGGTAGTAGGCTTTCGAGCCTATACAGCTTGGAGTAAGACAACATGCATAAAGAGGATGATGTGGTCAAAATACTCATTTGCCTAATAATTCTGCACTCCCTGTAGATTAGGTGTAATTAGTTTAAATATTTGATCATTTATTTTTTATTTTGTGTTACTTAGTGTTTGTTATTTTTGTAACTTTGTAATTTGTAATAGTAGATTTAAATAATTTGAGTAGGGTTAGGTTTTTAAATATATAATATAGTTTAATGTAATTTTAGTATAACATAATAACAGCTATGGTAGGTTAATTATTAGTTTAATATAGTTTAATGTCATTTTAGTATAATAGTTATAGTAGGTTAATGAATAGTTTAATGTAATTTTAGTATAACAGTTAGGGTAGGTTAATTATTAGTTTAATGTAATTTTAGTATAACAGTTAGGGTAGATTAATTAATAGTTTAATATAGTTTAATTTAAATCTAAAGGTAAGTTTAAATTTATTGTAAGATAGGGATGAGTTAATATTTAATATAAAGTTAGCAGATTGTTAGGTTTAGGGGCTAATAGGTTAATTTAGTTTATGGCGATGTGGGGGCTGGCGGTTTAGGGGTTAATAGGTTTAGTAAGTGGTAGTGATGTGGGAGGCCAGGGGTTTAGGGGTTAATAACTTTATTTAGTTGCGGTGGGCTCCGGGAGTGGCAGGATAGGGGTTAATACTTTTATGTAGGTGGCGGCGGTGTCGGGGCAGCACATTAGGGTTTAATAAGTATAATGTAGGTGGAGGCGGTGTAGGGGGCGACAGATTAGGGGTGTTTAGACTCGGGGCTTATGTTAGGGTGTTAGGTGTAAACATAACTTTTATTCTCCAATAGAAATCAATGGGATATCTGGCAGCATCGAACATGAGCTTTCGCTGCTTTCAGACTCCCATTGATTCCAATGGCGACCGCAGCCTCCAGGGCGGCGGATTTAAAACCAGATACACTGGGCCGGAATAGTGGCTAGCGTACCTGTTAGACATTTGTTAACTAGCAAAAGTAATCAGATAGTGCTGAATTTACATTCGGAACATCTGTAGTGACGTAAGCATCAATCTGTGTCGCACTGAGACCGGCGGATCGTATGTTACATCACGGATTTCAACTTTTGCCAGTCTGTAGGCTTTGATAAATAAGGGGAATGAGGCTCACAAAGATTACGCTGCGGAATTCCAGCATATTTGCGGTTGACGGCTTGATAAATAGGCCTCCAGGTCTCTAAATTACTGTCTACATTATACACTATAGATTATACATCACACTATACTTTATCCATCACACTATACATTATACATCACACTATACATTATATATTACACTATACATTATATATTACACTATACATTATACATTACACTATACATTATATATTACACTATACATTATACATTACACTATACATTATATATTACACTATACTTTATACATTACACTATACATTATACATTACACTATACATTATATATTACACTATACATTATACATTACACTATACATTATATATTACACTATACTTTATACATTACACTATACATTATACATTACACTATACATTATATATTACACTATACTTTATACAACATACATCACACTATACATTATACATTACACTATACATTATACATTACACTATACTTTATCCATCACACTATACATTATATATTACACTATACTTTATACAACATACATCACACTATACATTATACATTACACTATACATTATATATTACACTATACATTATACATTACACTATACATTATATATTACACTATACTTTATACATTACACTATACATTATATATTACACTATACATTATACATTACACTATACATTATATATTACACTATACTTTATACATTACACTATACATTATACATTACACTATACATTATATATTACACTATACTTTATACAACATACATCACACTATACATTATACATTACACTATACATTATACATTACACTATACTTTATCCATCACACTATACATTATATATTACACTATACTTTATACAACATACATCACACTATACATTATACATTACACTATACATTATATATTACACTATACATTATACATTACACTATACATTATATATTACACTATACATTATACATTACACTATACATTATATATTACACTATACTTTATACATCACACTATACATTATACATTACACTATACATTATATATTACACTATACTTTATACATTACACTATACATTATATATTACACTATACTTTATACATTACACTATACATTATACATTACACTATACATTATATATTACACTATACATTATACATTACACTATACATTATATATTACACTATACATTATATATTACACTATACTTTTTACATCACACTATACATTATACATTACACTATACATTATATATTACACTATACTTTATACATTACACTATACATTATACATTACACTATACATTATATATTACACTATACATTATACATTACACTATACATTATATATTACACTATACTTTATACATTACACTATACATTATATATTACACTATACTTTATACAACATACATCACACTATATTATAAATTATAGAAGTGTGTGCACTCTATCCAGTTTACAAACAAAAAACAATTTTGGTGCTAGCAGTCACTATACAATAGTAAATAAAAGGATAAGAGAGTAGTCACAGCTAAAAAGTGCATGCTGTGAAAAAGAATGACAAGGCAGCACTCAAATTGCGTAAATAACAAGTGGTTTATTTGGTAAACCTACATATGTCAAAAACAATTCACAAAACCCTTAATTATACTAAAAAGGAGTAACTAGTAAACCCAGGCCTGGTTTGTACTTAATCTAACACACTACCGTAAAACTACGGTTATAACAAATGATTGTTCGAAGTATATGACATGTTTAAACTATGCACTGTTACAAACAAACAAACAAACAATGTGTAAAAGATGTGTGAAAGATAAACTGTTGCAACAAAATTCAAAAGAGACACAGATTAACAAATGTCCGTTTACCAGAGCACTTAGTGTGAATCACACGCTCTGCAATTGAGAAATGTTACAAAGAAGCAGTTCCAGTGTTACTGATTGGAAGGCCAACTGTTATAGATTACTGAGCAAACAGTCTCACCACATTCGCGGTATGAAGTTCCAGTATTCGCTTCAACACTAGCTTTTATAATTACCACTTGATCACTCCAAACTATGCATATTTCTCATGCCGGATCCTGGTAATTCTCCAAACAAAGCGATGTGTGTTAAAGCTCCATAACGGTTTCAGTACCTCCTTGTATTCAAAAACCGGAACTTCTATTCAAGACTGCTGCGTGCTTTTCAGTTGTCAGAACCACATCAAGGTAACTCGGTATGCTTTAGACCAGCTGCCAGGGACTTAGCACTCCACTTCAAACAGTTGCCGCTTCACAAAACGTCAGACATGACGCGTTTCGCCCCTCCCCTTAGTGGGCTGACTTTAGGGCCTCATCGGATGCTTGTTTGTGGTGAAAATACACCTTTTATAGCACAATAGCTAATTTAAATATTTAATTGATGACAGTTTAAGCACCATATTGCAACCTCATTTTCAAAGATAAACAAAAACTTTATTGCACAAACATCATATTTGTTAAATAGTTACATGTTATGCAAAATATACTTGGGTTTTTCTTTTTCATTCTGGGATGGCAAAATCGAAACTACACAATTTTTCTACCTTTGCAATTTTTTACATCTCTAAACCTTTACTTATCATTAAGGCTAAACTAATGACCATTATATACACAACCAAAAAAATAATGTATGTATTGAGATACCAACAAGTTCTTTAACATTTGTCCCCTACTAAAGACGGTTCTACAGAAAGCATGAGAAATCTATTTTTTCATTAAGGCCATTTGGAGCCAGAGTGTTTAGTCGATAAATCCATCGGGATTCATTCCTCAACAGCATATTATCAACATCACCCCCACGGCGGTGCTGTTTTATGTGCTGGATGCCAGTTACTTTCATGATAGTGAAATCAGAATTATGATATAATTCAAAGTGTCTGGCTACTGGGCTATCCTGCTCTTTGTTCTTAATATCATCCCTATGCTCTCTGACTCGATCTTTCAGATCACGTTTAGTTTTCCCTATATAGAATAGGGGGCATGAGCAATGCAAGAGGTAAATGACACCTGTAGTGTTGCAGGTTATCCATTGTTTTATATTATATTGTCTACCTGTTAAAGTTTCAAATTTACATGTTTTTTGTATAAACCTGCAGTACACACAATGCCCACAAGGACTACAGCCTTGCCATTTGCCTCTTGTGCTTAACCAATTGGTTTTCGGTTCTCTTGTGTATTCACTTCTAACAAGCTTATCCTTAAGACTGTCAGCTCTGCGTGCTGTCAACAATGGAAAGTCTCCTACATAGTCTTTTAGTTCAGTATCAATAGTCAACATGTGCCAATATTTATTCATGATGTCTCTAAGTTTGCCCCAGTGTGCGTTGTATTTAGTTATGAGGCGTACCTTATCACCATTTCTTTTAACTACATTCTGTTTATAGAGCAGATCATTTCTTGTGCTGTTCCTAGCCCTTGTCCAGGCCCTTTTAACCTGTCTTTTAGAATATCCTCTTTCAAGGAACCTAGATGACATGTCTTTGGCCTGTGATTCAAACTCCTCTAAGTCAGAACAATTCCTTCTCAACCGAAGGAATTGGCCAACTGGAATGCCAGTTTTTAGGCATTCAGGATGGTGGCTAGTAGCATGTAAAAGGCTATTAGTGGCCGTTGATTTTCGATGGACCCTAGTGGTTAAGTGTCTACTTCTTTCCTAATTGATAGATCTAAGAAAGTTGCTTCATCTTTACTCATTTCACATGTGAGAAAGATGTTGTACCCATTGTCAGAGTTCAAAATACTCAAGAAATTTTCAAACAACTCTTTGCTGCCCCGCCACAGGAGTAGAATATCGTCCACATAGCGGAGCCAGAGTGCCACATGTGCCTCCACTAGGGATTCAAAACACGAGAAAACCTCTTGTGCCTCCCATAAGCCTAGATGTAGACAGGCATATGTGGGGGCACATGTGGCACCCATGGCCGTGCCTTGAAGCTGTCTATAATATCTTCCATCAAATTGGAATATATTATTATTCAAAATGAGTTGTAACAAAGAGATTACAAAATCAGTGTGCTTTTGAAAATCATGCCCTCTTTGTTCTAGAAAATATCTGGTTGCTCTGATTCCCACATTATGGGGGATCGAGGAGTATAACGACTCGACATCAAGGGTCACTAACCATGTGTCTTCATCAACCTCAATGCCATCTAATTTCCTAAGGACATCTGAAGTATCTTGGACATAGGAGGGCAATGAACTTAGGAAGGGTCTCATAAAGTAGTCTATATATCTACTCGCTCCTTCCATAGGCCCCCCTATGCCCGAGATAATTGGTCGTCCTGGCGGTTTGCTCATGCTTTTATGCAGCTTGGGAATGCAGTAAAAGGTTGGCACAATAGGAAACTTTTTGAACATGAATGCATGTTCTTTGGTTGTTATTAGCCCTTCTCTCAAGGCATCATTGAGAATGAACAAAAGCTCATTACAAGATGTATCAAATGCAATTCTGTTTGTCAATTCATACTGTGTAGTGTTTGATAATTGCCTCTGGATTTCTGTCACATAGTCATTATCATTCATGACTACCAAATTACCACCCTTATCGGATGATTTAAAAATGAGTTTGTTTATCTTTGAAAATGAGGTTGCAATATGGTGCTTAAACTGTCATCAATTAAATATTTAAATTAGCTATTGTGCTATAAAAGGTGTGTTTTCACCACAAATAAGCATCCGATGAGGCCCTAAAGTCAGCCCACTAAGGGGAGGGGCGAAACGCGTCATGTCTGACGTTTTGTGAAGCGGCAACTGTTTGAAGTGGAGTGCTAAGTCCCTGGCAGCTGGTCTAAAGCATACCGAGTTACCTTGATGTGGTTCTGACAACTGAAAAGCATGCAGCAGTCTTGAATAGAAGTTCCGGTTTTTGAATACAAGGAGGTACTGAAACCGTTATGGAGCTTTAACACACATCGCTTTGTTTGGAGAATTACCAGGATCCGGCATGAGAAATATGCATAGTTTGGAGTGATCAAGTGGTAATTATAAAAGCTAGTGTTGAAGCGAATACTGGAACTTCATACCGCGAATGTGGTGAGACTGTTTGCTCAGTAATCTATAACAGTTGGCCTTCCAATCAGTAACACTGGAACTGCTTCTTTGTAACATTTCTCAATTGCAGAGCGTGTGATTCACACTAAGTGCTCTGGTAAACGGACATTTGTTAATCTGTGTCTCTTTTGAATTTTGTTGCAACAGTTTATCTTTCACACATCTTTTACACATTGTTTGTTTGTTTGTAACAGTGCATAGTTTAAACATGTCATATACTTCGAACAATCATTTGTTATAACCGTAGTTTTACGGTAGTGTGTTAGATTAAGTACAAACCAGGCCTGGGTTTACTAGTTACTCCTTTTTAGTATAATTAAGGGTTTTGTGAATTGTTTTTGACATATGTAGGTTTACCAAATAAACCACTTGTTATTTACGCAATTTGAGTGCTGCCTTGTCATTCTTTTTCACAGCATGCACTTTTTAGCTGTGACTACTCTCTTATCCTTTTATATACATCACACTATACATTATACATTACACTATACTTTATACATCATACATCACACTATACATTATACATTATATATTACACTATACATTATACATCATACATCACACTATACATTATACATTACACTATACATTTTACATCACACTATACATTATATACATCACACTATACATTATATACATCACACTATACATCACACTATACATCATACATCACACTGTACATTATTCAACACACTATACTTTATACTTTACACAATACATTATACATTACACTATACAACATTACACTATACATTATACATTACACTATACACTATACACTATGGCCTCTAGCTATCAACGCATCTACTTTACCTGCCTTCGCTGGCCTAATACGCCCGCCTAAGCTCGCCTACCATCGCCGCCGCGGACCTGAATTCGTTCGCCAAAGTTATCAAAAAAACTGTCAAAAAGCCGCGCACCAAGTACGGGGCGATGAGCAGCGGATTGTGATAGTTATCACTCATCCGATCTCGCTGCTCTTCGGCTTTTTGACAGCTTTATTGACAAGCTGTCACTAAGCACCCACACTAACTACACTGTTCTACCCCCTATACCGGCGCTCCCGGAGCCCCCGCAACTAAATAAAGTTAGTAACCCCTAAACCGCCACTCCCGGAGCCCACTGCCACGCTAATAAACTGTTTAACCCCTAAACCACCGCTCCCGGAACCAATCAGCCAATCGGATTGAACTTGAATCTGATTGGATGATTCAATCAGCCAATCAGATTTTTCTACCTTAATTCCGATTGGCTGATAGAATCCTATCAGCGAATCGGAATTCGAGTGATGCCATCTTGGATGACATCACTTAAAGGTACCGTCATTCGTCAGTAGTCGGGAAGAAGAGGATGGCTCAGCGTAGGCTTGTCTGAAGATGGCTCCGCTCGGGATGGATGAAGATTGAAGATGCCGCCTGGATGAAGACTTCTATCGGATGGAAGACTTCTTCAGCGCCCCTTGGATGATGACTTCTGCCGCTCCGGATCTCCTCTTCGGTTCCATTGGTGGTCGGCTGGCTGAAGACGGCTCAAGGTAGGATGATCTTCAGGGGGGTAGTGTTAGGTTTATTTAAGGGGGGTTTGGGTTAGATTAGGAGTATGTGGGTGGTGGGTTTTAATGTTGGGGGGTTGTATTTTTATTTTACAGGCAAAAGAGCTGTTTTCTTTGGGGCATGCCCCGCAAAAGGCCCTTTTAAGGGATGATAAGGTAATAAGAGCTAGTAACTTTCTAATGTAGAATAGGGTAGGGCATTTTTTTATTTTGGGGGGCTTTGTTATTTTATTAGGGGGTTTAGAGTAGGTGTAATTAGCTTAAAATTGTTGTAATATTTTTTAAATGTTTGTAAATTATTTTTTATTTTTTGTAACTTAGCTTTTTTTATTTTTTGTACTTTAGTTAGTTTATTTAATTGTAGTTATTTGTCGGTAATTAATTTAATTAATTTAATGATAGTGTAGGGTTAGGTTTAATTGTAACTTAGGTTAGGATTTATTTTACAGGTAATTTTGTATTTCTTTTAGCTAGGTAGTTATTAAATAGTTAATAACTATTTAATAACTATTCTAACTAGCTAAAATAAATACCAAGTTACCTGTAAAATAAATATAAATCCTAAAATAGCTACAATGTAATTATTTATTACATTGTAGCTATCTTACGGCTAGATTTAGAGTTCTGCGGCCAAAGGGGTGCGTTGGCTACGCGTGTTTTTTCCCCCACACCTTTTAAATACCGCTGGTATTTAGAGTTCACAGAAGGCTGCGTTAGGCTCCAAAAAGGGAGCATAGAGTATAATTTACTGCCACTGCAACTCTAAATACCAGCGGTGCTTACGGACGCGGCCAGCTTCAAAAACGTGCTCCTGCACGATTCCCCCATAGGAAACAATGGGGCCATTTGAGCTGAAAAAAAACCTAACACCTGCAAAAAAGTAGCGTTCAGCTCCTAACGCAGCCCCATTGTTTCCTATGGGGAAACACTTCCTAAGTCTGCACCTAACACCCTAACATGTACCCCGAGTCTAAACACCCCTAACCTTACACTTATTAACCCCTAATCTGCTGCCCCCGCTATCGCTGACCCCTGCATATTTTTTTTAACCCCTAATCTGCCGCTTCGTACACCGCCGCAACCTACGTTATCCCTGTGTACCCCTAATCTGCCGCCCCTAACACCGCCAGCACCTACCTACAATTATTAACCCCTAATCCGCCTCACTCCCGCCTCAAAAACCCTATAATAAATAGTATTAACCCCTAATCTGCCGACCGGACCTCGCCGCTACTCTAATAAATGTATTAACCCCTAAAGCTGTCTAACCCTAACCCTAACACCCCCTAAGTTAAATATAATTGTTATCTAACAAAATAAATTAACTCTTATTAAATAAATTAATCCAATTTAAAGCTAAATACTTACCTGTAAAATAAACCCTAATATAGCTACAATATAAATAATAATTATATTGTAGCTATTTTAGGATTAATATTTATTTTACAGGCAACTTTGTATTTATTTTAACCAGGTACAATAGCTATTAAATAGTTAATAACTATTTAATAGCTACCTAGTTAAAATAATTACAAAATTACCTGTAAAATAAATCCTAACCTAAGTTACAATTAAACCTAACACTACACTAGCAATAAATGAATTACATACAAATAAATACAATTAAGTAAACTAACTAACGTACAAAAAATAAAAAAAGAACTAAGTTACAAAAAATAAAAAAATAATTTGCAAACATTATAAAAATATTACAACAATTTTAAGCTAATTACACCTACTCTAAGCCCCCTAATAAAATAAAGCCCCCCAAAATAAAAAAAATGCCCTACCCTATTCTAAAATAAAAATTGAAAAGCTCTTTTACCTTACCAGCCCTTAAAAGGGCTTTTTGCAGGGCATGCCCCAAAGAATTCTGCTCTTTTTCCTGTAAAAAAAAACATACAATACCCCCCCAACATTACAACCCACCACCCACATACCCCTAATGTAACCCAAACCCCCCTTAAATAAACCTAACACTAAGCCCCTGAAGATCTTCCTACCTTATCTTCACCACGCCGGGTATCACCAATCCATCCAGAAGATGGTCCGAAGTCTTCCTCCTATCCGGGTGATGCCTTCATCCAAGCGGGGGCTGAAGAGGTCCATCATCGGGCTGAAGAGGTCCATCATCCGGCTGAAGTCTTCATCCAAGCGGGGGCTGAAGAGGACCATCATCCGGCTGAAGTCTTCATCCAAGCGGGGGCTGAAGAGGTCCATCATTGGGCTGAAGTCTTGATCCAAGCGGGGGCTGAAGAGGTCCATCATCCGGCTGATGTCTTCTATCAAGTGGCATCTTCAATCTTCTTTCTTCCGGCTCCATCTTCATCCCGCCGATGCGGAACATCCATCCTGGCCGATGACTTCCCGACGAATGACGGTTCCTTTAAGGGACGTCATCCAAGATGGCGTCCCTCGAATTCCGATTGGCTGATAGGATTCTATCAGCCAATCGGAATTAAGGTAGGAAAATTCTGATTGGCTGATGGAATCAGCCAATCAGATTCAAGTTTAATCCGATTGGCTGATCCAATCAGCCAATCAGATTGAGCTTGCATTCTATTGGCTGATCGTAACAGCCAATAGAATGCAAGCTCAATCTGATTGGCTGATCGGAATTCGAGGGACGCCATCTTGGATGACGTCCCTTAAAAGAACCGTCATTAGTAGGGAAGTCGTCGGCCAGGATTGATGTTCCGCGTCGGCGGGATGAAGATGGAGCCAGAAGAAAGAAGATTAAAGATGCCGCTTGATAGAAGACTTCAGCCGGATGATGGACCTCTTAAGCCCCCGCTTGGATGAAGACTTCAGCCGGATGATGGTCCTCTTCAGCCCGATGATGGACCTCTTCAGCCCCTGCTTGGATGAAGACTTCGCCCGGATAGGAGGAAGACTTCGGACCATTTTCTGGACGGATTGGCGATACCCGGCGTGGTGAAGATAAGGTAGGAAGATCTTCAGGGGCTTAGTGTTAGGTTTATTTAAGGGGGGTTTGGGTTAGATTAGGGGTATGTGGGTGGTGGGTTGTAATGTTGGGGGGGTATTGTATGCTTTTTTTTTTTACAGGCAAAAGAGCAGAATTCTTTGGGGCATGCCCCGCAAAAAGCCCTTTTAAGGGCTGGTAAGGTAAAAGAGCTTTTCAATTTTTATTTTAGAATAGGGTAGGGCATTTTTTTATTTTGGGGGGCTTTGTTATTTTATTAGGGAGCTTAGAGTAGGTGTAATTAGCTTAAAATTGTTGTAATATTTTTATAATGTTTGTAAATTATTTTTTTATTTTTTGTACTTTAGTTAGTTTATTTAATTGCATTTATTTGTAGGTATTTGTATGTAATTAATTTATTGCTAGTGTAGTGTTAGGTTTAAATGTAACTTATGTTAGGATTTATTTTACAGGTAATTTTGTAATTATTTTAACTAGGTAGCTATTAAATATTTATTAACTATTTAATAGCTATTGTACCTGGTTAAAATAAATACAAAGTTGCCTGTAAAATAAATATTAATCCTAAAATAGCTACAATATAATTATTATTTATATTGTAGCTATATTAGGGTTTATTTTACAGGTAAGTATTTAGCTTTAAATAGGAATAATTTATTTAATAAGATTTATTTTATTTCGTTAAAATTATATTTAATTTAGGGGGGTATTAGGGTTAGGGTTAGACTTAGCTTTAGTGGTTAATACATTTATTAGAGTAGCGGTGAGGTCCGGTCGGCAGATTAGGGGTTAACAATTGTAGGTAAGGTAGCGGCGACATTGAGGGGGCAAATTAGGGGTTAATAAATATTATGTAGGTGTCGGCGGTGTTAGGGGCAGCAGATAATAGGTACATAGGGATAATGTAGGTTGTGGCGGTGTGCGGTCGGCAGATTAGGGGTTAAAATTTTTTATTAGAGTGGCAGCGATGTGGGGGGGCCTCGGTTTAGAGGTACATAGGTAGTTTATGGGTGTTAGTGTACTTTAGAGCACAGTAGTTAAGAGCTTTATGAACCGGCGTTAGCCCAGAAAGCTCTTAACTCCTGACTTTTTTCTGCGGCTAGAGTCTTGTCGTTAGATTTCTAACGCTCACTTCAGCCAAGACTCTAAATACCGGCGTTAGAAAGATCCCATTGAAAAGATAGGATACGCAAATGGCGTAAGGGGATCTGCGGTATGGAAAAGTCGCGGCTATTTAATGATAGTGTAGTGTTAGCTGTAATTGAAACTTAGGTTAGTTTTTATTTTACAGGTAAATTTCTCTTTATTTTAACTAGATAGCTATTAAATAGTTAATAACTATTTAATAGCTATTGTACCTAGTTAAAATAAATTGAAAGTTGCCTGTAAAATAAAAAATAAATCCTAAGATAGCTACAATATAATTATTATTTATATTGTAGCTATATTAGGGTTTATTTTAAAGGTAAGTATTTAGTTTTAAATAGGATTAATTTAGTTAATAAGAGAAATATTATTTAGATTTATTTAATTAATATTTAAGTTAGGGGGATGTTAGGGTTAGTGTTAGATTTAGGTTTAGGGGTTAATAATTTTATTATAGTTGTGGCGGTGTAGGGCGGGCAGGATAGGGGTTATTAAATTTATTACAGTGGCGGCGGTGTAGGGGGGGCAGGATAGGGGTTAATAAATTTATTATAGGTGGCGACAGTGTAGGGCGGGCAGATTATGGGTTAATAAGTTTAAGATAGGTTGCGGCGGGGTCCGGGAGCGGCGGTTTAGGGGTCCGGGATCCGCAGGATAGGGGTTAATAACTTTATTATAGGTGACGGCGGTATAGGAGGGGCAGGATAGGGGTTACTAGGTATAATGTAGGTTGCGGCGGGGTCCAGGAGCGGCGGTTTAGGGGTTAATACATTTATTATAGTTGCGTTGGGGACCGGGAGCGGTGGTTTAGGGGTTAACATATTTATTATAGTGGCAGTGGGCTCCGGGAGCGGCGGTTTAGGGGTTAACATATTTATTAGAGTGGCGGTGGGCTCCGGGAGCGGCGGTTTAGGGGTTAACATATTTATTAGAGTGGCGGTGGGCTCCGGGAGCGGTAGTTTAGGGGGTAATAACTTTATTTAGTTTCGGCGGTGTAGGGGGGACAGATTAGGGGTGTTTAGACTCGGGGTACATGTTAGGGTGTTAGGTGTAGACAGCTCCCATAGGAATCAATGGGATATCTGGCAGCAGCGAACATGAACTTTCGCTATGGTCAGACTCCCATTGATTCCTATGGGATCCGCTGCCTCCAGGGCGGCGGTTTGAAAACCAGGTACGCTGGGCCGGAAAAGTGCCGAGCGTACCTGCTAGTTTTTTGATAACTAGCAAAAGTAGTCAGATTGTGCCGCACTTGTGTACGGAACATCTGGAGTGACGTAAGCATCGATCTGTGTCAGACTGAGTCCGGCGGATTGAAGCTTACGTCACTAAATTCTACTTTTGCCGGTATCTAGGGCTTGATAACTAAGGCGAATCAGCCTCGCCACAAATACGCTGCGGTATTCCAGCGTATTTGAGGTTGATGGCTTGATAACTAGGGGCCTATACATTTTACATCACACTATACATTATATATGTCACACTATACATCATTCTATACATCACACTATACATTATATACATCACACTATACATTTTACATCACACTATACATCATTCTATACATCACACTATACATTATATACATCACACTATACATCATTCTATACATCACACTATACATTATATACATCACACTATACATGTCACACTATACATCACACTATACATTTTACATCACACTATACATTTTACATCACACTATACATCACACTATACATTTTACATCACACTATACATTTTACATCACACTATATGTTACGGTTGCCTCCAGGCTGGCTGGAAGTTGGACCGTAGAAAAGGATGCTCCTAGCGCTCACCAAAGGAGCAGCAGCACCGTGGACACTCTATAACTGCTGCGTAGCCACCATAAGTAATGCAGACTCTATAAACCACCGCTGCTGGGCTGGTATCTCGCTGTCTGCTCTGCGCCCTGGACCTATGACCAGGCTCCAGTAGGTGAACCTCTTCCTTCTGTAGCAATCCCTGTAGCTAAGGGAGTATGAAAAACATAGCAATCCCTGTAGTGATATAAGCTGTATCCTACAAACATGAGTCAAAGCTTCAAGTTAGAGGGTCAACATAGGTCTGATGTGCTGGAGCACACAGCCTCCTTTTTATTGAGGTTACATGCAAACAGGACACTCTCAGGGGGAGGCATAAAATCCCCCATCACACATTTGATATTAGATAGAGAGACACTCCCTTTGACAGGCCACAACATTTACTTCAGCAGATAACATTACACACAATAAAACAATGCAGTCCACCTTATCAATACTAGTCTGATTAGACAATGGGAAAGTTGATCACTAAACCTAATTAGAGCTAATCCCAGCAGACTTGTATTTAGAATAGGTTTCTTGAAGCTGAACAAAATTTAACTCTTAATGGCACACAATGAAACTGAACCAAGTGGGAGAAAGCCAGGGACAAGTCATTTCACAGGTCTGGGGACATAGTCTTAAAGGGGCATTGTTCATCAAAGTCACAATATGTCCCCAGATGGTTCTTAAAGGGCCACACACACCCAACAAAAGTCAATATGTCCTCAGGGGCACAATCTTCCAGGGGCCATAGTCATGTGGAAGGAGGCTGGCAAATAGGCTTCTCCAAAATCCAGGGAAGCAGGGCAATTTTTCATTTAAAGGGCCAGTTACAAACAGCAGTTTGTAACATATCTCCCCTTTTGGAGGGAGACTAACCAGGCACCTGACCTTCTGCCGGTCAGTGCCCAAGTTAGTCTCGCAACCCACCCACAAATAATCGCTAGCAGCAAAGTAGCCCCCCCACAATACGTAGTACTGGCCTGTAAGTTCCAGGTTGCAGGATGAAAGTGCAGCATCCTCGGCCTTCCTGGCGCAGCTGGGCAAATAGCTGATGGTACTTGGGGGGCAGAGGCCAGCGGCACTCTGCCCTGGTGCCAGCGCTTCTGCTGGGGTGAGGGGTTTGCAGGTCAGTTCTGTAACAAGGACAAGGTCTGTAGGGCAGAGGCCAGCAGAGCTCTGTCCTGATGCCAGCTCTTCTGCTGGGGGAATTGGGGCATAGTCCTGCCCGGTGGCAAAGGGAACGTGGGGGTCAGTGGGGGCCAACATCTCCACTGTTAACCCTGGGCCCAAGTTAGGAGTTAGCTGGGGAGGGGGAGATTGGCTTACCTCCTCCTCCTGATACTCCGGCGGCCGTTGGGAAGGGAGGTTGATGCTCTCCGCTTCCTGTGGAACATGCTGCGGCTGGGGAGAGAGACCGGTTGTCTCCTCTCCCTGGAAGGCACACTCCGGCTGGGGAGGGAGGTCGATGCTCTCCCCTCCCTTTAGCTGGGTCTGTCGCTGGGGATCTGGGCCGCCTGCCCAGCATCCCTGTAGGGCCGGTAGAGAGACTGCGGTCCCATCTCCACCTGCCTGCTGGGGGTCCTCCCAGGACCAGTCTATGAGGCCTGCTGCCTCTGGTATCTCTGGTTGGGGTTGGGGAAGGAGACCGGTTGTCTCTTCCCTCTGCACAGTATACTGCCGCTGGGGAGGGAGGTCGCTGCTCCCCTCTCCCTGTGGAACATGCTGCGGCTGGGGAGAGAGACCAGGTGTCCATACCCTCAAACTCCACAGTTGGCGCTCAAAGGCTCGTGCCGCTTTGTTCTCCGTATCCAATTCCCGGATGATGCGACTGACTACCTCCTGCGCAGGGTCTGGACCATATCGGACTAGCCGCCTCTTTACCTCTGGAACGAAATCCGCGCCTTCATAGCGACGGATCCGGTTGAGGTGCTCTTCACATGGTTCTGACCAGTATCTTGTCAGCTCCATGCTGCTGTAGGTAGGGACGCTGCGCAGTGGCTAGCGTTGCCCTCAATAACTCTCCTACGATACCAGTGCTGTTGTGGTGCTGCTCCTTGCGCTAGGACGCCAATCCCACCGCTGCCGCCAAATGTTACGGTTGCCTCCAGGCTGGCTGGAAGTTGGACCGTAGAAAAGGATGCTCCTAGCGCTCACCAAAGGAGCAGCAGCACCGTGGACACTCTATAACTGCTGCGTAGCCACCATAAGTAATGCAGACTCTATGAACCACCGCTGCTGGGCTGGTATCTCGCCGTCTGCTCTGCGCCCTGGACCTATGACCAGGCTCCAGTAGGTGAACCTCTTCCTTCTGTAGCAATCCCTGTAGCTAAGGGAGTATGAAAAACATAGCAATCCCTGTAGTGATATAAGCTGTATCCTACAAACATGAGTCAAAGCTTCAAGTTAGAGGGTCAACATAGGTCTGATGTGCTGGAGCACACAGCCTCCTTTTTATTGAGGTTACATGCAAACAGGACACTCTCAGGGGGAGGCATAAAATCCCCCATCACACATTTGATATTAGATAGAGAGACACTCCCTTTGACAGGCCACAACATTTACTTCAGCAGATAACATTACACACAATAAAACAATGCAGTCCACCTTATCAATACTAGTCTGATTAGACAATGGGAAAGTTGATCACTAAACCTAATTAGAGCTAATCCCAGCAGACTTGTATTTAGAATAGGTTTCTTGAAGCTGAACAAAATTTAACTCTTAATGGCACACAATGAAACTGAACCAAGTGGGAGAAAGCCAGGGACAAGTCATTTCACAGGTCTGGGGACATAGTCTTAAAGGGGCATTGTTCATCAAAGTCACAATATGTCCCCAGATGGTTCTTAAAGGGCCACACACACCCAACAAAAGTCAATATGTCCTCAGGGGCACAATCTTCCAGGGGCCATAGTCATGTGGAAGGAGGCTGGCAAATAGGCTTCTCCAAAATCCAGGGAAGCAGGGCAATTTTTCATTTAAAGGGCCAGTTACAAACAGCAGTTTGTAACACTATACATCACACTATACATTTTACATCACACTATACATTTTACATCACACTATACATCACACTATACATTTTACATCACACTATACATTTTACATCACACTATACATCACACTATTAATCATATACGTCACACTATACATCACACAAAATTTTACATCACACTATACATCACACTATTCATTAGACTATACATTATATACATCACACTATACATTATATACATCACACTATACATCACACTATACATTTTACATCACACTATACATTATATACATCACTCTATACATTTTACATCAAACTACACATTATACATCACACTATAATCACACTATACATTATA
Organism: Bombina bombina; assembly: GCF_027579735.1. NCBI lineage: Eukaryota > Metazoa > Chordata > Amphibia > Anura > Bombinatoridae > Bombina > Bombina bombina. Next base: position 9,653,843 of record NC_069500.1, read on the forward strand.
TACATCACACTATACATTATATACATCACACTATATATCACACATCACATACATCACACTACACATTTTACATCAAACTACACATTATATACATCACACTATACATTTTACATCAAACTACACATTATATACATCACACTATACATTATATACATCACACTATACATTTTACATCAAACTACACATTATATACATCACACTATACATTTTACATCACACTATACATTTTACATCAAACTACACATTATACATCACACTATAATCACACTATACATTATATACATCACACTATATATCACACATCACACTACACATTATACATCACACTATACATTATATACATCACACTATAAATTTTACATCAAACTACACATTATGCATCACACTATAATCACACTATACATTATATACATCACACTATACATTATATACATCACACTATATATCACACATCACATACATCACATTACACATCACACTATAAATGATATACATCACACTACACATCACACTATAAATTATATACATCACACTATAAATTATATACATCACACTATACATCACACAATACATTATATATGTCACACTATACATCACACTATTCATTCGACTATGCTTTATATACATCACACTACACATTATACATCACACTATACATCACACAACCCCTATCCTGCCGATCCCGGACCTCGCCGCAACTAAATAAATAGTTTAACCCCTAAACCGCCGCTCCCGGACCCCGCCGCAACCGATATTAAACTTATTAACCCCTAATCTGCCCCCCTACACCTATAATACATTTATTAACCCCTATCCTGCCCCCCCTACACCGCCGCCACTGTAATAAAATTATTAACCCCTAAATCTAAGTCTAACACTAACCCTAACACCCCCCAACTTAAATATTAATTAAATAAATCTAAATAATTTTTCTATTATTAACTAAATTAATCCTATTTAAAACTAAATACTTACCTTTAAAATAAACCCTAATATAGCTACAATATAAATAATAATTATATTGTAGCTATCTTAGGATTTATATTTATTTTACCGGCAAATTTCAATTTATTTTAACTAGGTACAATAGCTATTAAATAGTTATTAACTATTTAATAGCTACCTAGCTAAAATAAAGAGAAATGTACCTGTAAAATAAAAACTAACCTAAGTTACAATTACACCTAACACTACACTATACTTTAATAAATTATTTCTATTTAAAACTAAATACTTACCTGTAAAATAAACCCTAAGATAGCTACAATGTAATTAATAATTACATTGCAGCTATCTTAGGATTTATATTTATTTTACAGGTAACTTTGTATTTATTTTAGCTAGTTAGAATAGTTATTAAATAGTTATTAAATATTTAATAACTACCTAGCTAAAAGAAATACAAAATTACCTGTAAAATAAATCCTAACCTAAGTTACAATTAAACCTAACACTACACTATCATTAAATTAATTAAATAAATTACCTACAAATAACTACAATTAAATACAATTAAATAAACTAACTAAAGTACAAAAAATAAAAAAAGCTAAGTTACAAAAAATAAAAAAAATAAGTTACAAACATTTAAAAAATATTACAACAATTTTAAGCTAATTACACCTAATCTAAGCCCCCCTAATAAAATAACAAAGCCCCCCCAAAATAAAAAAATTCCCTACCCTATTCTGATCGGAACAGCCAATAGAATGCGAGCTCAATCTGATTGGCTGATTGGATCAGCCAATCGGATTGAACTTAACTCTGATTGGCTGATTCAATCAGCCAATCAGATTTTTCCTACCTTAATTCCGATTGGCTGATTGAATCCGATCAGCCAATCGGAATTGAAGGGACGCCATCTTGGATGACGTCCCTTAAAGGAGCCTTCATTCGTCGGTAGTCTGTCGGGAAAGAAGGATGTTCTGCGTCGGCGGGATGAAGATGGATCCTGAAGAAAGAAGATTGAAGACCCCGCTTGGAAGATGACATCGCCCAGATGGAAGACTTCTTCAGCGCCGCTTGGAAGATGACATCGCCCGGATGGAATGACTTCATCGGATGGAAGACTTCTTCAGCGCCCCTTGGAGGATCACTTCTGCCGCTCCGGATCTCCTCTTCGGTTCCATCGGTGGGTGGGCTGGCTGAAGACAACTCAAGGTAGGATGATCTTCAGGGGGGTAGTGTTAGGTTTATTTAAGGGGGTTTTGGGTTAGATTAGGGGTATGTGGGTGGTGGGTTTTAATGTTGGGGGGGGTTGTATTTTTCTTTTACAGGCAAAAGAGCAGTTTTCTTTGGGGCATGCCCCGCAAAAGGCCCTTTTAAGGGCTGGTAAGGTAAAAGAGCTTTGAACTTTTTAAATTTAGAATAGGGTAGGGAATTTGTTTATTTTGGGGGGCTTTGTTATTTTATTAGGGGGCTTAGATTAGGTGTAATTAGCTTAAAATTTTTGTAATATTTTTTAAATGTTTGTAACTTAGCTTTTTTTTTTTTGTACTTTAGTTACTTTATGTAATTGTATTTACTTGTAGTTATTTGTAGTTAATTTATTTAATTAATGTAATGATAGTGTAGTGTTAGGTTTAATTGTTAGGATTTATTTTACAGGTAATTTTGTATTTCTTTTAGCTAGGTAGTTATTAAATAGTTAATAACTATTTAATAACTATTCTAACTAGCTAAAATAAATACAAAGTTACCTGTAAAATAAATATAAATCCTAAAATAGCTACAATGTAATTATTAATTACATTGTAGCTATCTTACGGCTAGATTTAGAGTTTTGTCGGTAACGACCCGCGTAGCTAACGCTGGCTTTTTCTTCTGTTAAGTGTGATCAGTCCACGGGTCATCATTACTTCTGGGATATTACTCCTCCCCAACAGGAAGTGCAAGAGGATTCACCCAGCAGAGCTGCATATAGCTCCTCCCCTCTACGTCACTCCCAGTCATTCTCTTGCACCCAACGACTAGATAGGATGTGTGAGAGGACTATGGTGATTATACTTAGTTTTATCTTCAATCAAGGGTTTGTTATTTTAAAATAGCACCGGAGTGTGTTATTATCTCTCTGGCAGAGTTTGAAGAAGAATCTACCAGAGTTTTTGTTATGATTTTAGCCGGAGTAGTTAAGATCATATTGCTGTTTCTCGGCCATCTGAGGAGAGGTAAACTTCAGATCAGGGGACAGCGGGCAGATGAATCTGCATAGAGGTATGTAGCAGTTTTTATTTTCTGATAATGGAATTGATGAGAAAATCCTGCCATACCGATATAATGTCATGTATGTATACTTTACACTTCAGTATTCTGGGGAATGGTACTTCACTAGAATTACACTGTAAGAAATACATAAAGCTGTTTAATAACTAGAGATTATGTTTAACGTTTTTGCTGGAATGTAAAATCGTTTTCATTTACTGAGGTACTGAGTGAATAAATGTTTGGGCACTATTTTTCCACTTGGCAGTTGCTTAATCTGTTTTCTGACAGTTTCTGTTCTCCCTCACTGCTGTGTGTGAGGGGGAGGGGCCGTTTTTTGGCGCTTTTTCTACGCATCAAATATTTCAGTCAGCAACTCATTGTATTCCCTGCATGATCCGGTTCATCTCTACAGAGCTCAGGGGTCTTCAAAACTTATTTTGAGGGAGGTAATTTCTCTCAGCAGAGCTGTGAGAATTGTAGTTTGACTGAGATAAAAAACGTTTATTCTGTAATTTGTTTCCTGCTTTCAGAATTTGTTATCTTTGCTAATGGGATTAAACCTTTGCTAAAGTTGTGTTGTTTACAAGGATTGAGGCTATAACTGTTTTCAATTTATTAATTTTCAACTGTCATAGATCTTCTGTGCTTCTTAAAGGCACAGTACGTTTTAATATTATTCTAATTGAATTGTATTTCCAAGTTGCAAGTTTATTTGCTAGTGTGTTAAACATGTCTGATTCAGAGGATGATACCTGTGTCATTTGTTGCAATGCCAAAGTGGAGCCCAATAGAAATTTATGTACTAACTGTATTGATGCTACTTTAAATAAAAGTCAATCTGTACAAATTGAACAAATTTCACCAAACAACGAGGGGAGAGTTATGCCGACTAACTCGCCTCACGTGTCAGTACCTACATCTCCCGCTCAGAGGGAGGTGCGTGATATTGTAGCGCCGAGTACATCTGGGCGGCCATTACAAATCACATTACAGGATATGGCTACTGTTATGACTGAGGTTTTGGCTAAATTACCAGAACTAAGAGGTAAGCGTGATCACTCTGGGGTGAGAACAGAGTGCGCTGATAATATTAGGGCCATGTCAGACACTGCGTCACAGGTGGCAGAACATGAGGACGGAGAACTTCATTCTGTGGGTGACGGTTCTGATCCAAACAGACTGGATTCAGATATTTCAAATTTTAAATTTAAACTGGAAAACGTCCGTGTATTACTAGGGGAGGTGTTAGCGGCTCTGAATGATTGTAACACAGTTGCAATACCAGAGAAAATGTGTAGGTTGGATACATATTTTGCGGTACCGACGAGTACTGAGGTTTTTCCTATACCTAAGAGACTTACTGAAATTGTTACTAAGGAGTGGGATAGACCCGGTGTGCCGTTCTCACCCCCTCCGATATTTAGAAAAATGTTTCCAATAGACGCCACCACAAGGGACTTATGGCAAACGGTCCCTAAGGTGGAGGGAGCAGTTTCTACCTTAGCTAAGCGTACCACTATCCCGGTGGAGGATAGCTGTGCTTTTTCAGATCCAATGGATAAAAAGTTAGAGGGTTACCTTAAGAAAATGTTTGTTCAACAAGGTTTTATATTGCAACCCCTTGCATGCATTGCGCCGATCACGGCTGCAGCGGCATTCTGGATTGAGTCTCTGGAAGAGAACATTGGTTCAGCTACTCTGGACGACATTACGGACAGGCTTAGAGTCCTTAAACTAGCTAATTCATTCATTTCGGAGGCCGTAGTACATCTTACTAAACTTACGGCGAAGAATTCAGGATTCGCCATTCAGGCACGCAGGGCGCTGTGGCTAAAATCCTGGTCAGCTGATGTTACTTCTAAGTCTAAATTGCTTAATATACCTTTCAAAGGGCAGACCTTATTCGGGCCCGGGTTGAAAGAGATTATCGCTGACATTACAGGAGGTAAAGGCCATGCCCTGCCTCAGGACAAAGCCAAAGTTAAGGCTAGACAGTCTAATTTTCGTTCCTTTCGTAATTTCAAAGCAGGAGCAGCATCAACTTCCTCTGCACCAAAACAGGAAGGAGCTGTTGCTCGCTACAGACAAGGCTGGAAACCTAACCAGTCCTGGAACAAGGGCAAGCAGGCCAGGAAACCTGCTGCTGCCCCTAAAACAGCATGAATTGAGGGCCCCCGATCCGGGATCGGATCTAGTGGGGGGCAGACTTTCTCTCTTCGCCCAGGCTTGGGCAAGAGATGTCCAGGATCCCTGGGCGCTAGAGATAATATCTCAGGGATACCTTCTGGACTTCAAATACTCTCCTCCAAGAGAGAGATTTCATCTGTCAAGATTGTCAACAATCCAGACAAAGAAAGAGGCGTTTCTACGCTGCGTACAAGAGCTCTTGTTAATGGGAGTAATCCATCCAGTTCCACGATCGGAACAGGGACAGGGCTTTTACTCAAATCTGTTTGTGGTTCCCAAAAAAGAGGGAACTTTCAGACCAATCCTGGACTTAAAGATCCTAAACAAATTCCTAAGAGTTCCTTCGTTCAAGATGGAGACTATTCGGACAATTTTACCTATGATCCAAGAGGGTCAGTACATGACCACTGTAGATTTAAAAGATGCTTACCTTCACATACCGATTCACAAAGATCATTATCGGTACCTAAGGTTTGCCTTCCTAGACAGGCATTACCAGTTTGTGGCTCTTCCATTCGGATTGGCTACAGCTCCAAGAATCTTCACAAAGGTTCTGGGTGCTCTTCTGGCGGTACTAAGACCGCGGGGAATCTCGGTAGCTCCATACCTAGACGACATTCTGATACAAGCTTCAAGCTTTCAAACTGCCAAGTCTCATGCAGAGTTAGTGCTGGCATTTCTAAGGTCACATGGATGGAAGGTGAACGAAAAGAAAAGTTCACTCGTTCCACTCACAAGAGTTCCCTTCCTGGGGACTCTTATAGATTCTGTAGAAATGAAGATTTACCTGACAGAGGACAGGCTAACAAGACTTCAAAGTGCTTGCCGCACCCTACATTCCATTCAACACCCGTCAGTGGCTCAATGCATGGAGGTAATCGGCTTAATGGTAGCGGCAATGGACATAGTACCCTTTGCACGCTTACACCTCAGACCACTGCAACTGTGCATGCTAAGTCAGTGGAATGGGGATTACTCAGACTTATCCCCTTCTCTGAATCTGGATCAAGAGACCAGAAATTCTCTTCTATGGTGGCTTTCTCGGCCACATCTGTCCAGGGGGATGCCATTCAGCAGACCAGACTGGACAATTGTAACAACAAACGCCAGCCTTCTAGGTTGGGGTGCCGTCTGGAATTCTCTGAAGGCTCAGGGACAATGGAGTCAGGAGGAGAGTCTCCTGCCAATAAACATTCTGGAATTGAGAGCAGTTCTCAATGCCCTCCTGGCTTGGCCCCAGTTGACAACTCGGGGGTTCATCAGGTTTCAGTTGGACAACATCACGACTGTAGCTTACATCAACCATCAGGGAGGGACAAGAAGCTCCCTAGCTATGATGGAAGTATCAAAGATAATTCTCTGGGCAGAGTCTCACTCTTGCCACCTGTCAGCAATCCACATCCCGGGAGTGGAGAACTGGGAGGCGGATTTCTTAAGTCGTCAGACTTTTCACCCGGGGGAGTGGGAACTTCATCCGGAGGTCTTTGCCCAAATACTGCGACGTTGGGGCAAACCAGAGATAGATCTCATGGCCTCTCGACAGAACGCCAAGCTTCCTCGTTACGGGTCCAGATCCAGGGATCCAGGAGCAGTCCTGATAGATGCTCTGACAGCACCTTGGGACTTCAGGATGGCTTACGTGTTTCCACCCTTCCCGTTGCTTCCTCGATTGATTGCCAGAATCAAACAAGAGAGAGCATCAGTGATTCTAATAGCACCTGCGTGGCCACGCAGGACTTGGTATGCAGACCTGGTGGACATGTCATCCTGTCCACCTTGGTCTCTACCTCTGAAACAGGACCTTCTGATACAGGGTCCCTTCAAACATCAAAATCTAACTTCTCTGAAGCTGACTGCTTGGAAATTGAACGCTTGATTTTATCAAGACGTGGGTTTTCTGAGTCAGTTATTGATACCTTAATACAGGCTAGGAAACCTGTTACCAGAAAGATTTACCATAAGATATGGCGTAAATACCTATATTGGTGTGAATCCAAAGGTTACTCTTGGAGTAAGGTTAGGATTCCTAGGATATTGTCTTTTCTACAAGAAGGTTTAGAAAAGGGTTTATCTGCTAGTTCATTAAAGGGACAGATCTCAGCTCTGTCCATTCTGTTACACAAACGTCTGTCAGAAGTTCCTGACGTCCAGGCTTTTTGTCAGGCTTTGACCAGGATTAAGCCTGTGTTTAAAACGGTTGCTCCACCATGGAGTTTAAACCTTGTTCTTAATGTTTTACAGGGCGTTCCGTTTGAACCCCTTCATTCCATTGATATAAAGTTGTTATCTTGGAAAGTTCTATTTTTAATGGCTATTTCCTCGGCTCGAAGAGTCTCTGAATTATCAGCCTTACATTGTGATTCTCCTTATTTGATTTTTCATTCGGATAAGGTAGTCCTGCGTACTAAACCTGGGTTCTTACCTAAGGTAGTTACTAACAGGAATATCAATCAAGAGATTGTTGTTCCTTCTTTATGCCCAAATCCTTCTTCAAAGAAGGAACGTCTACTGCACAACCTGGATGTAGTCCGTGCTCTAAAATTTTACTTACAGGCAACTAAGGAATTTCGACAAACGTCTTCTCTGTTTGTCATTTACTCTGGGCAGAGGAGAGGTCAAAAAGCTTCCGCTACCTCTCTTTCTTTTTGGCTTCGTAGCATAATTCGTTTAGCTTATGAGACTGCTGGACAGCAGCCTCCTGAAAGAATTACAGCTCATTCTACTAGAGCTGTGGCTTCCACTTGGGCCTTCAAGAATGAGGCCTCTGTTGAACAGATTTGCAAGGCTGCAACTTGGTCTTCGCTTCATACTTTTTCCAAATTTTACAAATTTGACACTTTTGCTTCATCGGAGGCTATTTTTGGGAGAAAGGTTCTTCAGGCAGTGGTTCCTTCTGTATAAAGAGCCTGCCTATCCCTCCCGTCATCCGTGTACTTTTGCTTTGGTATTGGTATCCCAGAAGTAATGATGACCCGTGGACTGATCACACTTAACAGAAGAAAACATAATTTATGCTTACCTGATAAATTCCTTTCTTCTGTAGTGTGATCAGTCCACGGCCCGCCCTGTTTTTAAGGCAGGTAAATATTTTTTAATTTATACTCCAGTCACCACTTCACCCTTGGCTTTTCCTTTCTCGTTGGTCCTTGGTCGAATGACTGGGAGTGACGTAGAGGGGAGGAGCTATATGCAGCTCTGCTGGGTGAATCCTCTTGCACTTCCTGTTGGGGAGGAGTAATATCCCAGAAGTAATGATGACCCGTGGACTGATCACACTACAGAAGAAAGGAATTTATCAGGTAAGCATAAATTATGTTTTTCTGGCCGCACCTTTAAAATAACTCTGGTATTGAGAGTCCACAGAATGGCTGCGTTAGGCTCCAAAAAGGAGCGTAGAGCATATTTAACGCCACTGAAACTCTCGATACCAGAGTTGCTTACGGACGCGGCCAGCCTCAAAAACATGCTCGTGCACGATTCCCCCATAGGAAACAATGGGGCTGTTTGAGCTGAAAAAAAACCTAACACCTGCAAAAAAGCCGCATTCAGCTCCTAACGCAGCCCCATTGTTTCCTATGGGGAAACACTTCCTACGTCTGCACCTAACACTCTAACATGTACCCCGAGTCTAAACACCCCTAACCTTACATTTATTAACCCCTAATCTGCCGCCCTCGCTATCCCCTGCATATTATTATTAACCCCTAATCTGCCGCTCCGTAAACCGCCGCTACTTACATTATCCCTATGTACCCCTAATCTGCTGCCCTAACATCGCCGACCCCTATATTATTTTTATTAACCCCTAATCTGCCCCCCACAACGTCGCCTCCACCTAACTACACTTATTAACCCCTAATCTGCCGCTCCGTACACCCCCGCCACCTACATTATCCCTATGTACCCCTAATCCGCTGCCCTAACATCGCCGACCCATATATTATATTTATTAACCCCTAATCTGCCGCCCCCAACGTCGCCTCCACCTAACTACACTTATTAACCCCTAATCTGCCGCTCCGTAAACCGCCGCTACTTACATTATCCCTATGTACCCCTAATCTGCTGCCCCTAACACCGCCGACCCCTATATTATATTTATTAACCCCTAATCTGCCCCCCACAACGTCGCCTCCACCTGCCTACACTTATTAACCCCTAATCTGCCGAGCGGACCGCACCGCTATTATTATAAAGTTATTAACCCCTAATCCGCCTCACTAACCCTATAATAAATAGTATTAACCCCTAATCTGCCCTCCCTAACATCTCCGACACCTAACGTCAAACATTAACCCCTAATCTGCCGACTGGAGCTCACCGCTATTCTAATAAATGGATTAACCCCTAAAGCTAAGTCTAACCCTAACACTAACACCCCCCCCTAAATTAAATATAATTTAAATCTAACGAAATTAATTAACTCTTCTTAAATAAATGATTCCTATTTAAAGCTAAATACTTACCTGTAAAATAAATCCTAATATAGCTACAATATAAATTATATTTATATTATAGCTATTTTAGGATTAATATTTATTTTACAGGCAACTTTGTATTTATTTTAACCAGGTACAATTGCTATTAAATAGTTAAGAACTATTTAATAGCTAAAATAGTTAAAATAATTACAAATTTACCTGTAAAATAAATCCTAACCTAAGTTACAATTAAACCTAACACTACACTATCAATAAATAAATTAAATAAAATACCTATAATTATCTACAATTAAACCTAACACTACACTATCAATAAATAAATTAAATACAATTCCTACAAATAAATACAATGAAATAAACTAACTAAAGTACAAAAAATAAAAAAGAACTAAGTTACAAAAAATAAAAAAATATTTACAAATATTAGAAAAATATTACAACAATTTTAAACTAATTACACCTACTCTAAGCCCCCTAATAAAATAACAAAGACCCCCAAAATAAAAAAATGCCCTACCCTATTCTAAATTACTAAATTAAAAGCTCTTTTACCTTACCAGCCCTGAACAGGGCCCTTTGCGGGGCATGCCCCAAATAATTCAGCTCTTTTGCCTGTAAAAAAAACCATACAATACCCCCCCCAACATTACAACCCACCACCCACATACCCCTAATCTAACCCAAACCTCCCTTAAATAAACCTAACACTAAGCCCCTGAAGATCTTCCTACCTTGAGTCGTCTTCACCCAGCCGAGCCAAATTCTTCATCCAAGCGGAGCAAGAAGAGGTCTTCCATCCGGTAGAAGTCTTCATCCAAGCGGGGCATAAGAGGTCTTCCATCCGATTGAAGTCTTCATCCAAGCTGCATCTTCTATCGTCATCCATCCGGAGCGGAGCGGCAGCATCCTGAAGACCTCCAACGCGGAACATCCATCCTGGCCGACGACTGAACGACGAATGACGGTTCCTTTAAATGACGTCATCCAAGATGGCGTCCCTCGAATTCCAATTGGCTGATAGGATTCTATCAGCCAATCGGAATTAAGGTAGGAAAATTCTGATTGGCTGATGGAGTCAGCCAATCAGAATCAAGTTCAATCCGATTGGCTGATCCGATCAGCCAATCAGATTGAGCTCGCATTCTATTGGCTGATCGGAACAGCCAATAGAATGCGAGCTCAATCTGATTGGCTGATTGGAATCCGATCAGCCAATCGGAATTCGAGGGGCGCCATCTTGGATGACGTCATTTAAAGGAACCGTCATTCGTCGTTCAGTCGTCGGCCAGGATGGATGTTCCGCGTCGGAGGTCTTCAGGATGCTGCCGCTCCCCTCCGGATGGATGACGATAGAAGATGCCACTTGGATGAAGACTTCAATCGGATGGAAGACCTCTTCTGCCACCGCTTGGATGAAGACTTCTACCGGATGGAGGACCTCTTCTTGCCCTGCTTGGATGAAGACTTCTACCGGATGGAGGACCTCTTCTTGCTCCGCTTGGATGAAGAATTTGGCTCGGCTGGGTGAAGACGACTCAAGGTAGGAAGATCTTCAGGGGCTTAGTGTTAGGTTTATTTAAGGGGGGTTTGGGTTAGATTAGGGGTATGTGGGTGGTGGGTTGTAATGTTGGAGGGGGGTATTGTATTTTTTTTTTTACAGGCAAAAGAGCTGAATTCTTTGGGGCATGCCCCGCAAAGGGCCCTGTTCAGGGCTGGTAAGGTAAAAGAGCTTTTAATTTAGTAATTTAGAATAGGGTAGGGCATTTTTTTTATTTTGGGGGTCTTTGTTATTTTGTTAGGGGGCTTAGAGTAGGTGTAATTAGTTTAAAATTGTTGTAAGATTTTTCTTATGTTTGTAAATATTTTTTTATTTTTTGTAACTTAGTTCTTTTTTATTTTTTGTACTTTAGTTAGTTTATTTCATTGTATTTATTTGTAGGAATTGTATTTAATTTATTTATTGATAGTGTAGTGTTAGGTTTAATTGTAACTTAGGTTAGGATTTATTTTACAGGTAAATTTGTAATTATTTTAACTATTTTAGCTATTAAATAGTTCTTAACTATTTAATAGCTATTGTAACTGGTTAAAATAAATACAAAGTTACCTGTAAAATAAATATTAATCCTAAAATAGCTATAATATAAATATAATTTATATTGTAGCTATATTAGGATTTATTTTACAGGTAAGTATTTAGCTTTAAATAGGAATAATTTATTTAAGAAGAGTTAATTAATTTCGTTAGATTAAAATTATATTTAATTTAGGGGGGTGTTAGTGTTAGGGTTAGACTTAGCTTTAGGGGTTAATACATTTATTAGAATAGCGGTGAGCTCCAGTAGGCAGATTACGGGTTAATAATTGAAGTTAGGTGTCGGCGATGTAAGGGAGGGCAGATTAGGGGTTAATACTATTTATTATAGGGTTAGTGAGGCGGATTAGGGGTTAATAACTTTATTATAGTAGCGGTGCGGTCCGCTCGGCAGATTAGGGGTTAATAAGTGTAGGCAGGTGGAGGCGACGTTGAGGTGGGCAGATTAGGGGTTAATAAATATAATATAGGGGTCGGCGGTGTTAGAGGCAGCAGATTAGGGGTACATAGCTATAATGTAGCTGGCGGCGGCGTGCGGACGGCAGATTAGGGGTTAATAAGTGTAGTTAGCTGGCGGCGACGTTGTGGGGGGCAGATTAGGGGTTAATAAATATAATATAGGGGTCGGCGGTGTTAGGGGCAGCAGATTAGGGTAACGTAGGTGGCGGTTGGCAGATTAGGGGTTAAAAAAATGTAATCGAGTGTCGGCGATGTGGGGGGGCCTCGGTTTAGGGGTACATAGGTAGTTTATAGGTGTTAGTGTACTTTAGAGCACAGTAGCTAAGAGCTTTATGAACCGGCGTTAGCCCAGAAAGCTCTTAACTACTGCTTTTTTCTGCGGCTGGAGTTTTGTCGTTAGATTTCTAACGCTCACTTCAGACACGACTCTAAATACCGGAGTTAGAAAGATCCCATTGAAAAGATAGGATACGCAATTTACGTAAGGGGATCTGCGGTATGGAAAAGTCGCGGCTGAAAAGTGAGCGTTAGACCCTTTTTTGACTGGCTCCAAATACCGGCGGTAGCCTAAAACCAGCGTTAGGAGCCTCTAACGCTGGTTTTCACGGCTACCGCCAAACTCCAAATCTAGGACTTAGGGTTTATTTTACAGGTAAGTATTTAGTTTTAAATAGGAATAATTTATTAAAGTATAGTGTAGTGTTAGGTGTAATTGTAACTTAGGTTAGTTTTTATTTCACAGGTAAATTACTGTTTATTTTAGCTAGGTAAGCTATTAAATAGTTAAACTATTTAATAGCTATTGTACCTATTTAAAAAAAATTGAGAGTTACCTGTAAAATAAAAATAAATCCTAAGATAGCTACAATATAATTATTATTTATATTGTAGCTATATTAGGGTTTATTTTAAAGGTAAGTATTTAGTTTTAAATAGGATTAACTTAGTTACGGCTAGATTTAGAGTTCTGCGGCCAAAGGTGTGCGTTAGCTACGCATGCTTTTTTCCCCCGCACCTTTTAAATACCGCTGGTATTTAGAGTTCACAGAATGGCTGCGTTAGGTTCCAAAAAAGGAGCGTAGAGCATAATTTACCGCCACTGCAACTCTCAATACCAGCGGTGCTTACCGACGCGGCCAGCTTCAAAAACGTGCTCGTGCACGATTCCCCCATAGGAAACAATGGGGCTGTTTGAGCTGAAAAAAACCTAACACCTGCAAAAAAGCAGCGTTAAGCTCCTAACGCAGCCCCATTGTTTCCTATGGGGAAACACTTCCTAAGTCTGCACCTAACACCCTAACATGTACCCCGAGTCTAAACACCCCTAACCTTACACTTATTAACCCCTAATCTGCCGACCCCGCTATCGCTGACCCCTGCATATTATTAATAACCCCTAATCTGCCGCTCCGTACACCGCTGCAACCTACATTATACCTATGTACCCCTAATCTGCTGCCCCTAACACCGCCGACCCCTATATTATATTTATTAACCCCTAATCTGCCGCCCCCGCTATCGCTGACCCCTGCATATTATTATTAACCCCTAATCTGCCGCTCCGTACACCGCCGCAACCTACGTTATCCCTATGTACCCCTAATCTGCTGCCCCTAAGACCGCCGACCCCTATATTATATTTATTAACCCCTAATCTGCCGCCCCCAACGTCGCCTCCACCTCCCGACAATAATTAACCCCTAATCTGCCGACCGGACCTCACCCCTACTCTAATAAATGTATTAACCCCTAAAGCTAAGTCTAACCCTAACACTAACACCCCCCTAAGTTAAATATAATTTAAATCTAACAAAATAAATTATCTCTTATTAAATAAATTATTCCTATTTAAAGATAAATACTTACCTGTAAAATAAACCCTAATATAGCTACAATATAAATTATAATTATATTGTAGCTATTTTAGGATTAATATTTATTTTACAGACAACTTTGTAATTATTTTAACCAGGTACAATAGCTATTAAATAGTTAATAACTATTTAATAGTTACCTAGTTAAAATAATTACAAAATTACCTGTAAAATAAATCCTAACCTAAGTTACAATTAAACCTAACACTACACTATCAATAAATAAATTAAATACAATACCTACAAATAAATACAATGAAATAAACTAACTAAAGTACAAAAAATAAAAAGAACTAAGTTACAAAAAATAAAAAAATATTTACAAACATTAGAAAAATATTACAACAATTTTAAACTAATTACACCTACTCTAAGCCCCCTAATAAAATAACAAAGACCACCCAAAAAAAAAATGCCCTACTCTATTCTAAAATTAAAATAAAAAAGCTCTTTTACCTTACCAGCCCTGAAAAGGGCCCTTTGCGGGGCATGCCCCAAAGAATTCAGCTCTTTTGCCTGTAAAAAAAAACAAACATACAATACCCCCCCCAACATTACCACCCACCACCCACATACCCCTAATCTAACCCAAACCCCCCTTAAATAAACCTAACACTAAGCCCCTGAAGATCTCCCTACCTTGTCTTCACCACGCCGGGTTCAACGATCGATCCAGAAGAGCCTCCGATGTCTTGATCCAAGCCCAAGCGGGAGCTGAAGAGGTCCATGATCCGACTGAAGTCTTCTATCAAGCGGCATCTTCAATCTTCTTTCTTCCGGATCCATGTAGTTCATCCCGCCGACGCGGAACATCCATCTTCACCGACGACTTCCCGACGAATGACGGTTCCATCCAAGATGGCGTCCCTCAAATTCCGATTGGCTGATTGGCTGATAGGATTAAGGTAGGAAAATTCTGATTGGCTGATGGAATCAGCCAATCAGATTCAAGTTCAATCCGATTGGCTGATCTGATCGGAACAGCCAATAGAATGCAAGCTCAATCTGATTGGATCAGCCAATCGGATTGAACTTGAATCTGATTGGCTGATTCCATTAGCCAATCAGAATTTTCCTACCTTAATTCCGATTGGCTGATAGGATTCTATCAGCCAATCGGAATTCGAGGGACGCCATCTTGGATGACGTCCCTTAAAGGAACCGTCATTCGTCGGGAAGTCGTCGGTGAAGATGGATGTTCCGCGTCGGCGGGATGAACTACATGGATCCAGAGGAAAGAAGATTGAAGATGCCGCTTGATAGAAGACTTCAGTCGGATCAAGGACCTCTTCAGCTCCCGCTTGGATGAAGACTTCAGCCGGATCATGGACATCTTCAGCCCCCCGCTTGGGCTTGGATCAAGACATCGGAGGCTCTTCTGGATCGATCGTTGAACCTGGTGTGGTGAAGACAAGGTAGGGAGATCTTCAGGGGCTTAGTGTTAGGTTTATTTAAGGGGGGTTTGGGTTAGATTAGGGGTATGTGGGTGGTGAGTTGTAATGTTGGGGGGGTATTGTATGTTTTTTTTTACAGGCAAAAGAGCTGAATTCTTTGGGGCATGCCCGCAAAGGGCCCTTTTCGGGGCTGGTAAGGTAAAAGAGCTTTTCTATTTTAATTTTAGAATAGGGTAGGGCATTTTTTTATTTTGGGGGACTTTGTTATTTTATTAGGGGGCTTAGAGTAGGTGTAATTAGTTTAAAATTGTTGTAATATTTTTCTAATGTTTGTAAATATTTTTTTATTTTTTGTAACTTAGTACTTTTTTATTTTTTGTACTTTAGTTAGTTTATTTAATTGTATTTATTTGTAGATATTGTATTTAATTAATTTATTGATAGTGTAGTGTTTGGTTTAATTGTAACTTAGGTTAGGATTTATTTTACAGGTAATTTTGTAATTATTTTAACTAGGTAGCTATTAAATAGTTATTAACTATTTAATAGCTATTGTACCTGGTTAAAATAAATACAAAGTTGCCTGTAAAATAAATATTAATCCTAAAATAGCTACAATATAATTATAATTTATATTGTAGCTATATTAGGATTTATTTTACAGGTAAGTATTTAGCTTTAAATAGGAATAATTTATTTAATAAGAGTTAATTTATTTTGTTAGATTTAAATTATATTTAATTTAGGGGGGGTGTTAGGGTTAGGGTTAGAATTAGCTTTAGGGGTTAAAAAATTTATTAGAGTAGCGGTGAGGTCCGGTCGGCAGATTAGGGGTTAATGCTTGCAGTTAGGTGTCGGCGATGTTAGGGAGGGAAGATTAGGGGTTAATACTATTTATTATAGGGTTATTGAGGCGGGAGTGAGACGGATTAGGGGTTAATACATTTATTATAGTAGCGGTGAGGTCCGGTCGGCAGATTAGGGGTTAATAATTGTAGATAGGTGGCGGCGACGTTGGGGACGGCAGATTAGAGGTTAATAAATATAATATAGGGGTCAGCGGTGTTACGGGCAGCAGATTAGGGGTACATAGGGATAACGTAGGTGGCGGCGGTGTGCGGTTGGCAGATTAGGGGTTAAAAAATTTTAATAGAGTGGCGGCTATGTGGGGGGACCTCGGTTTAGGGGTACATAGGTAGTTTATGGGTGTTAGTGTACTTTAGAGCACAGTAGTTAAGAGCTTTATGAACCGGTGTTAGCCCAGAAAGCTCTTAATTCCTGACTTTTTTCTGCGGCTGGAGTGTTGTCGTTAGATTTCTAACGCTCACTTCAGCCACAACTCTAAATACCAGCGTTAGAAAGATCCCATCGAAAAGATAGGATACGCAATTGACGTAAGGGGATCTGCGGTATGGAAAAGTCGCGGCTGGAAAGTGAGCGTTAGACCCTTTCCTGACTGACTCCAAATACCAGCGGGCGGTAAAAACCAGTGTTAGGAGCCAAACTCTAAATCTAGCCGTTAATAAGAGAAATATTATTTAGATTTATTTAATTAATATTTAAGTTAGGGGGGTTTTAGGGTTAGTGTTAGACTTAGGTTTAGGTGTTAATAAATTTATTACAGTTGCAGCGGTGTAGTGGGGGGCAGGATAGGGGTTAATAAATGTATTATAGGTGGCGACGGTGTAGGGGGGGCAGATTAGGGGTTAATAAGTTTAATATAGGTTGCGGCGGGGGCTGGGAGCGGCGGTTTAGGGGTTAAACTATTTATTTAGTTGCGGCGAGGTGTGGGATCGGCAGGATAGGGGTTAATAACTTTATTATAGGTTGCAGCGGTATGGGGGGGCAGGATAGGGGTTACTAGGTATAATGTAGGTTGCGGCGGTGTCCGGGAGCGGCGGTTTAGGGGTTAATACATTTATTATAGTTGCGGCGGGGTCTAGGAGCGGCGGTTTAGGGGTTACTGACTTTATCGAGTTGCGGGAGGCTCCGGGGGCGCCGGTATAGGGGGTAGTGTGGGTGCTTAGTGACAGGCTAGCAATAAAGCTGTCAAAAAGCCGAAGAGCAGCGTGATAACTATCACAGTCCGCTGCTCATCGCCCCATACTTGGTGCACGGCTTTTTGACAGATTTATTGATAACTTAGGCGAAATTTTTCAGGTCCGCGGCGGCGGTAGGCGAGCTTAGGCGGGCGTATTGGGCCGGCGAAGGCAGGTAAGTTGACACGTTGATAACTAGGCCTCTATATATTATACATTTCACTATACATTATACACTATACATTATGCATCACACTATATATTATACATTCAACTACAGATTAGACTATATAGCTCATTATCAGTTAAGCTGTACATAACATAATACATTACACTATATATTCCACAAGTGATTCCACTACATATCCTATATTATAAAAGGTTTGGTATGTTTGTCGGAAGCTGTCATGCACAGTATATACTGCTCGAGGACAAACATACATGGCTATAAGGAAGGATCAGTTAGTGAGGATCAGACAGCAGATAGGGGGCAGAAGCGGCGTTGCTGAGCAGGAGCGGCCATGGCGGTGACATAGCCGGACGGGAGCGGCTGTGACGGGTCGTGGCCGGCCGGGAGTGGGCACACCGGGGGCATGGCAGGGGCCTGGTTGGTCGGGAGTGTGGGCGGATGGGAACGCTGCACTGCAGACAATGGCCCGTGTACATGGGCTTTAGGACTAGTTGCATTATAAATTACATTATAGTTTACAATGTATATTTACATTACAGAGGCAGTAACTTACCATTTGTATCACAGTATCCCTGGAAGGATTTATCGCTCTGCGGTTTGCGTGACCCCTTAGACTTATTGACAGCTGTGTAAATAAGGTCGCTATCTCTACACGGTGGGAAATCTGAAACCGCAGTAAAAGAGTCAGATTTACTTTTGGGGAATCCAGTCCATCAGTTTGTGTCTGATACAGTCACTATAGTTTACATTACACTATACATTACACTTCACAGCACATTATATTACTCAGTACATTATATTACAATATATATTATACTGCACAGTATATTATACATTACACTGCACTATTCCCCTTCTGACCACTAGGAGGAGGCAAAAGACACCCCAACACTCCAGAGCTTTAAAGCCCTCCCACTTCTCATGATCCTCAGTCATTATTGTTTGCCTCCTTGATGATGAGGGAGTTGAAAGTAAAGTCCACAGGTGAAATGTGCAGTTGTTCACCAATCCCCTGGTCTATAGTGAGCTGCTTCTTGTGGTTCCATAGTCCTTCCAAGATGAAATGTGTACTTGTCCATTAATCCTTCACAGCTTTACCCAGGTGAAATGTACACTTCTCCAACAATCCTCTGGTCTATATTGAGCTTCTCCGTGTAGGATTCACAGCCCTCCACTAATCCTCTGTTCTATACTAAGCTGCTCCATGTAGATTTCACAACCCTCCCTAGGGGAAATGTGCACTTGTCCACCATTCCAATGGTCTATAGCAAACTGCTTCTTGTGGGATCCACAGCCCTCCCCAGGTGAAATGTGTACTTGTCAACCAATCCCCTGGCCTACAGTGAGCTGCTTCTTGTGGATCCACAGCCCTCCCCAGATCAAATGTTTACTTGTCAACCAATCCCCTGGCCTACAGTGAGCTGCTTCTTGTGGATCCACAGCCCTCCCCAGGTAAAATGAGCACTTGTCAACCAATCCCCTTGCCTACAGTGAGCTGCTCCTTATGGGATCCACAAACCTCTCTAGAGGAAATGTACACTTGTCCACCAATCCCCTGGCCTATAGTGAGCTGCTTCTTGTGGATCCACAGCCCTCCCTAGGGGAAATGTGCACTTGTCCACCAGTCTCCTAGTCTACAGTGAGCTGCTTCTTGTGGATCCACAGCCCTCCCCAGGTGAAATGTGTACTTGTCCACAAATCCCCTGGTATACAGTGAGCTGTTCCTTATGGGATCCACAACCCTCCCTAGGGGAAATGTGCACTTGTCCACCAATCCCCAGGTATACAGTGAGCTGCTTCTTGTGGATCTACAGCCCTCCCCAGATGAAATGTGTACGTGTCCATTAATCCTTCACAGCTCTCCCCAGGTGAAATGTGCACTTCTCCACCAATCCCTTAGTCTACAGTGAGCTGCTCCTTGTGGATCCACAGCCCTCCCAAGTTGAAATGTGCACTTGTCCACCAATCCCCTGGGTTGAGATGCTGTTACTGATTTAGATCCTTGGCCTGGTGCTCGCAGTGATTAGGATGGCCTTCTCTGCTGGAACCAAGTTGCTGCAGCTGAGGTAAGCACAGTGGACAGAAGTGCTGTGAAGTAAATACCTGCACCTTCATAGCCCACTGGTTATTAGTATAAACACGTTCTCATGCATCACATAATCTGTGGATATATATTATATTAATAAGTGTCAAAACATAAATGAACTTTACAATTCATCTGTATGAATGCCAAATGGGAGGGTATATGGCAGACATATATTATACACATACCCTTTTTATTAGCAGTTTATAGCATTTTTGGGCACTTAAAAAAAATCAAAAAACTGTTTTTTACATTACTGTTGCTTTAAACTTAGCGAAGTCAGCTTAGTGTGCTCAGAAGCTGCTTGTTACCTTCATGTTTTTAGCTTTAGTGCTCACCAGTAGCGCAGGTTAACTGCTTTTTAGTGCTTTTTAGCAAACCTTTTATGTGTATAATCTGGGGTTGCACCAATACCATTTTTTTAAGACCGAGTACAAATACCGATACTTTTTAAAAAATACTCGCCGATACCAATTACCGATACTTTTTTAATGTCATGTGACAGTGTCCCAAGCACAATACAGACTAATGATTTAAGATTGCTTCTTTATAATTATGAAGAAATGTAACTCAAAAGATATTATGAAATAATAAAACCTTTTTATTTGCTTGTTGTCACAAAGTTGTAAAAACTCGAAGAAATTTCACAGAACACGTTTATAAATTAAAAATATTACATTAAAATATATTCATAATAACAACAAGAAATAACAAATGTAATATCACAACCAACCAAAAGTGCTATGCAGTAAAAAATATACCAGTGCACTGTTTAAACATGGGGAACAAAAAAGTGGAAAACAGCACACCAATTACCTCTTCCAGTGGGTTACGGAGTAACAGACTTGCCAAGTCTCACCAATGTCCATAAAATTCAAGAAACTCCAGCCACCAATTTCTTTTAAAAGACCTTTATTCTTTAGTCATGGGTCCCATTGATATACAATGTTTCAAGCCAGCATTAGGCTCTTAGTCATGTACACTTTAGCTATACAGGTTTCTGTTACTTATACCTGCACCTGTTAATCACTCACCTGATGTTAATTAACCCATTCCATAAGGAACACAACCATTGCTGTTGCAACAGTGACATCTTGTGGATGAAAAATATAGTACACCACTTGTTTATATTCTGAATTTTTTAGTGTTCCTTCATGGATCTCTCTTACAATAATACAATACAACAGCACTTCCTCTCTGCAGGTCATAACATTAGTCAACTTAGATTCCTCATTATAGATCAGGTAATGAAACCAAGAAGGGGTGGTGACAGGGAACATCTCCTCAAAATGAGGGAGATGTTCTGGATCCACAAATTGGACTGCCTGACCCCTAGGGGTCTAAATAAAGATTTTGATTGGAGTCTGTTTTGTTCACCTCTAATCATTTATGTAGTATATGGATCATTTATGTAGTATATGGATAAGTCAACTAATAAACATATTAATGGTATAGATATTAATATTTAAGGATAGCAATAACTGGTCAAATATGGTCAAATAAGATCTGAGATCTTTTTTTGAGAAAACAGGTGCTTTTGGAAAGATATATCTCTTTAAATTTTTCTGTATGATAATTTTTTGTTTGAAATTTATGATAATGAGAATGTATTATGTACATTGATTCACATTACTGTGGCTCTATAGATATTGGGATTTTATGCTCCTCTTTTTAAATTGTATATAGGTTTTATGTGGTTTTAAGAATATGTGATGGTGTTCATCCATCCCATGAAGGAACACTAAAAAATTCAGAATATAAACAAGTGGTGTACTATATTTTTCATCCACAAGATGTCACTGTTGCAACAGCAATGGTTGTGTTCCTTATGGAATGGGTTAATTAACATCAGGTGAGTGATTAACAGGTGCAGGTATAAGTAACAGAAACCTGTATAGCTAAAGTGTACATGACTAAGAGCCTAATGCTGGCTTGAAACATTGTATATCAATGGGACCCATGACTAAAGAATAAAGGTCTTTTAAAAGAAATTGGTGGCTGGAGTTTCTTGAATTTTATAAACATGGGGAACAACACTACGGGCTAGATTATATTTGACTGGTAAGCTTTACCAATGCTCATTGCATGTGCAACTCCATTAAAGTCTATTGCGTTGGAAATGTGAACAGATCATTGGTAAAGCTTACATAACAAATGTAATCTAAATATAGTCCTATTATTGTAAGATGTCATAGGATTTAACTTAATTTTTTCTATGAACAGTCTTCCTGCAATTATATAAGCTAAGGATGTTCCTCAGAGTACAGTATGTTTTGAGCAAAATTGTGCAAGAGAAGAACTAGCAGTATAACCGGCAATCTAGCAATTATAATAATTTTTGAAAAGTTAGTAGCAAGTTCTTTTTAAGGAACAGAAGCATCTCTGTATGTTCAGCTATAAGTCTGTTTCTGCTATCAGTAAGTTCTTATTAAGGAACAGAAGCATCTCTGCATGTTCAGCTATAAGTCTGTTACTGCTATCAGTAAGTTCTTAATAAGGAACAGAAGCATCTCTGTATGTTCAGCTATAAGTCTGTTTCTGTTATCAGTAAGTTCTTATTAAGGAACAGAAGCATCTCTGCATGTTCAGCTATAAGTCTGTTTCTGCTATCAGTAAGTTCTTATTAAGGAACAGAAGCATCTCTGTATGTTCAGCTATAAGTCTGTTTCTGCTATCAGTAAGTTCTTATTAAGGAACAGAAGCATCTCTGCATGTTCAGCTATACGTCTGTTTCTGCTATCAGTACGTTCTTATTAAGGAACAGAAGCATCTCTGCATTTTCAGCTATAAGTCTCTTTCTGCTATCAGTAAGTTCTTATTAAGGAACAGAAGCATCTCTGCATGTTCAGCTATAAGTCTGTTTCTGCTATCAGTAAGTTCTTATTAAGGAACAAAAGCATCTCTGCATGTTCAACTATAAGTCTGTTTCTGCTATCAGTAAGTTCTTATTAAGGAACAGAAGCATCTCTGCATGTTCAGCTATAAGTCTGTTTCTGCTATCAGTAAGTTCTTATTAAGGAACAGAAGCATCTCTGCATGTTCAGCTATAAGTCTGTTTCTGCTATCAGTAAGTTCTTATTAAGGAACAGAAGCATCTCTGTATGTTCAGCTATAAGTCAGTTTCTGCTATCAGTACGTTCTAATTAAGGAACAGAAGCATCTCTGCATGTTCAGCTATAAGTCTGTTTCTGCTTTCAGTAAGTTCTTATTAAGGAACAGAAGCATCTCTGCATGTTCAGCTATAAGTCTGTTTCTGCTATCAGTAAGTTCTCATTAAGGAACAGAAGCATCTCTGCATGTTCAGCTATAAGTCTGTTTCTGCTATCAGTAAGTTCTTATTAAGGAACAGAAGCATCTCTGCATGTTCAGCTATAAGTCTGTTTCTGTATCAGTAAGTTCTTATTAAGGAACAGAATCATCTCTGCATGTTCAGCTATAAGTCTGTTTCTGCTATAAGCAAGTTCTTTTTAAGGAACAGAAGCATCTCTGCATGTTCAGCTATAAGTCTGTTTCTGCTATCAGTAAGTTCTTACTAAGGAACAGAAGCATCTCTGCATGTTCAGCTATAAGTCTGTTTCTGCTATCAGTAAGTTCTTATTAAGGAACAGAAGCATCTCTGCATGTTCAGCTATAAGTCTGTTTCTGTTATCAGTAAGTTCTTTTCAAGGAACAGAAGCATTTCTGCATGTTCAGCTATAAGTCTGTTTCTGCTATCAGTAAGTTCTTACTAAGGAACAGAAGCATCTCTGCATGTTCAGCTATAAGTCTGTTTCTGCTATCAGTAAGTTCTTATTAAGGAACAGAAGCATCTCTGCATGTTCAGCTATAAGTCTGTTTCTGTTATCAGTAAGTTCTTTTTAAGGAACAGAAGCATCTCTGCATGTTCAGCTATAAGTCTGTTACTGCTATCAGTAAGTTCTTATTAAGGAACAGAAGCATCTCTGCATGTTCAGCTATAAGTCTGTTTCTGCTATCAGTAAGTTCTTATTAAGGAACAGAAGCATTTCTGCATGTTCAGCTATAAGTCTGTTTCTGCTATCAGTAAGTTCTTATTAAGGAACAGAAGCATCTCTGCATGTTCAGCTATAAGTCTGTTTCTGCTATCAGTAAGTTCTTATTAAGGAACAGAAGCATCTCTGCATGTTCAGCTATAAGTCTGTTTCTGCTATCAGTAAGTTCTTATTAAGGAACAGAAGCATCTCTGCATGTTCAGCTATAAGTCTGTTTCTGCTATCAGTAAATTCTTATTAAGGAACAGAAGCATCTCTGCATGTTCAGCTATAAGTCTGTTTCTGCTATCAGTAAGTTCTTATTAAGGAACAGAAGCATCTCTGCATGTTCAGCTATAAGTCTCTTTCTGCTATCAGTAAGTTCTTATTAAGGAACAGAAGCATCTCTGCATGTTCAGCTATAAGTCTGTTTCTGCTATCAGTAAGTTCTTATTAAGGAACAGAAGCATCTCTGTATGTTCAGCTATAAGTCTGTTTCTGCTATCAGTAAGTTCTTATTAAGGAACAGAAGCATCTCTGCATGTTCAGCTATAAGCCTGTTTCTGCTATCAGTAAGTTCTTATTAAGGAACAGAAGCATCTCTGTATGTTCAGCTATAAGTCTGTTTCTGCTATCAGTAAGTTCTTATTAAGGAACAGAAGCATCTCTGCATGTTCAGCTATAAGTCTGTTTCTGCTATCAGTAAGTTCTTATTAAGGAACAGAAGCATCTCTGCATGTTCAGCTATAAGTCTGTTTCTGCTATCAGTAAGTTCTTATTAAGGAACAGAAGCATCTCTGCATGTTCAGCTATAAGTCTGTTTCTGCTATCAGTAAGTTCTTATTAAGGAACAGAAGCATCTCTGCATGTTCAGCTATAAGTCTGTTTCTGCTATCAGTAAGTTCTTATTAAGGAACAGAAGCATCTCTGTATGTTCAGCTATAAGTCTGTTTCTGCTATCAGTAAGTTCTTATTAAGGAACAGAAGCATCTCTGCATGTTCAGCTATAAGTCTGTTTCTGCTATCAGTAAGTTCTTATTAAGGAACAGAAGCATCTCTGCATGTTCAGCTATAAGTCTGTTTCTGCTATCAGTAAGTTCTTATTAAGGAACAGAGGCATCTCTGCATGTTCCGCTATAAGTCTGTTTCTACTATCTGTAAGTTCTTATTAAGGAACAGAAGCATCTCTGTATGTTCAGCTATAAGTCTGTTTCTGCTATCAGTAAGTTCTTATTAAGGAACAGAAGCATCTCTGTATGTTCAGCTATAAGTCTGTTTCTGCTATCAGTAAGTTCTTATTAAGGAACAGAAGCATCTCTGCATGTTCAGCTATAAGTCTGTTTCTGCTATCAGTAAGTTCTTATTAAGGAACAGAAGCATCTCTGTATGTTCAGCTATAAGTCTGTTTCTGCTATCAGTAAGTTCTTATTAAGGAACAGAAGCATCTCTGCATGTTCAGCTATAAGTCTGTTTCTGCTATCAGTAAGTTCTTATTAAGGAACAGAAGCATCTCTGCATGTTCAGCTATAAGTCTGTTTCTGCTATCAGTAAGTTCTTATTAAGGAACAGAAGCATCTCTGCATGTTCAGCTATAAGCCTGTTTCTGCTATCAGTAAGTTCTTATTAAGGAACAGAAGCATCTCTGTATGTTCAGCTATAAGTCTGTTTCTGCTATCAGTAAGTTCTTATTAAGGAACAGAAGCATCTCTGCATGTTCAGCTATAAGTCTGTTTCTGCTATCAGTAAGTTCTTATTAAGGAACAGAAGCATCTCTGCATGTTCAGCTATAAGTCTGTTTCTGCTATCAGTAATGTTGTTTAATGCTAAGCTGAACAGTCTCACTTTCAGCACTACTGCACGGGGCAGAAAGATAATTTTGGGCCATTTTAGCCAGAGCTGGAAATCTCAGTTTATTAACTACCCAGTACTTCAGGGGTTTGTCTGAACAAGGTACAGTGATCTCTCTTACAATAATACAATACAACAGCAATTTGTAACAGAAGTGAACCATTTTTAGTTGAGTCTCCACTACAGCTTAAAATGAAATGGGAACATGCAGTTTGAAAAATCTCCACAAGATAGAGTATGGGTAGGAAGTGCAGGTATCGGTTTAAAGGGACACTGTACCCAAAAATTTTCTTTTGTGATTTAGATTGAGCATGACATTTTAAGCAACTTTCTAATTTACTCCTATTATCAAATTTTCTTCATTCTCTTGGTATCTTTATTTGAAATGCAAGAATGTAAGTTTAGATGCCGGCCCATTTTTGGTGAACAACCTGGGTTATCCTTGCTGATTGGTGGATAAATTAATCCACCAATAAAAAAGTGCTGTCCAGAGTACTCAAACCAAAAAAAAAGCTTAGATGCCTTCTTTTTCAAATAATGATAGCAAGAGAACGAAGAAAAATTGATAATAGGAGTAAATTAGAAAGTTGCTTAAAATTGCATGCTCTATCTGAATTACAAAAGAAAAAATTGAGTTCAGTGTCCCTTTAAGTATCGGTGCATTTGCATGAGTACTTGTACTAGTATCGTATCGGTGCAACCCTAGTATAATCCTTTCCGGTGCTGCTGTAACCTACTGGCTGCAACAAAACATTTCTAATATTTATCTCCGGTGCTGCTGGACTCTGTTTATTGGATATTCAAGCCGGGCCTTGGTGGTGTGAGGCCTTCCAGCGAGCACGTTGCCTATTACTGGGGTGCTATAGGGTCTTGGACTTTATGCTGCTGTAACCTTCTCAGCATGTAGGAAGTTTCTCAGGACCAGTGGAGGTGGTAAGGTATCAGAACTTGTCTTCAAATTTGGGGTAAAAAATTAATTTAACCAATTATGTGCTGTGTTATTTGCTATGAAATCCTTTTTACAGTTTTCCAGTGCTTATTTAAACAGTACCTTATGTTTATTGTTACTGTTTACATTTTGAGGGATAATTAGTTATATATTGTGCCTTTTTCTTCCCTGCCTAATTGCTTCAGTTTATCTCTGTTTCCGTACTCTGCTATGGAGCAAACTGGTGCAGCGTAGGGTCTGTCCATCAGCTCATCATCTAGATCATCTGTTACTTTAACCCTATCCAGTTTGTTTGCTTTGTAAGGATTCTCAGGTGTGTCCCCTGCTCATCGTTGTACATGCAGAGTTAATTGCTAACCGTAAACAGGGTTTTACTGCACTGCAGGGTGTGTAAGGGTTAATACCTTATCAAGTTGCTCCCAGGAGGATTCATCTGAACGTCCTACAAAACTTAAAGATTATATTCACTCTATAATGAGGTTTTATCTTATTTACCTCCAGCTGTTAAGTGCAGATGTTTGCAAGGATTTAAAGGTCATTTAACTTATGCTCTACTATAAACACGTTGTTGTTTTGAGCTAATGACTATACCATAAATCACAGTCCCAACACTCATAATACAGGGGATCCATCATTCAATGTTTTTGCCGATAAATCTGCCTTGTGGATTTGCATATCGCTTTACTTGAATAACACACATATATATTTACATATTAATATCCCAAATAAAACAAACAGGGAAGTCATTTATATTCATATCTTTTCTGTAGTAGCCTTTACAGTGCCTATTTTAGGCAGAGGGAATACTTAGGGATATATTACGAGTTTTGCGATATGAGTGGAAAAGCAGCGTTAAGCCTCATAACGCTGCTTTTTCACTACTGCTGGTATTACGAGTCTTGCAGGTTTAGGGGCACCGTACACTTTTTTGACCTTAACGCAATTTGTGTAAAATATTTTTTCAATGGGACTTCCACACCGCCGGTATTAAGAGTCTGCCTGGGAGGCCAATTAGTGAGCGGTACACCCTATACCGTAAACTGAAAGTCAGTAGTTATGAGTTTTACACTACAAAGCTGTAACATAAAACTCATAACTAAAGTGCTAAAAAGTACACTAACACCCATAAACTACCTATTAACCCCTAAACCAAGGCCCTCCTGCATTGCAAACACTAAAATAAATTTTGTAACCCCTAATCTGCCGCTCCGGACATCGCCGCCACTATAATAAACCTATTAACCCCTAAACCGCCGACACTCCCGCCTCACAAACACTAGTTAAATATTATTAACCTCTAATCTGCCGCCCCTAACATTGGCGCCACCTCCCTACATTTATTAACCCCTAATCTGCCGCCCCCAACGTTGCCGCCACTATACTAAATTTATTAACCCCTAAACCTAAGTCTAACCATAACCCTAACACCCCCTAACTTTAATATAATTCAAATAAATATAAATAAAACCTACTATTAATAACTAAATAATTCCTTTTAAAAACTAAATATTTACCTATAAAACAAACCCTAAGCTAGCTACAATATAACTAATAGTTACATTGTAGCTAGCTTAGGGTTTATTTTTATTTCACAGGCAAGTTTGTATTTATTTTAACTAGGTAGAATAGTTACTAAATAGTTATTAACTATTTAATAACTACCTAGCTAAAATAAATACAAATTTACCTGTATAATAAACCTAACCTGTCTTACAATAAATCCTAACCTTACACTACAATTAAATAAATTACCTAAATTAAATACAATTACCTAAATTACAAAAAAAAACTAATTACACCTAATCTAATAGCCCTATCAAAATAAAAATGCCCCCCCAAAATAAAAAAAACCCTAGCCTAAACTAAACTACCAATAGCCCTTAAACAGGCCTTTTGTGGGGCATTGCCCCAAAGAAATTAGCTCTTTTATCTGTAAAAAAAATAAAAATCACCCCCAACAGTAAAACCCACAACCCACACAACCAACCCCCCCCCAAATAAAATACTAACTAAAAAAACCTAAGCTCCCCATTGCCCTGAAAAGAGCATCTGGATGGAAATTGCCCTTAAAAGGGCATTTAGCTCTTTTTCAGTTGTCCAAACCCCTAATCTAAAAATAAAACCCACCCAATAAACCCTTAAATAAACCCCGAAGATCCACTTACAGTTTTGAAGACCCGACATCCTCAACGAAGCGGTAGAAGTCCTCATCAAAGCCCACAGAAGTCTTCATCCAGGTGGCCGAAGTCTTCATCCAAGCCCGCAGAAGTCTTTATCCAGAGGGCATCTTCTAGATTCATCCATCCGGCGCCGAGCATCCTCTTCAATCGACGTCTTCTTGCTGAATGAATGTTCCTTTAATTCTGATTGGCTGTTAGAATTCTATCAGCCAATCGGAATTAAAGGTGAAAAAATCCTATTGGCTGATGCAATCAGCCAATAGGATTGAGCTTCAATCCTATTGGCTGACCCAATCAGCCAATAGGATTGAGCTTGCATTCTATTGGCTGATTGGAACAGCCCTAAAAAGGATACCAAGGACAAAGATACTCCAAGGTCAATATTAAAGAACTATAAGAAGAATAGAGACAAGAAGGCGTCTTTTTCTTCTGCTGATATGGAGTCATCCGATCTGGAGCCCAATTCACAAGGGTCATCTGAAATAGATAGTGGCTCTGCAGCCACTTCTTCACCAGAAGACTCTGAAGATGAACCAATGGCCACTAATGTACCTATCACTTCACAAAAGAGTGTCCCATTAGGCGCAAAACAAGGTGGTCCCAAAGGGGAAACAAGAAGAAATACATGGAAGGGCAAGAAATAGTGGACAATAGCCTGAGTATTGTCAGTCTCTCAGACTATAACTTGACAAATGAAGAAATATCTCTCCTGTCCAGAGGATTAGGATTTTTTCCAACCAACAAGTTCTCCATTTTTGAGACCATCTTAGATGTCAACAAGTTTGTACGCAAACTGACACTGAAAAAAATATTCACTGAAGATAAGCCTGCCCAGGAATCACAAGTGCCAAATGGTCTCACTTATCCCATATGAACCGATCAAATCGCTGATCGAGAAGAATTGAAGGACTTTAAGGACTACTGTGCTCTGGAGATTATGAGAGAATTATCTAGCAGTGGGGATCAATCTAATGGTCTTGGAATGCAATCCATCATTCCTGCTATCATACAAATTAGGGATTTCTACCCTATACAAATTAGAGAGCCTTGCATCAATGCCTTTCAAAGCAGTGTGGAAAGGAATTTAATTAAATTAGCTGCAGATGTGGACATGAATCCGTATCAATACACTCAAATAAATTTATCATGTAAAGAAACAGCTGCTTTACATAGATTAAAAACAAATGAGAACTTAGTGATAAGACATGCCAATAAGGGATATGCAATTGTGCTCCTGAATAAAGTTACAGAGGCAAAGAGACACTTCTCAGACCCCGCCACTTATCGTAGCCTTCCTTCAGATCCTACCAATATATTCAGCAAAGATTTTGTTAACTTGTTAAAAGATGGAACAGCATTGGGTATTTTACAAAACAAACAAATTGAACTTTTATTTCCAAAATCTCCAATAATTCCTATCTTTCACCATGTACCCAAGATCCACAAATATCTACAATCCCCCCAGGTAGGCCCATCATCTTGGGCATAGGCTCCCTTTTGGAACCTGCGTCCGAGTGGATGGACTCCATTCTCCAGCCACTATTCACTAGCTTGTACAGCTATCTAAGGGACTCCAATAATCACCTAGAAAATTTGAAGAAAATCAAATGGAAGAACACATTTTGCTGGGTAGTGGTTGACATAGAATCACTCTATTCATGTATTCCCCATGACCTAGGAGTTAGATCTGTTAAGTGGTTTCTGGACAGGAATACCTCTTATCAGGAAGAGGAGAAAATCTTTTTGTGTGATTGTATGGAGTTCCTACTAACCCACAACTATTTTTTGTTTGACCATATATTTTATCTTCAACTTTACGGCACAGCCATGGGGGCAAAATTCGCCCCCTCCTATGCCAATTTGTTTGTGGATTGGTGGGAACTCCAATACATCTTTCTGACTGTAATACCTACATCAATGATATTATTTTATACAATCGGTTCATTGATAATATAATATTTATAATTGACAGCACTGAGGGAAATAGTTTCTCCATTACATATTTTCTCAATTATCTCAATGATAACACTACCAGGTTACGATTTACTGGTGAGTCTAATACACAAAAAGTAAATTTCTTGGATCTCACATTAGAGAGTGTAGTAGAAACAGGCACTATCATGTCAAAAACATACCGAAAACCCACTGCAGGCAACACCATTCTGCACACCAATTCCGCACATCCACCACATCTCTTAAACTCCATTCCTAAAAGGTAATTCCTCAGACTACGGAGAAACACTAATTTGTGAGTTTTCTTACAACACACAATCTGAGGAACTAAAGAACAGACTCCTTAACAGGGGCTATGATCTCAATCTACTGAACTCAGCAAGAGGTGGCCAAAAACGTAACAATAAAAAATCTAGGGGATGGTTCACAGAAGGAGCCATAGGGGCATCTTTATCAAGGTCTGGCGGACCTGATCCGACAGTGCGGATCAGGTCCGCCAGACCTCGCTGAATACGGTGAGCAATATGCTAATTGGAGGTTGCTGATTGGTTGGGTCACCCTTAAGTATGATATGGTTCTCCCAAGCACATATCAAATGAATAAGCACCAATAGGGGCGCAAAACGCATCAGGACAGCCTTCCTTGTATTCCTGCATATCCATGCACTTTTTAATTTTTGTCTAAATAAAGGTTTTTTTATATCCACCACCCCCCTCCGAGTGCTCAGATAATTGCTTTTTTGATTTAAAGGTAATGCTTCTTTGTCCTCTAGCCGATCATGGACTTCCTTTATGCACCGCGAGTCTATGTTACACATTTATGAAAGGGTCATCTCTGACTTTAAGGATAGTCTCTCTGAGTCTCAGCCCTGTTGCTGTACCTGAGCATGTGTCCTTTAATTTCATGCATTATTGCGGGAAGTTTTAATTGCTTTAGAGGTAAAGGATTGTCCTCCTACAGTTAAGCAACTTGTTAAGAGGAATGATACTTTTTTTTTTTAAGTCAGTTCCTACCAGCCTTCTTATTTTGCTGTGCATGAAAATTAGAAGAAGCCAGGTGTTCCTTTTGTTCCATGTACCAAATTTAAATCTGTTTCCTCTTCCTTCTGTTAATACCGAGATTTGGGAAACTGTTCCTAAGGTAGATGAAGCTATTAACACTCTGGCTAGGTGTCCTACTATTCCTTTGAAGGATAGACCCTCTTTTAAGGAGTCTTTACATAGAAAACTTGAAGGTTTTCATAGGCAATCCT
Source organism: Bombina bombina (assembly GCF_027579735.1). Taxonomy (NCBI): domain Eukaryota; kingdom Metazoa; phylum Chordata; class Amphibia; order Anura; family Bombinatoridae; genus Bombina; species Bombina bombina. The sequence goes on from NC_069500.1 coordinate 9,685,981, forward strand.
TTCAGTTTTCAGATTTTATGTTTAGACCTGCAGTCAGCTGCCACTGCTGTTTGGTCTAATAATTTCTCAAAACTTGTTTTTGGGGAAACCACTCTGGATGAGATTCAGATTTATTTTAATCTCCTGAGAACAGAAAATGTCTTTATTTGTGATGCAGCAGTGGAAATGATTTGCATTAATGCTAAGAATGCTGCATTCGTTAGACTTGTTTTGTGGCTTAAGCCACGTGGGTCGATATATCATTTGTCGGACGGATAAATGAAAAATAGGCCCCTTAAGACCACTGCTTCTTATCTCCTGTTTCAGGCGAGCCTGAAGGCTCGTGCAGAAACAGGGGTATACGGTAATTCGGTTCAGAGTCACGGTGAGAACATAAATCTTCAAAAAGCTCTAGCCATGTTTTTTTTGTGCTGGGGTTCATAAATGATTCTGTGACTATTTTTCGTCTCCAACAGATTAGGGCAAACTGAAGTTACAACAGGCCTGTGCCTTTCTGCAGTCAGACAACATCACAGCAGTGGCTTATGTCAATCTTCACGGAGTAACTCGCAGTTTCTTAGAAATGAGGGAAGTTTCCCACATCATCAGTTGGGTAGAGTGTTATCATTGCATGATTTCTGACATCCACATTCTGGATGTGAACAGTTGGAAGGCAGACTTTCTCAGTTTCTTCACCCAGAGGAATGGTCTCTGAATCACAAACTGCCTCAGGTATTGTGCCAGGTATTTGAACCCTTGACCAAATCTGATAGAAGCCTTAGTGGTCCCTTGGTCCCTGATTTACATCTTCGTTTGTGTTGCTATATAGAGTGATAACCAGAATCAAACATGAACAAGCCTCAGCATTTCTTATAGCTCCAGTGTGGTCTGCAGGATTTGGTTTGTGGTTCCTCATGCTTGCCTTGGAGGGTTCCTCTAATAAAGGATCTTCTCTCTCAAGGTCCTTTATTTTATCAAGATCTCAAAATCTGAATTTGACGGCACGGCAATTGAACACTGAATTCTTTTTCAGAGAGGTTTTTCTGACAATGCTATTGATACCTTAGTTCAGGCTAGGTAGGAAACCTGCTACCAGGTTTCATAAGGTCGATAAAAACATTGTTGTGTAGAATTAGGTTACCTTTGGATTTCTTATAGAATTCCTAGAGTTCTTGAGTTCCTGAAGGAAGGTCTTAATAAAGGTTTATCAGCCAGTTCTCTGAATGGTCAGATTTTCTGTTCTGTTTCGTTTTGTAAGAAAATTGCTAAAATTCATGACTTTCAGACCTTTATTCAGGTTCTGATCAGAATTAAACCAGTTATTCATCCAGTTCCTTCTCCCTGGCTTCTCGGAGAGAGTGTGATAACGTAGTGAAAAGAAAAGTGAGAGAGAGAGGACAATTAGAGAAGACAGAGTAAAGTCTAGAGGAGAGAAAGAAGAGAGTGGAAAGAAAAATAAAAGGAAGAACAAGAGAGGGGAGAAAAATATAGAGGACGGAGAAATAGTATCAGAATAGAAGATGGAGAGAAAGAGATGAGCTAGGAAAAAAGGGGAGAGAGGAGGAAGAGTGGGAGAAAGGAGATTCTAACACCCGAGACCTCAAATCCTTGAACCCTTAAAACTTTTTTTATCAATATTTATTAATAATTATTTCTAGATAGTGTTATTAGAAGTGTATAACTGTACTTATATATTTGTGATGTGTTTTGTGCAACTTTTTGTCTTGCTAACAGTTAACCAGAGAAGTCCCACTATCATGGCGCATGTTCAGTTAAATTACGCTCAAGAGAACACGTTTACATTCAACTTGTAATACTGCACTACTTCCGATGCATGCAAAGAACAACAATATACCCTGAATTGCTTGCAAATGTTAGTAATCTAGTTTTATAAGGGCTCATGGCAACCAGGCATCGAAAACAAGAATACAATTAAAATAACCCACTTTTATTGGCTATGAAAAAGATGTATTTATTTAGACAAGATTACGAGTGGAGTGCAAAATTGTGCTTTCACGAACGCGATATTTGGGCTCCACTCGTAATACCAACACAAGAAAATGTGCGCTGGTATTAGCATTTGAGCGCAATGCGAATGCAACCTTGCATTCACATTGCATGGAAGCTTTGCGCTCACGAGAGCATACATCCATAAGCTAAAACGGAAATACGGTAAGTTACGCAGCAATAGGCAGCAATCAATATAAATATATGTATATAAATATATATTTATGTGTAAGCATATACAGATATATTTACAGTAATAACACAGTCCCCATAGACTGCAATGTAAAAGTACTTTTAGTGCTTTTTTTTTTACCACCCTACCTCCAGAATTACTTTAACCCCATAAAACTGCTCTGTGCAGCTATATTAAAAAAATGCACAAATATTTTATTATTAAACAGAAACAATACTCCTTATATAGTGGGCAATTGGGGGACAATATTAAAATTAGCCAGAGATTTGACTTCTGGTTAATTTTCGAAGCTCAAATTGCTACCGCGAGCTCGCCACTTGTAACCACTTGTAATGGCTGGTTATTTAACATGCGCTCCACTTGTAATCTGACCCTTATTGTTTAATTACTCATTTCCTACATATTCTGTGTAAATATATTTAGTTGGTTTCATTCCAGTAGGTAGTGCTGTTGTACTAAATGTGAACACTAGATGTCAGTATAAGTGTGTCAGAATATTAATAATTGTTAGGTCTATCTATAAATAGTGTCTGACATTACCTGTATACAAATAAATATGTATAGGGAAGCACTTGATTTGTATTAATAATGGTTATGTAGGGGTGCATTTATTAAATGGTATTGCAGTGATGGTGATTATGTAGGGGTGCATTTATTAAATGGTATTGCAGTGATGGTGACTATGTAGGGGGTGCATTTGGTTAGGGGTATTGCTGTGAGTGTGGTTATGTAGGGGTGCATTTATTAAATGGTATTGCTGTGAGGGTGATTATGTAGGGGTGCATTTGGTTAGGGGTATTGCTGTGAGTGTGGTTATGTAGGGGTGCATTTATTAAATGGTATTGCTGTGAGGGTGATTATGTAGGGGTGCATTTGGTTAGGGGTATTGCAGTGAGTGTGGTTATGTAGTGGTGCATTTATTAAATGGTATTGCTGTGAGGGTGATTATGTAGAGGAAGCATTTGGTTAGGGGTATTGCACTGAGGGCGATTATGTAGGGGTGCATTTGGTTAGGGGTATTGCAGTGAGGGTGATTATGTAGGGGTGCATTTGGTTAGGGGTATTGCAGTGAGTGTGGTTATGTAGGGGTGCATTTATTAAATGGTATTGCAGTGATGGTGATTATGTAGGGGGTGCATTTGGTTAGGGGTATTGCACTGAGGGCGATTATGTAGGGGTGTATTTGGTTAGGGGTGTTGCAGTGAGGGTGATTATGTAGGGGTGCATTTGGTTAGGGGTGTTGCAGAGAGCGATTATGTAGGGGATAATTTGGTTAAGGGTATTGCAGTGAGGGTAATTATGTAGGGGGTGCATTTGGATATAGATGTAGTGCAGTGAGGGTGATTATTTGGGGGTGCATTTGGTTAGGGGTGTTACAGTGAGGGTGATCATGTAGAGGGTGCATTTGGTTAAAGTATCGCATTGAGGGTGATTATGTAGGGGTTGCATTTTTTTAGTGTATTGCAGTGAGGATGATTATGTAGTGGGTTCATTTGGTTAGGGGTATTGCCATGAGGGTGATTATGTAGGGGTGCACTTGGTTAGGGGTATTACAGTGAGGGTGATTATGTAGGTGGTGCACTTGGTTAGGGATATTGCACTGAGGGCGATTATGTAGGGTGTGCACTTGGTTAGGGGTATTACAGTGAGGGTGATTACGTAGGGGGTGCACTTGGTTAGGGGTATTACAGTGAGGGTGATTATGTAGGGGGTGCCTTTGGTTAGGGATATTGCACTGAGGGCGATTATGTAGGGTGTGCACTTGGTTAGGGGTATTACAGTGAGGGTGATTATGTAGGGGGTAGATTTAGTTAGGGTGATAATTTAGGGTGTGCACTTGGTTAGGGGTATTACAGTGAGGGTGATTATGTAGGGTGTTCACTTGGTTAGGGGTATTGCAGTGATGGCGATTATGTAGATGGTGCATTTGGTTAGGGATATTGCAGTGAGGGTGGTTATGTGGGGGGTGCATTTGGTTAGGGGTATTGCAGTGATGGCGATTATGTAGATGGTGCATTTGGTTAGGGATATTGCAGTGAGGGTTATTATGTAGTGGGTGCATTTGGTTAGGGGTATTGCAGTGAGGGTGCTTATGTAGGGGGTGCACTTGGTTAGGGGTATTGCAGTGATGGCGATTATGTAGATGGTGCATTTGGTTAGGGATATTGCAGTGAGGGTTATTATGTAGTGGGTGCATTTGGTTAGGGGTATTGCAGTGAGGGTTATTATGTAGTGGGTGCATTTGGTTAGGGGTATTGCAGTGAGGGTGCTTATGTAGGGGGTGCACTTGGTTAGGGGTAGTACAGTGAGGGTGATTATGTAGGGGGTGGGGTGCATTTAGTTAGGGATATTGCACTGAGGATGATTATGTAGGTTGTGCACTTGGTTAGGGGTAGTACAGTGAGGGTGATTATGTAGGGGGTACATTTAGTTAGGGTATTGCAGTTAGGGTGATAATGTAGGGTGCGCACTTGGTTAGGGGTATTACAGTGAGGGTGATTATGTAGGGGGTGCCTTTGGTTAGGGGTAATGCAGTGTGGGTGATTATGTAGGGTGTGCACTTGGTTAGGGGTAGTACAGTGAGGGTGATTATGTAGGGGGTATATTTAGTTAGGGTATTGCAGTTAGGGTGATAATGTAGGGTGCGCACTTGGTTAGGGGTATTACAGTGAGGGTGATTATGTAGGGGGTGCCTTTGGTTAGGGGTATTGCAGTGTGGGTGATTATGTAGGGTGTGCACTTGGTTAGGGGTAGTACAGTGAGGGTGATTATGTAGGGGGTACATTTAGTTAGGGTATTGCAGTTAGGGTGATAATGTAGGGTGCGCACTTGGTTAGGGGTATTACAGTGAGGGTGATTATGTAGGGGGTGCCTTTGGTTTGGGGTATTGCAGTGTGGGTGATTATGTAGGGTGTGCACCTGGTTAGGGGTATTGCACTGAGGGTAAGTATGTAGGGGGTGCATTTAGTTAGGGTATTGCAGTTAGGGTGATAATGTAGGGTGCACACTTGGTTAGGGGTATTACAGTGAGGGTGATTATGTAGGGGTGCATTTGGTTAGGGGTATTACAGTGAGGGTGATTATGTAGGGGGTGCATTTGGTTAGGGGTATTGCAGTGATGGCGATTATGTAGATGGTGCATTTGGTTAGGGGTATTGCAGTGAGGGATAATATGTAGTGGGTGGATTTGGTTAGGGGTATTGTAGTGAGGGTTATTATGTAGTGGGTGAATTTGGTTAGGGGTATTGCAGTGAGGGTGATTATGTAGATGGTGCATTTGGTTAGGGATATTGCAGTGAGGGTTATTATGTAGTGGGTGCATTTGGTTAGGGGTATTGCATTGAGGGTGATTGTGTAGGGGGTGCATTTGGTTAGGGGTATTGCAGTGAGGGTGATTATGTAGGGGTGCACTTGGTTAGGGGTAGTACAGTGAGGGTGATTATGTAGGGGGTACATTTAGTTAGGGTTTTGAAGTTAGGGTGATAATGTAGGGTGTGCACTTGGTTAGGGGTATTACAGTGAGGGTGATTATGTAGGGTGTTGACTTGGTTAGGGGTATTGCAGATTGGGTGATAATGTAGGGTGTGCGCTTGGTTAGTGGTATTACAGTGAGGGTGATTATGTAGGGGGCGCATTTGGTTAGGGTATTGCAGTGAGGTTGATTATATAGGGTGTGCACCTGGTTAGGGGTATTGCACTGAGTGTAATTATGTAGGGGTGCATTTAATTAAGGGTATTGCAGTTAGGGTGATAATGTAGGGTGTGCAGTTGGTTAGGAGTATGGCAGTGACGGTTATTATGTAGGGGGATCATTTGGTTAGGGGTATTGCAGTGAGGGTGATTATGTAGGGGTGCATTTGGTTAGGGGTATTGCAGAGAGGGTGATTATGTAGGGGTGCATTTGATTATTGTTATTGCAGTTAGGGTTATTATGCAGGTGGGTGCATTTGGTTAGGGGTATTGCAGTGACAGTGATTATGTAGTGGGTGCATTTGGTTAGGGGTATTGCAGTGAGGGTTATTATATAGGGGTGCATTTGGTTAGGAGTATTGCCGTGAGGGTGATTATGTAGAGGGTGCATTTGTTTAAGGGTATTACAGTGAGGGTGATTATGTAGGGGGTTCATTTGGTTAGGGGTATTTCAGTGACAGTGATTATGTAGGGGGTGCTTTTGGTTAGGAGTATTGCAGTGAGGGGGATTATGCAGGGGATGCATTTGGTTAGGGGTATTGCAATGATTGTGATTATATAGGTGATGCCTTTGGTTAGAGGTATTGCAGTGAGGGTGATTATGTAGGGGGGTGCATTTGGTTATTGGTATTGCAGTGAGGGTGATTATGTAGCTGGGTGCATTTGGTTAGGGGTATTGCAGTGACGGTGATTATGTAGTGGTTGCATTTGGTTAGGTATATTACAGTGAGGGTGATTATGTAGGGGGTGCATTTAGTTAGGGTATTGCAGTGAGGGTGATTATGTAGGGGTGAATTTGGTTAGGGGTATTGCAGTGACAGTGATTATGTAGGGGGTGCATTTGGTTAGGGGTATTGCAGTGACGGTGATTATGTAGGGGGTGCATTTGGTTAGGGGTATTGCAGTGACGGTGATTATGTAGGGGGAGCATTAGGTTAGGGGTATTGCCGTGAGGGTGATTATGTAGAGGAAGCATTTGGTTGAGGTTATTACAGTGAGGGCGATTAAGTGGGTGGTGCATTTGGTTAGGGGTATTGCAGTGAGGGTTATTATGTGGGGGTGTATTTGGTTAGGGGTATTGTATTGAGGTTGATTATGTAGTGGGTGCATTTGGTTAAGGGTATTGGAGTGAGGGTGATTATGCAGTGGGTACATATGGTTAGGGGTATTGCACTGAGGGTGATTATGTATGGGGTGCATTTGGTTAAGGGTAATGCAGTGAGGGTGATCAAGTCAGGTATGCATTTTGTTAGGGTTATTGCAGTGAGGATGATTATGTAGTGGATGCATTTGGTTATGGGTATTGCAGTGAGGGTGATTATGTAGGGTGTTCACTTGGTTAGGGGTATTGCAATGAGGGTGATTAGGTAGGGGGTGCATTTGGTTAGGGGTATTGCAGTGAGGGTGATTATATAGGGTGTGCACCTGGTTAGGGGTATTGCACTGTGGGTGATTATGTAGAGGTTGCATTTGGTTAGGGGTATTTAAGTGACAGTGATTATGTAGGGGATGCATTTGGTTAGGGGTATTGCAGTTAGGGTGATAATGTAGGGTGTGCACTTGGTTAGGGATATTGCACTGAGGATGATTATGTAGTGGGTGCATTTGGTTAGGGGTATTGCAGTGATTGTGATTATGTAGGGGATGCCTTTGGTTAAAGGTATTGCAGTGAGGGTGATTATGTAGGGGGTGTATTTGGTTATTGGTATTGCAGTGAGGGTGATTATGCAGCTGGGTGCATTTGGTTAGGGGTATTGCTGTGACGGTGATTATGTAGTGGGTGCATTCGGTTAGGGACATTGCAGTGACAGTTATTATGTAGGGGGTGTATTTGGTTAGGGGTATTGTATTGAGGTTGATTGTGTACGGGGTGCATTTGGTTAAGGGTATTGGAGTGAGGGTGATTATGCAGTGGGTACATATGGTTAGGGGTATTGCACTGAGGGTGATTATGTATGGGGTGCATTTGGTTAAGGGTAATGCAGTGAGGGTGATCAAGTCAGGTATGCATTTTGTTAGGGTTATTGCAGTGAGGGTGATTATGTAGGGTGTTCACTTGGTTAGGGGTATTGCAGTGAGGGTGATTATTTAGGGTGTGCACTTGGTTTGGGGTATTTAAGTGACAGTGATTATGTAGGGGATGCATTTGGTTAGGGGTATTGCAGTTAGGGTGATAATGTAGGGTGTGCACTTGGTTAGGGATATTGCACTGAGGATGATTATGTAGTGGGTGCATTTGGTTAGGGGTATTGCAGTGATTGTGATTATGTAGGTGATGCCTTTGGTTAAAGGTATTGCAGTGAGGGTGATTATGTAGGGGGTGTATTTGGTTATTGGTATTGCAGTGAGGGTGATTATGCAGCTGGATGCATTTGGTTAGGGGTATTGCTGTGACAGTGATTATGTAGTGGGTGCATTCGGTTAGGGGCATTGCAGTGTGGGTGATTATGTAGGGTTTGCACTTGGTTAAGGGTATTACAGTGAGGGTGATTATGTAGGGGGTGCATTTAGTTAGGGTATTGCAGTTAGGGTGATAATGTAGGGTGTGCACTTGGTTAGGGGTATTACAGTGTGGGTGATTATGTAGAGGGTGCATTTGGTTAGTGGAATTGCAGTGAGGGTTATTATTTAGGGGTGTATTTGGTTAGAGGTATTGTATTGAGGTTGATTGTGTAGGGGGTGCATTTGGTTAAGGGTATTGCAGTGAGGGTGATTATGTAGTGGGTGCATATGGTTAGGGGTATTGCAGTGAGGGTGATTATGTAGGGGGTGCATTTGGTTAGGGGTATTGCAGTGATGGTGATTATGTAGGGGTAGCATTTGGTTAGGGGTATTGCAGTGAGGGTGATTATGTAGTTGGTGTATTTGGATAGGGGTAATACAGTTAGGGTGATTATGTAGGGGGTGCATTTGGTTAGGGTTATTACAGGGAGGGTGATAATATAGGGGGAGCATTTGTTTAGGGGTATTGCAGTGAGGGTGATTATGTAGGGGGTGAATTTTTTATTGGTATTGCAGTGAGGGTGATTATGTAGTGGGTGCATTTGGTTAGGGGTATTGCAGAGAGGGTGATTCTGTAGGGGTTCATTTGGTTATTGGTATTATTACTACAGTAATAATAGGGTGATTATGTAGGGTGTGCATTTAGTTGGGGTATTGCAGTGAGGGTTATTATTTAGGGGTGTATTTGGTTAGAGGTATTGTATTGAGGTTGATTGTGTAGGGGGTGCATTTGGTTAGGGGTATTGCAGTGAGGTTGATTATGTAGGGATGCATTTGGTTAGGGTTATTGCAGTGACAGTGATTATGTAGGGGGTGCATTTGGTTATTGGTATTGCAGTGAGGGTTATTATGTAGGGGTGTATTTGGTTAGAGGTATTGTATTGAGGTTGATAGTGTAGGGGGTGTATTTGGTTATTGATATTGCAGTGAGGGTGATTATGCAGCTGGGTGCATTTGGTTAGGGGTATTGCTGTGACGGTGATTATGTAGTGGGTGCACTTGGTTAAGGGTATTACAGTGAGGGTGATTATGTAAGGGGTGCATTTAGTTAGGGTATTGCAGTTAGGGTGATAATGTAGGGTGTGCACTTGGTTAGGGGTATTACAGTGTGGGTGATTATGTAGGGGATGCATTTGGTTAGTGGTATTGCAGTGAGGGTTATTATTTAGGGGGTGTATTTGGTTAGAGGTATTGTATTGAGGTTGATTGTGTAGGGGGTGCATTTGGTTAAGGTATTGCAGTGAGGGTGATTATGTAGTGGGTGCATTTGGTTAGGGGTATTGCAATGATGGTGATTATGTAGGGGTAGCATTTGGTTAGGGGTATTGCAATGATGGTGATTATGTAGGGGTGCATATTGTTAGGGGTATTGCAGTGAGGGTGATTATGTAGTTGGTGTATTTGAAAAGGGGTAATACAGTTAGGATGATTATGTAGGGGGTGCATTTGGTTAGGGTTATTACAGGGAGGTTGATAATATAGGGGGAGTATTTGTTTAGGGGTATTGCAGTGAGGGTGATTATGTCGGGGGTGAATTTTTTTATTGGTATTGCAGTGAGGGTGATTATGTAGATGGTGCATTTGGTTAGGGATATTGCAGTGAGGGTGGTTATGTGGGGGGTGCATTTGGTTAGGGGTATTGCAGTGATGGCGATTATGTAGATGGTGCATTTGGTTAGGGATATTGCAGTGAGGGTTATTATGTAGTGGGTGCATTTGGTTAGGGGTATTGCAGTGAGGGTTATTATGTAGTGGGTGCATTTGGTTAGGGGTATTGCAGTGAGGGTGCTTATGTAGGGGGTGCACTTGGTTAGGGGTAGTACAGTGAGGGTGATTATGTAGGGGGTGGGGTGCATTTAGTTAGGGATATTGCACTGAGGGCGATTATGTAGGGTGTGCACTTGGTTAGGGGTAGTACAGTGAGGGTGATTATGTAGGGGGTACATTTAGTTAGGGTATTGCAGTTAGGGTGATAATGTAGGGTGCGCACTTGGTTAGGGGTATTACAGTGAGGGTGATTATGTAGGGGGTGCCTTTGGTTAGGGGTATTGCAGTGTGGGTGATTATGTAGGGTGTGCACTTGGTTAGGGGTAGTACAGTGAGGGTGATTATGTAGGGGGTACATTTAGTTAGGGTATTGCAGTTAGGGTGATAATGTAGGGTGCGCACTTGGTTAGGGGTATTACAGTGAGGGTGATTATGTAGGGGGTGCCTTTGGTTAGGGGTATTGCAGTGTGGGTGATCATGTAGAGTGTGCACCTGGTTAGGGGTATTGCACTGAGGGTAAGTATGTAGGGGGTGCATTTAGTTAGGGTATTGCAGTTAGGCTGATAATGTAGGGTGCACACTTGGTTAGGGGTATTGTAGTGAGGGTGATTATGTAGTGGGTGAATTTGGTTAGGGGTATTGCAGTGAGGGTGATTATGTAGATGGTGCATTTGGTTAGGGATATTGCAGTGAGGGTGATTGTGTAGATGGTGCATTTGGTTAAGGGTATTGCAGTGAGGGTGATTATGTAGTGGGTGCATTTGGTTAGGGGTATTGCATTGAGGGTGATTGTGTAGGGGGTGCATTTGGTTAGGGGTATTGCAGTGAGGGTGATTATGTAGGGGTGCACTTGGTTAGGGGTAGTACAGTGAGGGTGATTATGTAGGGGGTACATTTAGTTAGGGTATTGCAGTTAGGGTGATAATGTAGGGTGTGCACTTGGTTAAGGGTATTACAATGAGGGTGATTATGTAGGGTGTTGACTTGGTTAGGGGTATTGCAGATTGGGTGATAATGTAGGGTGTGCGCTTGGTTAGGGGTATTACAGTGAGGGTGATTATGTAGGGGGCGCATTTGGTTAGGGTATTGCAGTGAGGTTGATTATATAGGGTGTGCACCTGGTTAGGGGTATTGCACTGTATTGTTAGGTGTAATTATGTAGGGGTGCATTTAATTAAGGGTATTGCAGTTAGGGTGATAATGTAGGGTGTGCAGTTGGTTAGTGGTATGGCAGTGACGGTTATTATGTAGGGGGATCATTTGGTTAGGGGTATTGCAGTGAGGGTGATTATGTAGGGGTGCATTTGGTTAGGGGTATTGCAGAGAGGGTGATTATGTAGGGGTGCATTTGGTTATTGGTATTGCAGTTAGGGTTATTATGCAGGTGGGTGCATTTGGTTAGGGGTATTGCAGTGACAGTGATTATGTAGTGGGTGCATTTGGTTAGGGGTATTGCAGTGAGGGTTATTATATAGGGGTGCATTTGGTTAGGAGTATTGCCGTGAGGATGATTATGTAGAGGGTGCATTTGGTTAAGGGTATTACAGTGAGGGTGATTATGTAGGGGGTTCATTTAGTTAGGGGTATTTCAGTGACAGTGATTATGTAGGGGGTGCTTTTGGTTAGGGGTATTGCAGTGAGGGGGATTATGTAGGGGATGCATTTGGTTAGGGGTATTGCAATGATTGTGATTATGTAGGTGATGCCTTTGGTTAGAGGTATTGCAGTGAGGGTGATTATGTAGGGGGTGCATTTGGTTATTGATATTGCAGTGAGGGTGATTATGCAGCTGGGTGCATTTGGTTAGGGGTATTGCAGTGACGGTGATTATGTAGTGGGTGCATTTGGTTAGGGGTATTGCAGTGACGGTGATTATGCAGCTGGGTGCATTTGGTTAGGGGTATTGCAGTGAGGGTGATTAAGTAGGGTGTGCACTTGGTTAGGTATTCTACAGTGAGGGTGATTATGTAGGGGGTGCATTTAGTTAGGGTATTGCAGTGAGGGTGATTATGTAGGGGTGAATTTGGTTAGGGGTATTGCAGTGACAGTGATTATGTAGGGGGTGCATTTGGTTAGGGGTATTGCAGTGACGGTGATTATGTAGGGGGAGCATTAGGTTAGGGGTATTGCCGTGAGGGTGATTATGTAGAGGAAGCATTTGGTTGAGGTTATTACAGTGAGGGCGATTATGTGGGGGGTGCATTTGGTTAGGGGTATTGCAGTGAGGGTTATTATGTGGGGGTGTATTTGGTTAGGGGTATTGTATTAAGGTTGATTATGTAGTGGGTGCATATGGTTAGGGCTATTGCAGTGAAGGTGATTATGTAGGAGTGTATTTGGTCAGGGGTATTGTATTGAGGTTGATTGTGTAGGGGGTGCATTTGGTTAAGGGTATTGGAGTGAGGGTGATTATGCAGTGGGTACATATGGTTAGGGGTATTGCACTGAGGGTGATTATGTATGGGGTGCATTTGGTTAAGGGTAATGCAGTGAGGGTGATCAAGTCAGGTATGCATTTGGTTAGGGTTATTGCAGTGAGGATGATTATGTAGTGGATGCATTTGGTTATGGGTATTGCAGTGAGGGTGATTATGTAGGGTGTTCACTTGGTTAGGGGTATTGCAATGAGGGTGATTAGGTAGGGGGTGCATTTGGTTAGGGGTATTGCAGTGAGGGTGATTATATAGGGTGTGCACCTGGTTAGTGGTATTGCACTGTGGGTGATTATGTAGAGGTTGCATTTGGTTAGGGGTATTTAAGTGACAGTGATTATGTAGGGGATGCATTTGGTTAGGGGTATTGCAGTTAGGGTGATAATGTAGGGTGTGCACTTGGTTAGGGATATTGCACTGAGGATGATTATGTAGTGGGTGCATTTGGTTAGGGGTATTGCAGTGATTGTGATTATGTAGGTGATGCCTTTGGTTAAAGGTATTGCAGTGAGGGTGATTATGTAGGGGGTGTATTTGGTTATTGGTATTGCAGTGAGGGTGATTATGCAGCTGGGTGCATTTGGTTAGGGGTATTGCTGTGACGGTGATTATGTAGTGGGTGCATTTGGTTAGGGGCATTGCAGTGTGGGTGATTATGTAGGGTGTTCACTTGGTTAAGGGTATTACAGTGAGGGTGATTATGTAGGGGGTGCATTTAGTTAGGGTATTGCAGTTAGGGTGATAATGAAGGGTGTGCACTTTGTTAGGGGTATTGCAGTTAGAGTGATAATGTAGGGTGTGCACCTGGTTAGGGGTATTGCAGTGTGGGTGATTATGTAGGGGGTGCATTTAGTTAAGGGTATTGCAGTTAGGGTGATAATATAGGGTGTGTACTTGGTTAGGGGTAATACAGTGAGGGTGATTATATAGGGGTGCATTTGGTTAGGGGTATTGCAGTGAGGGTTATTATTTAGGGGGTGTATTTGGTTAGAGGTATTGTATTGAGGTTGATTGTGAAGGGGGTGCATTTGGTTAGGGGTATTGCAGTGAGAGTGATTATGTAGAGGTTAATTTGGTTAGGGGTATTGCAGTGAGGTTGATTATGTAGGGGTGCATTTAGTTAGGGTTATTGCAGTGACAGTGATTATGTAGGGGGTGTATTTGGTTAGGGGTCTTGTATTGAGGTTGATTGTGTAGGGGGTGCATTTGGTTAAGGGTATTGCAGTGAGGGTGATTATGTAGGGGTTAATTTGGTTAGGGGTATTGCAGTGAGAGTGATTATGTAGGGGTTAATTTGGTTAGGGGTATTGCAGTGAGGTTGATTATGTAGGGGTGCATTTGGTTATGGTTATTGCAGTGGCAGTGATTATGTAGGGGGTGCATTTGGTTATTTGTATTGCAGTGAGGGTTATTATGTAGTGGTGTATTTGGTTAGAGGTATTGTATTGAGGTGATTGTGTAGGGGGTGCATTTGGTTAAGGGTATTGCAGTGAGGGTGATTATGTAGGGGGTGTATTTGGTTATTGGTATTGCAGTGAGGGTGATTATGCAGCTGGGTGCATTTGGTTAGGGGTATTGCTGTGACGGTGATTATGTAGTGGGTGCATTCGGTTAGGGGCATTGCAGTGTGGGTGATTATGTAGGGTGTGCATTTAGTTAGGGTATTGCAGATAGGGTGATAATGTAGGGTGTGCACTTGGTTAGGGGTATTGCAGTTAGGGTGATAATGTAGGGTGTGCACTTGGTTAGGGGTATTGCAGTGTGGGTGATTATGTAGGGTGTGCACCTGGTTAGGGGTATTGCACTGAGGGTGATTATGTAGGGGATGCATTTAGTTAAGGGTATTGCAGTTAGGGTGATAATGTAGGGTGTGTACTTGGTTAGGGGTAATACAGTGAGGGTGATTATGTAGGGGGTGCATTTGGTTAGGGGTATTGCAGTGAGGGTTATTATTTAGGGGTGTATTTGGTTAGAGGTATTGTATTGAGGTTGATTGTGTAGGGGGTGCATTTGGTTAGGGGTATTGCAGTGAGAGTGATTATGTAGGGGTTAATTTGGTTAGGGGTATTGCAGTGAGGTTGATTATGTAGGGGTGCATTTGGTTAGGGTTATTGCAGTGACAGTGATTATGTAGGGGGTGCATTTGGTTAGGGTTATTACAGTGACAGTGATTATGTAGGGGGTGTATTTGGTTAGGGGTATTGTATTGAGGTTGATTGTGTAGGGGGTGCATTTGGTTAAGGGTATTGGAGTGAGGGTGATTATGTAGTGGGTACATATGGTTAGGGGTATTGCACTGAGGGTGATTATGTATGGGGTGCATTTGGTTAAGGGTAATGAAGTGAGGGTGATCAAGTCAGGTATGCATTTGGTTAGGGTTATTGCAGTGAGGATGATTATGTAGGGTGTTCACTTGGTTAGGGGTATTGCAATGAGGGTGATTAGGTAGGGGGTACATTTGGTTATGGGTATTGCAGTGAGGGTGATTATGTAGGGTGTTCACTTGGTTAAGGGGTATTGCAATGAGGGTGATTAGGTAGGGGGTACATTTGGTTAGGGGTATTGCAGTGAGGGTGATTATATAGGGTGTGCACCTGGTTAGGGATATTGCACTGTGGGTGATTATGTAGAGGTTGCATTTGGTTAGGGGTATTTAAGTGACAGTGATTATGTAGGGGATGCATTTGGTTAGGGGTATTGCAGTTAGGGTGATAATGTAGGGTGTGCACTTGGTTAGGGATATTGCACTGAGGATGATTATGTAGTGGGTGCATTTGGTTAGGGGTATTGCAGTGATTGTGATTATGTAGGTGATGCCTTTGGTTAGAGGTATTGCAGTGAGGGTGATTATGTAGGGGGTGTATTTGGTTATTGGTATTGCAGTGAGGGTGATTATGCAGCTGGGTGCATTTGGTTAGGGGTATTGCTGTGACGGTGATTATGTAGTGGGTGCATTCGGTTAGGGGCATTGCAGTGAGGGTGATTATGTAGGGTGTGCACTTGGTTAAGGGTATTACAGTGAGGGTGATTATGTAGGGGGTGCATTTAGTTAGGGTATTGCAGTGAGGGTTATTATTTAGGGGTGTATTTGGTTAGAGGTATTGTATTGAGGTTGATTGTGTAGGGTGTGCACTTGGTTAGGGGTATTACAGTGTGGGTGATTATGTAGGGGTGCATTTGGTTAGTGGTATTGCAGTGAGGGTTATTATTTAGGGGTGTATTTGGTTAGAGGTATTGTATTGAGGTTGATTGTGTAGGGGGTGCATTTGGTTAAGGGTATTGCAGTGAGGGTGATTATGTAGTGGGTGCATATGGTTAGGGGTATTGCAGTGAGGGTGATTATGTAGGGGGTGCATTTGGTTAGGGGTATTGCAGTGATGGTGATTATGTAGGGGTAGCATTTGGTTAGGGGTATTGCAGTGAGGGTGATTATGTAGTTGGTGTATTTGGATAGGGGTAATACAGTTAGGGTGATTATGTAGGGGGTGCATTTGGTTAGGGTTATTACAGGGAGGGTGATAATATAGGGGGAGCATTTGTTTAGGGGTATTGCAGTGAGGGTGATTATGTAGAGGAAGCATTTGGTTGAGGTTATTACAGTGAGGGCGATTATGTGGGGGGTGCATTTGGTTAGGGGTATTGCAGTGAGGGTTATTATGTGGGGGTGTATTTGGTTAGGGGTATTGTATTGAGGTTGATTATGTAGTGGGTGCATATGGTTAGGGCTATTGCAGTGAAGGTGATTATGTAGGAGTGTATTTGGTCAGGGGTATTGTATTGAGGTTGATTGTGTAGGGGGTGCATTTGGTTAAGGGTATTGGAGTGAGGGTGATTATGTAGTGGGTACATATGGTTAGGGGTATTGCACTGAGGGTGATTATGTATGGGGTGCATTTGGTTAAGGGTAATACAGTGAGGGTGATCAAGTCAGGTATGCATTTGGTTAGGGTTATTGCAGTGAGGATGATTATGTAGTGGATGCATTTGGTTATGGGTATTGCAGTGAGGGTGATTATGTAGGGTGTTCACTTGGTTAGGGGTATTGCAATGAGGGTGATTAGGTAGGGGGTGCATTTGGTTAGAGGTATTGCAGTGAGGGTGATTATTTAGGGTGTGCACCTGGTTAGTGGTATTGCACTGTGGGTGATTATGTAGAGGTTGCATTTGGTTAGGGGTATTTAAGTGACAGTGATTATGTAGGGGATGCATTTGGTTAGGGGTATTGCAGTTAGGGTGATAATGTAGGGTGTGCACTTGGTTAGGGATATTGCACTGAGGATGATTATGTAGTGGGTGCATTTGGTTAGGGGTATTGCAGTGATTGTGATTATGTAGGTGATGCATTTAGTTAGGGTATTGCAGTTAGGGTGATAATGAATTTTTTTATTGGTATTGCAGTGAGGGTGATTATGTAGTGGGTGCATTTGGTTAGGGGTATTGCAGAGAGGGTGATTCTCTAGGGGTGCATTTGGTTATTGGTATTATTACTACAGTAATAATAGGGTGATTACGTAGGGTGTGCATTTAGTTGGGGTATTGCAGTGAGGGTTATTATTTAGGGGTGTATTTGGTTAGAGGTATTGTATTGAGGTTGATTGTGTAGGGGGTGCATTTGGTTAGGGGTATTGCAGTGAGAGTGATTATGTAGGGGTTAATTTGATTAGGGGTATTGCAGTGAGGTTGATTATGTAGGGGTGCATTTGGTTAGGGTTATTGCAGTGACAGTGATTATGTAGGGGGTGCATTTGGTTATTGGTATTGCAGTGAGGGTTATTATGTAGGGGTGTATTTGGTTAGAGGTATTGTATTGAGGTTGATTGTGTAGGGGGTGTATTTGGTTATTGATATTGCAGTGAGGGTGATTATGCAGCTGGGTGCATTTGGTTAGGGGTATTGCTGTGACGGTGATTATGTAGTGGGTGCATTCGGTTAGGGGCATTGCAGTGTGGGTGATTATGTAAGGGGTGCATTTAGTTAGGGTATTGCAGTTAGGGTGATAATGTAGGGTGTGCACTTGGTTAGGGGTATTACAGTGAGGGTGATTATGTAGGGGGTGCATTTGGTTAGTGGTATTGCAGTGAGGGTTATTATTTAGGGGTGTATTTGGTTAGAAGTATTGTATTGAGGTTGATTGTGTAGGGGGTGCATTTGGTTAAGGGTATTGCAGTGAGGGTGATTATGTAGTGGGTGCATATGGTTAGGGGTATTGCAGTGAGGGTGATTATGTAGGGTGTTCACTTGGTTAGGGGTATTGCAATGAGGGTGATTAGGTAGGGGGTGCATTTGGTTAGGGGTATTGCAGTGAGGGGGATTATATAGGGTATGCACCTGGTTAGGGATATTGCACTGTGGGTGATTATGTAGAGGTTGCATTTGGTTAGGGGTATTTAAGTGACAGTGATTATGCAGGGGATGCATTTGGTTAGGGGTATTGCAGTTAGGGTGATAATGTAGGGTGTGCACTTGGTTAGGGATATTGCACTGAGGATGATTATGTAGTGGGTGCATTTGGTTAGGGATATTGCAGTGATTGTGATTATGTAGGTGATGCCTTTGGTTAGAGGTATTGCAGTGACGGTGATTATGTAGTGGGTGCATTCGGTTAGGGGCATTGCAGTGTGGGTGATTATGTAGGGTGTGCACTTGGT
The DNA here is from genome assembly GCF_027579735.1 of Bombina bombina. NCBI lineage: Eukaryota > Metazoa > Chordata > Amphibia > Anura > Bombinatoridae > Bombina > Bombina bombina. The sequence goes on from NC_069500.1 coordinate 9,704,199, forward strand.
TAAGTGTATTACAGTGAGGGTGAATATGTCGGGGGTACATTTAGTTAGGGCATTGCAGTGTGGGTGATTATGTAGGGTGTGCACTTGGTTAGGGGTATTACAATGTGGGTGATTATGTAGGGGGTGCATTTGGTTAGTGGTATTGCAGTGAGGGTTATTATTTAGGGGTGTATTTGGTTAGAGGTATTGTATTGAGGTTGATTGTGTAGGGGGTGCATTTGGTTAAGGGTATTGCAGTGAGGGTGATTATGTAGGGGTTAATTTGGTTAGGGGTTTTGCAGTGAGGTTGATTATGTAGGGGTGCATTTGGTTAGGGTTATTGCAGTGGCAGTGATTATGTAGGGGGTGCATTTGGTTATTTGTATTGCAGTGAGGGTTATTATGTAGGGGTGTATTTGGTTAGAGGTATTGTATTGAGGTTGATTGTGTAGGGGGTGCATTTGGTTAAGGGTATTGCAGTGAGGATGATTATGTAGTGGATGCATTTGGTTAGGGGTATTGCAGTGAAGGTGATTATGTAGGAGTGTATTTGGTTAGGGGTATTGTATTGAGGTTGATTGTGTAGGGGGTGCATTTGGTTAAGGGTATTGGAGTGAGGGTGATTATGTAGTGGGTACATATGGTTAGGGGTATTGCACTGAGGGTGATTATGTATGGGGTGCATTTGGTTAAGGGTAATGCAGTGAGGGTGATCAAGTCAGGTATGCATTTGGTTAGGGTTATTGCACTGAGGGTGATTATGTATGGGGTGCATTTGGTTAAGGGTAATGCAGTGAGGGTGATCAAGTCAGGTATGCATTTTGTTAGGGTTATTGCAGTGAGGATGATTATGTAGTGGATGCATTTGGTTATGGGTATTGCAGTGAGGGTGATTATGTAGGGTGTTCACTTGGTTAGGGGTATTGCAATGAGGGTGATTAGGTAGGGGGTGCATTTGGTTAGGGGTATTGCAGTGAGGGTGATTATATAGGGTGTGCACCTGGTTAGGGGTATTGCACTGTGGGTGATTATGTAGAGGTTGCATTTGGTTAGGGGTATTTAAGTGACAGTGATTATGTAGGGGATGCATTTGGTTAGGGGTATTGCAGTTAGGGTGATAATGTAGGGTGTGCACTTGGTTAGGGATATTGCACTGAGGATGATTATGTAGTGGGTGCATTTGGTTAGGGGTATTGCAGTGATTGTGATTATGTAGGTGATGCCTTTGGTTAGAGGTATTGCAGTGAGGGTGATTATGTAGGGGGTGTATTTGGTTATTGGTATTGCAGTGAGGGTGATTATGCAGCTGGGTGCATTTGGTTAGGGGTATTGCTGTGACGGTGATTATGTAGTGGGTGCATTTGGTTAGGGGTATTGCAGTGAGGGTGATTATATAGGGTGTGCACCTGGTTAGGGGTATTGCACTGAGGGTGATTATGTAGGGGGTGCATTTAGTTAAGGGTATTGCGGTTAGGGTGATAATGTAGGGTGTGCACTTGGTTAGGGGTATTACAGTGAGGGTGATTATGTAGGGGGTGCATTTGGTTAGGGGTATTGCAGTGAGGGTTATTATTTAGGGGTGTATTTGGTTAAAGGTATTGTATTGAGGTTGATTGTGTAGGGGGTGCATTTGGTTAACGGTATTGCAGTGAGGGTGATTATGTAGTGGGTGCATATGTTTAGGGGTATTGCATTGAGGGTGATTATGTAGGGGTGCATTTGGTTAGGGGTATTGCAGTGATGGTGATTATGTAGGGGTAGCATTTGGTTAGGGGTATTGCAGTGAGGGTGATTATGTAGTTGGTGTATTTGGATAGGGGTAATACAGTTAGGGTGATTATGTAGGGGGTGCATTTGGTTAGGGTTATTACAGGGAGGGTGATAATATAGGGGGAGCATTTGTTTAGGGGTATTGCAGTGAGGGTGATTATGTAGGGGGTGAATTTTTTTATTGGTATTGCAGTGAGGTTGATTGTGTAGTGGGTGCATTTGGTTAGGGCTATTGCAGAGAGGGTGATTCTGTAGGGGTGCATTTGGTTATTGGTATTATTACTACAGTAATAATAGGGTGATTATGTAGGGGGTGCATTTAGTTAGGGTATTGCAGTTAGGGTGTTAATGTAGGGAGTGCACTTGGTTAAGGGTATTACAGTGAGGGTGATAATGTAGGGTGTGCACTTGGTTAGGGGTATTGCAGTGAGGGTTATTATTTAGGGGTGTATTTGGTTAGAGGTATTCTATTGAGGTTGATTGTGTAGGGGGTGCATTTGGTTAAGGGTATTGCAGTGAGGGTGATTATGTAATGGGTGCATATGGTTAGGGATATTGCAGTGACAGTGATTATGTAGTTGGTGCATTTGGTTAGGGGTATTACAGTGAGGGTGATTATGTAGGGGGAGCATTTGGTTAGGGTATTGCAGTGAGGTTGATTATATAGTGTGTGCACCTGGTTTGGGGTATTGCACTGAGTGTAATTATGTAGGGGTGCATTTAATTAAGGGTATTGCAGTTACGGTGATAATGTAGGGTGTGCAGTTGGTTAGGGGTATTGCAGTGACGGTTATTATGTAGGAGGTGCATTTGGTTAGGGGTATTGCAGTGATTGTGATTATGTAGGTGATGCCTTTGGTTAGAGGTATTGCAGTGAGGGTGATTATGTAGGGGGTGCATTTGGTTAGGGGCATTGCAGTGATGGTGATTATGTAATGGGTGCATTTGGTTAGTGGTATTGCAATATGGATGATTATAGAGGGGGGTGCACCTGGTTAGGGGTATTGCACTGAGGGTAAGTATGTTGGGGGTGCATTTAGTTAAGGGTATTGCAGTTAGGGTGAAAATGTAGGGGGTGCATTTGGTTAGGGGTATTGCAGTGACGGTGATTATGTATGGGGAGCATTTGGTTAGGGGTATTGCAATATGGATGATTATAGAGGGGGGTGCATTTGGTTAGGGGCATTGCAGTGATGGTGATTATGTAATGGGTGCATTTGGTTAGTGGTATTGCAATATGGATGATTATAGAGGGGGGTGCACCTGGTTAGGGGTATTGCACTGAGGGTAAGTATGTTGGGGGTGCATTTAGTTAAGGGTATTGCAGTTAGGGTGAAAATGTAGGGGGTGCATTTGGTTAGGGGTATTGCAGTGACGGTGATTATGTATGGGGAGCATTTGGTTAGGGGTATTGCAGTGAGGGTGATTATGTAGGGGGTGCATTTGGTTAGGGGTATTGCAGTGAGGGTGATTATGTATGGGGAGCATTTGGTTAGGGGTATTGCAGTGAGGATGATTATGTAGTGGGTGTATTTGGATAGGGGTAATACAGTGAGGGTGATTATGTAGGGGGTGCATTTGGTTAGGGGTATTGCCGTGAAGGTGATTATGTAGAGGAAACATTTGGTTAGTGTTATTACAGTGAGGGTGATTATGTAAGGGGGTGCATTTGGTAAGGGGTATTGCAGTGAGGGTTATTATGTAGGGGTGTATTTGGTTAGGGGTGTTGTATTGAGGTTGATTGTGTAGGGGGTGCATTTGGTTAAGGGTATTGCAGTGAGGGTGATTATGTAGTGGGTGCATATGGTTAGGGGTATTGCACTGAGGGTGATTATGTAGGGGGGTGCATTTGGTTAGGGTTATTGCAGTGAGGGTGATTATGTAGTGGGTGCATATGGTTAGGGGTATTGCACTGAGGGTGATTATGTAGGGGGTGCATTTGGTTAGGGGTATTGCAGCGAGGGTGATTATGTAGGGGTGCATTTGGTTAGGGGTATTGCAGTAACAGTGATTATGTAGGGGGAGCATTTGGTTAGGGGTATTGCAGTGAGGGTGATTATGTAGGGGGTGCATTTGGTTTGTTATTATTGCAGTGAGGGTGTTTATGTAGTGGGTGCTTATGGTTAGGCGTATTGCACTGAGGGTGATTATGTAGGAGGTGCATTTGGTTAGGGATATTGCAGTGAGGGTGATTATGTAGGGGTGCATTGGGTTAGGGGTATTGCAGTGAGGGTGATTATGTAGGGGGAGCATTTGGTTAGGGGTATTGCAGTTAGGGTGATTATGTAGGGGGTGCATTTGGTTAAGGGTATTGCAGTGAGGGTGATTATGTAGGGGGTGCATTTGGTTAAGGGTATTGCAGTGAGGGTGATTATGTAGGGTGTGCACTTAGTTAGGGGTATTGCTGTGAGGGTGGTTATTTAGAGGGTGCATTTGGTTAGGGGTTTTGCAGTGAGGGTGATTATGTAGGGTGTGCACTTGGTTAGGGGTATTGCAGTGAGAGTGATTATGTAGGGGGTGCATTTGGTTAGGGGTATTGCAGTGATTATGATTATGTAGGTCTCCAAGACTGAGCTCCTTCTTATCCCCCCCTCAAGCTCTACGCCGACTTCTGACTTCTCTATCCCTGTTAATGGCATCACCATTTCCCCATCGCCCCAAGTCCGCTGCCTCGGAGTCACACTTGACTCAAACCTATCCTTCATCCCCCATATCCAATCGCCTTCTACATCCTGCCGCAATCATCTACGCAACATTTCCAAAATTCGCCCTTTTCTGAGTGATAACACCACAAAGCAAATAATCCACTCCCTTGTTATCTCCCGACTTGACTACTGCAATAACCTACTCGCTGGCCTTTCTCTTTCCCGCCTCTCCAGCCTTCAATCCATCCTAAATGCCTCTGCCAGGCTGATCCACCTTTCCCTTTGATCTGTATCTGCTGCACCTCTCTGTGAGTCCCTTCATTGGCTCCCAATTCACAGCAGAATTAAATTCAAAATTCTCACCCTTACATACAAAACGCTCACCAACGCCGCTCCCCTCTACCTATCCTCTCTAATACACAAGTATACTGCAGCCCGCCCACTAAGATCCAACAATGACCTGCTCCTTGCATCCGCAACTATCACCTCCTCTCATGCTAGACTGCAGGACTTCTGTCGTGCAGCACCTACCCTCTGGAACACTCTCCCTCGTGCTGTCAGGCTTTGCCCTAATCTTTCTTCCTTTAAATGCTCCCTGAAGACTTTTCTGTTCATGGAAGCCGACCACCCAACTCAATAATAAATTAATTTAACTTACCTAACATTTCCCTCATCTAACTCTGTATTAACATCCTTCTCAATCTTGCAGTCCTCACCTCCTGTTTCTCAACCTCCTACCCTTCTACAGGGAGTGCAGAATTATTAGGCAAGTTGTATTTTTGAGGATTAATTTTATTATTGAACAACAACCATGTTCTCAATGAACCCAAAAAACTCATTAATATCAAAGCTGAATAGTTTTGGAAGTAGTTTTTAGTTTGTTTTTAGTTATAGCTATTTTAGGGGGATATCTGTGTGTGCAGGTGACTATTACTGTGCATAATTATTAGGCAACTTAACAAAAAACAAATATATATCCATTTCAATTATTTATTTTTACCAGTGAAACCAATATAACATCTCAACATTCACAAATATACATTTCTGACATTCAAAAACAAAACAAAAACAAATCAGTGACCAATATAGCCACCTTTCTTTGCAAGGACACTCAAAAGCCTGCCATCCATGGATTCTGTCAGTGTTTTGATCTGTTCACCATCAACATTGCGTGCAGCAGCAACCATAGCCTCCCAGACACTGTTCAGAGAGGTGTACTGTTTTCAATCCTTGTAAATCTCACATTTGATGATGGACCACAGGTTCTCAATGGGGTTCAGATCAGGTGAACAAGGAGGCCATGTCATTAGATTTTCTTCTTTTATACCCTTTCTTGCCAGCCACGCTGTGGAGTACTTGGACGCGTGTGATGGAGCATTGTCCTGCATGAAAATCATGTTTTTCTTGAAGGATGCAGACTTCTTCCTGTACCACTGCTTGAAGAAGGTGTCTTCCAGAAACTGGCAGTAGGACTGGGAGTTGAGCTTGACTCCATCCTCAACCCGAAAAGGCCCCACAAGCTCATCTTTATGATACCAGCCCAAACCAGTACTCCACCTCCACCTTGCTGGCGTCTGAGTCGGACTGGAGCTCTCTGCCCTTTACCAATCCAGCCACGGGCCCATCCATCTGGCCCATCAAGACTCACTCTCATTTCATCAGTCCATAAAACCTTAGAAAAATCAGTCTTGAGATATTTCTTGGCCCAGTCTTGACGTTTCAGCTTGTGTGTCTTGTTCAGTGGTGGTCGTCTTTCAGCCTTTCTTACCTTGGCCATGTCTCTGAGTATTGCACACCTTGTGCTTTTGGGCACTCCAGTGATGTTGCAGCTCTGAAATATGGCCAAACTGGTGGCAAGTGGCATCTTGGCAGCTGCACGCTTGACTTTTCTGAGTTCATGGGCAGTTATTTTGCGCCTTGGTTTTTCCACACGCTTCTTCCGACCCTGTTGACTATTTTGAATGAAACTCTTGATTGTTCGATGATCACGCTTCAGAAGCTTTGCAATTTTAAGAGTGCTGCATCCCTCTGCAAGATATCTCACTATTTTTGACTTTCTGAGCCTGTCAAGTCCTTCTTTTGACCCATTTTGCCAAAGGAAAGGAAGTTGCCTAATAATTATGCACACCTGATATAGGGTGTTGATGTCATTAGACCACACCCCTTCTCATTACAGAGATGCACATCACCTAATATGCTTAATTGGTAGTAGGCTTTCGAGCCTATACAGCTTGGAGTAAGACAACATGCATAAAGAGGATGATGTGGTCAAAATACTAATTTGCCTAATAATTCTGCACTCCCTGTAGATTGTAAATTCCCACGGGAATAGGGCCCTCAATCCCTCCTGTATGTGTTTGTAAATTTTGTCCTGTATCTTACAAGTCTTATATTGTTTTATTTAAATTAATTGTATCCATGGACAGCGCTGCGGAATATGTTGGCGCTTAATAAATAAAGTATAATAATAATAATAATAATAATAATAATGTAGGTGATGCCTTTGGTTAGAGGTATTGCAGTGAGGGTGATTATGGAGGGGATGCATTTGGTTAGGGGTATTGCAGTTAGGGTGATAATGTAGGGTGTGCACTTGGTTAGGGATATTGCACTGAGGATGATTATGTAGTGGGTGCATTTGGTTAGGGGTATTGCAGTGATTGTGATTATGTAGGTGATGCCTTTGGTTAGAGGTATTGCAGTGAGGGTGATTATGTAGGGGGTGTATTTGGTTATTGGTATTGCAGTGAGGGTGATTATGCAGCTGGGTGCATTTGGTTAGGGGTATTGCTGTGACGGTGATTATGTAGTGGGTGCATTCGGTTAGGGGTATTGCAGTGGGGGTGATTATAGAGGGGGTGCATTTGGTTAGGGGTATTGCACTGAGGGTGATTATGTAGAGGGTGCATTTGTTTAGGGTTATTACAATGAGGGTGTTTATGTAGGGGATACATTTGGATTGGGGTATTGTAGTGAGGTTTATTATGTAGGTGTGCATATGGTTAGGGGTATTGCAGTGTGGGTGATTATGTAGGGGGTGCATTTGGTTATTGGTATTGTAGTGAGGGTGATTATGTAGGGGGAGCATATTTTTAGGGGTATTGCATTGAGGGTTATTATATAAGGGTGCATTTGGTTAGGAGTATTGCACTGAGGGTGATTATGTAGTTAACACATTTGGTTATTGGTATTGCAGTGAGGGTGATTATGTAGGGGGTGTATTTGATTAAGGATATTGCAGTGAGGGTGATTATGTAGGTAGGGCATTTGGTTATTGATATTGCAGTGAGGGTGATAATGCTTTTGGTGAGGGGTATTGCAGTGATGGTGATTATGTAGGGGGATGCATTTAGTTATTGGTGTAGCAGTGAGGGTGATTTGAACAGCCAATAGGATTTCAGTAGTTCTCATCCTATTGGCTGATTTGAATTTGAAGAATCAAATCAGTCAATAGAAATGCAAGGGACACCATTTTAAAATGGCTACCTTGCATTCAACTTCAGTGCAAGACAGAGACCGCATGAAGATGGGATCAGCTTACAGGATGGCTCTGCGCCACCGGGATGAAGATAGAAGACGCCCCCTGGATGAATGAAGACCTCGAAGTCTGGATGTCTGGACTTGAGAAACCGTGAGTATATCTTCTGGGGTTAGTGTTAAGGTTTTTTTTAGTTTTTTGGGTGTTTTTTTTTTAGATTAGGGTTTAGGCTATTTGAAAAAGAGCTGAATGCCCTTTTAAGGGCAATTCAAAAGAGCTAAATACCCTTTTAAGGGCAATGCCCATAAAAATTCCCCTTTTAGGGACAATGGGTATCTTCGTATTTTATTTTAGGGTTAGGTTTTTTTTATTTTGGTGGGTTGGTTGGGTGGTGGGTTTTACTGTTGAGTGGACTTTGTAATTTTTTACAGGTAAAAGAGTTGATTTCTTTAGGGCAATGCTTTACAAAAGGCCCTTTTAAGGGCTATTGTTAGTTTATTGTAGGCTAGGGGGTGTTTTTTTTTGGGGGGGGGCTTTTTTATTAGATGAGGTGTAATTGTTTTTATTTTTGATCATTTCGTTTATTTTTTGTAATCTTAGTGTTTTTTTATTTATCGTGATTTTAGTGTTTATTATTTTTTGTTAACTTACACCTAGATTACGAGTTTTGCGTTAGAGGCTGTGCGGTGCTAACAAGCAGTTTTCTCTCACCGCTCACTTACCTACAGCGCTGGTATTAGTTTTCCGAAACCCATCGTTAAAAGACAAGAAGTGAGCGTTGAGCAAAATTTTGCTCATTACCGCACTCCAATACCAGCGCTGCTTACGTCAGCGGTGAGCTGGTCGTACGTGCTCGTGCACGATTTCCCCATAGGAATCAACGGGGAGAGCCAGCTGAAAAAAAGTCTAACACCTGTCAAAAAGCAGCGTAAAACTCCTTAACGCAGCCCCATTGATTCCTATGGGGAAATAAAATTTATGGAACCAAGAATAAACTGGAAGCAGTCGCTATATAAAACTTAGCCTTTATTCGGTCAACAAGTAAAAGTTCATGGAGGTACAAGGTACACTGAAGGAAAGGATAGTATATGCGTTTCGGCTGGCGCCGTACTCACTACTGGTAAAGGTATAAGCTTGCATGTGAAACTTAAAAAGGGTGTGCTTCACCCCTATTGGATAAAACTAATTTAATCAAAACACACCTGTAAAATGACGTGTCACAGTGTACCTGAGACCACATATTTTAAGATGAACACAAAGATACTCCCTATGCTATAGTAACTTAGATGGATAAATTTAGATATAATTGAATTTCAAATTCCAATTAATACATGCATAGTAATATTCATTTTAAACAGTTGATAGATGTGAACAACAAACAATTGTTAATTGTATTGCATAAAACTCTAGAACATGAAGGTAAATATGTATTACAAAATAGAGCATAATTGATATTAAATAAAATAAAATTAAATGAAATGAAATGAAAAACCCCATGAAAAAATGCAGAAAATGAAAAATATATAAATACATATATATGTGTGCATATGAAAAATGTTTATACACATACTTGTGTATGACACCAAGAAAAAAATATATACTTGTGAAAATTGTACACATGCATATACTCACATATATATGTAAACACATATACACACATGTGTATGTTCTTGCTCCCATATTATAAAAATAAATAAATATATACATATATGCAAATGATAAAATCAATATATGATTTATATGTCAGTATACTTGTAAGCGAGAATGGCCATAATATACTATAAAATGTAGACATAATAAACAAAGGCAAAAGGTGAATAACCAGAAAGAGCCAATGTTAAATTATTAGATCTAACATTACACTGGAGTATTTGTACGTATATATAAACGCCATGGATGGAGAACATACACTTGTGCATAATATGAAATAAAATATCACTGGTATTCAAAAAATAATAATAATAATAATAATAGTAATGACCACAAATGATGGTAACCCAAAATTAAATCGTTAGCAGAATGGACACCAGCTGAATGAAGTAATAATTATTGAGAAAGTGGAGATGGATGAAAATGGACAGCCAAATAGATTAAAATGAAGGAATCTTCACTCCCAATAATTGATTAAATCATACTCAGCATTTAGGCCCAAAGGGACTTTAGTTGACAATTTAAAAATCCATAACATCTCACGTTTCTCCAAGAGCCTCTGTCTATCTCCTCCTCTTTTAGGATAAGGTATGTGGTCTATAGCTAGCCATCTGAAAGATGAGACATTTTGATTGTGTTTTGTGCAGAAATGTTGTACTATGGGTGATGACGACTTGCCCACATTAATAGTGGACAAGTGTTCTCTAATACGGGACCTGATGTCCCTAGTTGTGAGTCCTACATATTGGATCTTGCACAAAGTGCAAGTGATCAAGTAGATGACAAAATTAGATGTACAGTTTAAACAAAAATTGATGTCATATGTTTGATCCGTAACTGTAAATGTGAAAGTGTCAGATATGATTATATAATCACAGGCCTTACACCGATTACTCCCACACCTAAACATACCTTTAGATGTCAACCATGAGCTCATTGTGGCACGAGGATTGCTCAAAACTGTAGGTGATAAATAATTGCCCAATGTCTTATTGCGGCGATAAGAACACCTAATCCCTTCGGATACACAGTTTATGAGCTTGTCGTCAGCCACAAGAAGCTTAAAGTGTCTTTTGATAATGTCACATATTGACTGATAGTCAGAGCTAAAGTCAGTGACAAAGGTGACTTGATCCGATTTTTTGGCCTGTGAGTATTTTCTCTTCTCCACAAGCATAGAATTACGGTCAAGTTTTTCAACTTCTTGAACAGCCCTGTTAACAACTTTCTTTGGGTAACCCCTATTGTCTAACCGGTTAAGTAAATCCCTCTTGTGTTTCACAAATGTTTCATGAGTTGAGCAATTCCTCTTGGCTCTGATTAGTTGGCCTTTGGCTATGGAGTATGTCACGTTTTTGGGGTGACAACTCCTGGCATGCAATACAGAATTGCCAGAAATAGGCTTCCTGTATATACTGCTTTCAATCTTGCCTTCCTTAGTTCCCTGAAGGGAAATGCCAAGGTAATTAATGGTTGTCTCATGCACCTCTGAGGTAAATTTCAAATTGCAATCATTGCAATTGATATACCTAACAAATCCTTCCTTGTCCTCCTTGGTACCTGTCCAAATAAACAAAAGGTCGTCTATGAAGCGACCATAATAGAAAATATTGTGCCTGAAGGGGTCCAAATCTCCATAGATGTGGGACAGCTCCCACCAACCCATGTACAGGTTGGCATAAGAGGGGGCAAATTTCACCCCATTGCTGTCCCACATCTCTGGAGATAAAAGACCCCTCCATACTCAAAATAATTGTGACACAGTAGAAAACCTGTAACCCTGATAACATACTTTTTAAAGTTATCACTCAGGGTGGAATAATTGGTGAGGACAAAATCCAGAGCCAAAAGGCCCAACTCATGTGGAATAGATGAGTTTAAAGCAGTTACATCGACCGTCATCCAACTCATGGTAGAATCCCACTTTAAATTGCTCATCACTCTGAGAACATGTTTTGTGTCTTGTAAATAACTTGGTAACATCTGAACCAAGGGACACAATATTGCATCGAGCCATTCCAAAACATGTTCAAAGAGAGATCCAATTCCACTTACTATTGGACGACCAGTCACCTGGGACAGGGACTTATGCACCTTCGGAAGATGGTGGAAAACGGGAATTACAGGGAATTCAACGTATAGATAATCCATGGTATCTTTATCAAGAAAACCTTGTTCCAAGCCATCATCCAGAAGGTGCATAAGTTCCACCTGAAAACGCTTCGTGGGATTGGAGGGAAGAATAGAATACTGGGTGGAGTCAGTGAGTTGACGCAAAGCTTCCATATTGTAATCATGTTTATCCAAAACCACAACAGAGCCCCCCTTATCGGCAGTACGGATCACAATCTGATCATTATTTTGTAAATCTTTAAGGGCTTGTCTTTCCAATCTTGACAGATTGTCATGCAATCTTTCATTTTTAGTTAGGGCAAGATTTTTTAGATCTTTTTCAACCCTGTTGTAGAATTTCTCAATAAGGGGGCCCCTGCTGTGAATTGGATAAAAAGTTGAAGCTTTTTTAAAATAAAATTTATGTCTACCTACCTAACACCCTAACATGAACCCGAGTCTAAACACCCCTAATCTTACACTTATTAACCCCTAATCTGCCGCCCCCGACATCTGCATTATATTATTAATCCCTAATCTGCCGCTCCGGACACCGCCGCCACCTACATTATGTCAAGGTATTTGAAATATTATTAAATAATATATAGAAGTATATTTATCTTTATTTAATAAATCTGTGGATGTGCACATGGTCTGTAAAACAAAGGATTATTTCTAAGAGATCTCCTACACTCATTATGTAAAATTATGCTGAACACACAGGGGGAGACAATGGAACATTTGGCCTGCCAAATTTTAGAACAGTCACTTAGAGGAATGTTGGGGGAAGTAATTTTGAAAGACAACAGGATACAGGCCCATGTATGGATTTCCTCCAAGGAGGAGATGTGAGAAATGCAGGCATTTTTCAAAAGGGACTGATAATTAGCACAAATTTATTTGAGTGGCTCATGCTGTGTGAGTACTAACCCTGGGAAATACCAGATGTGGTGATTAAGATAACACAGAGAAAACACAGACAAATGCTAAGGTGTGACTCTGAACATACAGCACACAGTGAAGACACATGGCTTACATTATGATTTCAAAGCAACGGTAGTTAGATTTCAAATAAAATATACTAGGGAAATAAATACAAGACATACATATTTTGAAAGCATGAATTACTGAGCCTCTGTGTTTTTAAGAATATAAATAGATGTTTGTGGACCTAAAAGTAAATGATTAATAATACTTAATTTTATTTCATATGAACCATAGACATATGAAATGCTTGGATCCCTTCTAATAATTATTTCTATTTTTATTGCAGACAACCATTGGTCATGAGCATCAATCTATGCACTTAGAAAGAGATGGAATGCCTGCATGAAATGAAATGTCATATCATATGAATGTGCAATAAATGTTTATAAAGTTTTAAATACATCTCTTAAAATAGAGTGAGATGAAGATATGGAAGTTGCTTTGATGTGATATGACTATGAGATATAAATTTTCTGTTAGGCTAAATGAAATATAAATTATTTTAATATAATGTTAGATATATGTGATGTTTCATATCAAAATGATCAGAAAATTCATTAAGATATAATTTATCCAAAACAAATATTGTGAATAGTTGTTGCAGTAAATTATGATAAAATGAATAACCATTTCATAGAAATACTGATTTAAGTTGTTTCAAATGTTGCTGTGTCTGTTTGTGCTGCCACCTGGTGTTATGTTGCGAGAACTACAGCCAGAAGGTTATTTCTGGCTGTTAAAAATGAAATTTCCAAGGGCCAATCCGATTAGATTTCCCAGATAACCAATGGGAAGATCAGCTCCCGTAGTGCCACCCACATGATGTCATCAATGATTGAAAACATATATAAGTAAGCAAAAAAAAAAAAAGGAAGAAAAAAAGGCTGCTTTAACTTTGGATGATATCTGCTGCTGGGCATTTTAAAACCAATTTAAACAAGCTGACTACCTCCTTCTCATTGATTGCAAAAATTACTTATCTGTCTTCTGAGATGACCTAAAGACCGCTACGAATTGGTTCAAAATTGGTGAAGTATATTGTATTTTAAATTGGTAATCATAAGCCTAGGTATTGTTTAAATCTGTATCTGATTTGCTAAGTAAATCATCTGTGCAAGTTCTGATATTGTAAGTTAATTTTGTATTAGGATTGCAGTTAAATAGCAGAACATATATATTATCCTATTGCTTAAATTAACACTGTAAATCATATTGCTGAATGTTTGTAACTGCTATTTTAGGTCTCATTGTAATATTTTAAATGCAGCTCTGAATGAAAGATTGGGTTTAAAGTAAATTGGCATGAGCTTTGCATAGCATATTTTAAATAGTTTTTGTTTTAACGCATATAATATTAACTCATATTCTAATCATTACAAATATGTACGTATCAACATGTTCATAGTTATTTACTAATAATAAAGAATTCAGATATTTAGATTAATTTTATTGTCTTAGCAAATGTATGTTTGATTGCAGGTTTAGTTTAAAGGAAGATTGTTAAATATATTCCCTGCCATATACTTACACATTGTTTAGAGAATACTGCTAAGATTTTCATAAATATACTGACATATTGTATGGAGGCACTTGCGTAAGATATTATAAATAATTATCATATTGATATAGTATATTTGTGGTAAATAGAAATTATTATAGAAGAGAGAAGAAATTTCATATTTCAAATTGATATTTTGATAATATAGAAGTTTTTTTTTGAAAATTGAAATATTGATTTTCGTGTTCAAGATTGATATTAATATTTTGAAATATTATTAAATATTAATTTTTGAAAAATTGATAAAAATATTAATTTTTCATATTTCAAAATTCATAAAAATATTATTTTTTCATATTTCAAAATTCATAAAAATATTAATTTTTCATATTTCAAAATTAATCAGAAATATTAATTTTTCATATTTCAAGATTAGTAAAAATATAAATTTTGTCATATTTCAAAGTTGATATTGATATTTTTAAGATATAATTTTTTTATCTCTCTCTCTTATTGGTCAAAATTGTATTAGCGTTTTATCTTAAGTACAAACACTAAAATAACAATGTCTTCAGCAAAAAGTAATGCTAGCGTTTCTGCTCAAGACGAAATTGTGTCCTCCCCAATGTCCCCCGTCAATGAAGTGATTCAGAAAAAAACGCTCAAATTAGACGCCATGAATCACATCATGACTAGACTTGATATTGGGGACGATGTCTCCAGGTATATTAATGAGTGTAAAGGTAAGGCCAAAGATTTAGTTAAAGATATGTGGTTTGAAGATGGGGAATTATACCAAATGTTACTGCAACTTAATAGATGCACGGAACTTAGGGGGCATGATGAATTAATTTTCGAAACTTGGCCGATCCTAATGTATTTGAGCTGTGAAATGTCTAACCAAATGACAGGACAGAACAGACAATTAGGGCGGCTAAGGGATGAAAATAATTCATTACGAGAATTTCAAGATGCCTTTATTCAGACAAAGACAGAGGTTTTCCATATTAGCCAAAAGGCTTCTGATTTAGATAAATATAATCAGGAACTAATGGCTGATTTTAAAACTTTCGAAGAAGAATATCAAAAGTGCCAAGATGAAAATAAAACTTTAAGAGCTAGATATCATGAGGCTGAAAAAGCATACGAGCATGCAATAAATAAATTACAGAGACAAATTAGCAGCTATAAGGACTGGGACAGAAATGATAGTCAAGATCCCAGGCGGGAGGATAGACAAAGATACCCAAACTATAGCCCTAATTCAGGCCCAGAGATAACTTTTTCCCCTAGACAACTACATAACTCTGGGGGACCAGAAAATTATTACGCTTCAAATGAAAGGCACTCTAGCTCAAACAATAAGTCCCCAGTAAGGTCCAGTGATATACCAAATAAAGTGTATGACACCCCCACAATAATTAAATTCCTAAAGAATACAGTACGCCCATTTTCTAAAGGGGGGGCCACTTCCATAATTGACCACTTAGAGGCCTTTGAAAACGCATTATCTATAATGAGTGTTACAAGTGAGCAATTAAAAATTGAATTTCTACCCTGGGTATTTGAAAGTAAGCAACACAAATTCTTTGCTTCACTAAAGGATATGAATATTCGTTCCTGGAGTGAAACAAAACGACAATGCAGAAAAGAATTCGGACAACATCGCACTAAAACGGCAGTGAGAATAACTGTATATGGTTTAAAATGTAGTGCGAATCAAAGTCCAATCGAGTTCCTTTCTGTATTGAAGAATGCGTACAGCATGGCTGAAGATGATCCCATATTTGAAGGTTCAGAGTTTGTGAATATATTTTTTGAAGCGCTCCCCACACCCATCAAAATCAACTTAGCTAGAGATTTTGAGGAGAACTGCTCATTGGAATGGCTGATCAAAGAGAGTACAAAGTTATACTCTATTCAGCAGTCCAGTGAACAGGGGGATAAAAGGGAGAAAAAGCCCAATCCTAAAATAGTGGCCGAAACTAGGGTGTCACCTGAACCCCTAAATTTGGAATCTAAAAAGAAAACCTATGCGGAAGTGGCCAGAGAAAACGGGCCATCTCCACAGAGGTTTAACTCTACCCCTCCCCCAACACGGGATGAGACGCTGAGAGACTATAGCCAAAGCGGGGGACATACTCAGGCGAATAATTACGCCCAAAGAGAATACCCACAGAATAATGGGTACCCCCGCAAAGGTAGATACAATAGACGGCGAAGGTTATTCTCAGGATAACCAGACACCCCAGGTATATAATGCTCCCCAAGTAACTAATACTGAGCAAGCTGAACCCCAGGGGCAACCACGCCAGAATAGAAATAGCGGCCCTGATTCTGAGGGTACCCAATGGTCCAAGAATCATTACAATGGGGCACCAGGAGATAGGCCCAGGGGTAGAGGTAACTTGTACAATCAGGTAGATATGTTGTTTTCCCAGTTAAATCGGTTGAGCGAACAAATCGCTAATATGAGTCAAAAATCTACGGCTCAGCAACCGAACAATACTTTTTTAGGGGTACAGCCAGTAGTCAGCAGTGGACCACAGGCACAGTCATAAATACTGCAGTATCACCTAAAGGGGAAGGGAGAGATATGCAAAATGTAATAATAAATATAAATGATACTAATCATGTTCTCTCCCCACAGACCGGAAATAGACAATTTAGCTGTGATGACAGGCAACCTCATCCGGGAAAAATTAACGAATCTCTTCTTTTGCAGCACTCTCTTAACCTTATTTCCACAGATGCAGTACAAAAGAATCCAGCCAACCCTGTCATAGAGGAAACAGGTAGGTATGAAGCTTCCTCTGCACGGGAAAACGTGGCGAATTCAGGTAACACGTGGCGAAGCCCACAGATGTATGAGAATGCCAATTTTATGTGTGAAATGGTAGAAAATGCAGGAAGATATTATGTATTAGTTGAGCTGCAAGATTCAGTCTCCAACCCTATCATGGGATTAGTCGACACTGGATCTCAGGCAACTATTTTATCCCACAGGTACTACACACAGCTAAATGAGCTAACACCCCACAAACCTAAGATAAGAGAATTTGACGGTTCTCTAATAGGTGTTGGGTGTGACTCCCTAAAAGTCTAAGGTACTGCCTGGTTAAAATTTAAATTGGGGAACAGGCTCATAAGACACCATGTCATTATAGTGGATCTGCCAACTGATCGTTTAATTATTGGTAGTGATCTCCTGAAGCGATTAAGCACCATAATTGATTGCATAAATAATGTAATTTGGTCACAAGTTAAACGGCCTATCAATTATGAAAAATCTGATATATCTCGCACCCGACATAGCTGTCACGTGGTGGAAGAGAAACCAGACGCTGTGGAGATTCATTTCAGGAATAACTATGTACCTGAAATCACTATTCTACAAATAGATGATCAGACTCCTTTAAGTGGCTCTGATGGTAATACTTTTAAAATTTCACCTGGAAAAATAGCGAATATTTCCCTAGATGGCGATGTATTAACCATATCACTCCACAAGGGGGATCATAAAATCCCTAAAGGGGGAGGCCACGCTCAATACCTCACAGGGATTGAGAGAGTTAAAGAGGATCTATTTATCCCTATACAAGTGCATGACCTTGGTAAAACCAAGTATGCTAAATTAAACTTAAAACAGGAAGCTAGCTATATAAGCGAAGGTTTATTAGCGCAAATAGCTGAACCTAAAGTGATTAAATATCTTTCTCCCCAAGACCACAGTGTCCACAACCTGGATAACAGGTCTGAAAGCTATAACATCACAGCTAAGTGCTTATTATCTATCTCTATAGGAAATAAGTCAGTGAAGCACCTGTTTTTAGTTTTAAATACTCCCCATAATCAAATATACATTGGCAATGATATCTTACATAGATATGCCATACAAATTGATTTGATTAATTCTTGCCTCTGGAGCAGGTTAAAGGGGGACCCTGAAGTATTTCAGGATGAAAATGCAGCCCTGAAATCAAGCCAGCAATTGCCATATGCTGTAAATATGCAGGTATCTAGCGATGTTATAATTCCTGCTGGGGCTGATAAATTTCTTTTACCCTTACAGGTAAGGAGAGGTCAGAAATTAAAAACTTCTGAAACCCTAATTTGCCTCTCCCATAGAATACAAAATCTGGGTGTCACAGTAACCTACACTCCTATGGTGAATATTGGAACTGTTCCAATACATATTATTGTGCATAACATGACCCCACAGGATATAACATTATCCAAGGGAACTACCATAGGATATGCACTGGAATCAAGTTATTACACTTTTGGATTCCAAAATAATGTAATTGGGCTAATACCTGAAAGATACTTAACTGAAGAACAATTAATAGAACAATCCTTTGCATCTATGCCAGAGCGTCTATTTAATGTTCAGTCTATTTATCCCTTCAGCTCAGAGGAAGGCATCTGTAAAATTGAAGAAGCCTCTCTAGTGTTTGATCAGCCAATCAAACAGCAAGATTACCCCAATACCCAGAGTCATGGGAGCAATGTAAATTATAATCAAGGGGATCTCACCTCTAGGTTGGAAGAAGCCTATGAAATAGGACAGCCTGAAATCTTTCCAGGATTTCAGCAAATAGTCGAAGAGCAAATATCCTTAGCTAATGGCTGTTCCAGCGATGATGAACGCCAACAGCTGCGAGAACTCCTGATGGAGTACAAGGATATTTTCGCTAAGGATTCTTATGACTTTGGTACTACAGACTTGCACATTGCAAGAATAGAAACAGATCCCGATGCGCCACCTGTATTTATCAAACAATACAGACTTCCCTTAGCCTCATATGATTCTCTTGCAGAGATCATAAGGAATTTGGAAGAAAGAGGTATTATCAGACAGGTGCACAGCTCTTATAATAATCCTATTCTAGGTGTCCTTAAGCCCAATGGACAATGGCGTTTGTGCGCTGACTTAAGACAGCTAAACAAACGAGTATACATGTCTGGCTGGCCTGTACCATACATTGACCAGTGCCTAGCACAAATGCAGGGATCCAAGATATTCACTGCCATTGATTGTGCACAGGGATACTGGACCATAAAGGTACATGAAGAGGACCAATATAAGATAGCATTCTCCTTCCAAAAGGTCCAATATGCATTCCAGAGACTTCCATTTGGATACATAAATTCTGGACATGAATTTGCTGTATTCATGCATAAGGCTATGCCTGATGCACTGGAAAGGGGGACCTTATCTTATGTTGATGATGTTTTAATCAAAAGCACAGACTTTGAAAAACATGTCGCAGAGCTTAAACACATCCTCAGCCAACTTAAAAGGGCAGGTGTCAAATTATCCCTACAAAAAGCTCAATGGTGCCGCACTCGTGTAAACTTCTTGGGACATGAAGTTACCTCTGAAGGATTAAATCCCCAGAAGAAAAAGGTTGAAGCTATAGTGAATTCTAAAAACCCAACTAACTTAAAGGAATTGAGATCATTCCTGGGTATGACAAATTATTCTCGCAAATTCATTGATAATTATGCGGAATTAGCTAAACCACTACTATTTCTTCTAAAGAAAGATGTGAAATGGCACTGGAGTGAGTCTCAAGAGACAGCAATCAGAGAGCTGAAGAGAAAACTCACCCAAGCACCTTGCTTAGCGTACCCTGAAGGTGGTAAACCTTTCTTCTTAGAAACCGGTTACACAGATGTAAGCATGAGTGCTGTTTTATACCAAAAGCATGATAGTTTGAACAAAGCCATTGCTTATGCGAGCAAAAATCTATCCCCAGTAGAAATAAAGTTCAACGATTGCGAAAAAGCCCTCTTATCTACTGTATGGGCTCTACAAAATTTCCGCAGCTATATACAGGGCGAGAAAATTATTGTAGAAACGGCCCACCAGCCTTTGCTATATTTGCAAAGTGAAAGAATAAGAGATGGAAATTTGTCAAATAGCCGCATAACAGCGTGGACTCTTTCCTTGCAAGGCTGGCCATTAGAAATTCGCTACAAACAGAATAAAAAGAATCCAGTCGCACAAGGGCTTGCTGATCTCCACGACTGTACTGCCAGAGATCCTGGGGAAGAATTATCAGAAGATGATTTTCTGGAGGAACAATTGCTTTCCCCATATAAAATGTACAATGAGGACCATTGTCAAACATTACCTTGGGTATATGTTGATGGTTGTTCTTACCATGCCACTATTGATAGTGAGCGCAGATTAGTCGCTGGCATTGGTATAACGGGGGCAAATGGATTCCCAAATATATCTATAGGTTTCAACATTGGACCAAGATCCAGTCAAGTTGCTGAACTAATACCATGTTCAATGGCTATTGAACATGGTATTAATGAATTTGTGATCATAACTGACTCAAATTATGTGCGTGACAAATTATGTGCGTGACAGCTTTGTTGAATACCTGCCAACTTGAAAAAGAAATGGCATGCAGAAAAGCAATAACAAACCAGTCAAGCATGGCAAGTTGTTCTGCGAGATTGATAATCTGGTGGTATCCAATGATTTAACCATACACTGGAAAAAGACCAAGGGTCATTACAGAGTTCTAGGTCCTGATAAGGAAGGCAATGATCTTGCGGATTCGTTAGCCAAACAAGGAGCCATAACTGGAGAACTCCTTAATATTGACCAATCCAGGTAGAAGCCATTACCAGAAACCAGGCAAAACAACAAAGTGAGCCTAACTTGGTACAATGGAGTCAGGATTCTCCTAGTGAGGACCTGATCAATAGTCAAAAAGAAGACCCCATTGTAGGCATCTTCTATAAACACATAGAAGATCCTGAAAGCAACCCCATCTCAAAAGATGATTGTATTGGCATGGAAGATCTTAGAATCTTAATAAAATCTAGATCACAATTCAAGTTACAGGATGGTTTGTTAATTAGAACTTCCAAAACTGGCATCCAGCAGTGGGTAGTACCCACCAAGTTCAGAGGTCTAATGCTTCAACATGCCCATGATGCTCCCACATCTGGTCATCGTGGTGCCAAACTCACGTACGAAATATTGCGTGATTATGCTTTTTGGCCACACATGTTGAAAGATGTTCAAACCTACTGTCAAGGGTGTTTAATCTGTCCACAGTTCCAACCCACTGCACCAACGCATAGAGCACCATTGCAGAAAAGGGGGATGGTAATGCCATGGTCAGATATACAAATCGATTTTATTGGCCCGGTAACAAGATCATCAAGAGGTAACAAATACATGTTAACCGTAACATGCCTGTTCACTAAATGGGTAGAGTGCATTAGTGCACCTAACAATAGCGCTGAAACATGTGCAGCATTGTTCATCAACCATGTATTTTCCAGATTTGGTTTGCCCCAAAGAATCAAATCAGATCGAGGAACCCACTTCACTAGCGAAGTGATGACCAAAATGTGGAAAATACTAGGGGTTAAAAGAAAGCTCCATATTGCTTATAGAGCTGCCTCAAGTGGTGGTGTAGAGCGTTACAACCAGTCCATTGATAAAATCCTCAAAAAGTTTGTGAGTGAAACGGGTAAAGACTGGGATGTAAAACTACCTCTAGTCTTAATGGCATTAAGAGGAACTCCAAGTAGTGCTACCAAAATGTCACCTTTTGAGCTGATGACTGGTAGAAGAATGGTTCTACCTCAACATCTGCTATACCGTACATCAGACCAAAACTTAATAAACGCTGCCAATAAACATCAATATGTGGAAAACTTAAGAAAGCACCTGCAATATGCCTTTGCATTTGCTCAAAGGAATTTAGAAAGAGCCGCAACTGCCACTAAAACCTATTATGATCTCAAAACGTCCAAAAAGGAATATGAAATAAATGATAAAGTTTATCTTTATAACTTTGGAAGAGATCAGGTTAGGGAGAAGAAATTTCTTCCCTCATGGAAAGGTCCTTTTGTCATTACTGACAAAATATCTCCAGTGGCCTATAAAATACGGATCCCCAAAAATGAAACTTTCATAGATAAATGGGTCCATATCAATCAATTGTGGGCATGTCATCCCAGATCCCAACTACAAGTTATAGAGGGAGAGTTAAGTATCATATCCCCAACTACACTAAAGACATACTGTAGTTTAAAGATGCCTAACTGATAAACATGAAGGCTCAAAATAACAAACTTTCTACATAAGAGACTGTCCATGATGTGTACGGTCAACATCCTCACCAAATACCACTAACTTTGATCCAATTCAAATACATTTGTCCTACATATTTTTGAATTAGAAAGGGGGATTTATGTCAAGGTATTTGAAATATTATTAAATAATATATAGAAGTATATTTATCTTTATTTAATAAATCTGTGGATGTGCACATGGTCTATAAAACAAAGGATTATTTCTAAGAGATCTCCCACACTCATTATGTAAAATTATGCTGAACACACAGGGGGAGACAATGGAACATTTGGCCTGCCAAATTTTAGAACAGTCACTTAGAGGAATGTTGGGGGAAGTAATTTTGAAAGAGAACAGGATACAGGCCCATGTATGGATTTCCTCCAAGGAGGGTGCCAATCCGTCTGAGGAGATGTGAGAAATGCAGGCATTTTTCAAAAGGGACTGATAATTAGCACAAATTTATTTGAGTGGCTCATGCTGTGTGAGTACTAACCCTGGGAAATACCAGATGTGGTGATTAAGATAACACAGAGAAAACACAGACAAATGCTAAGGTGTGACTCTGAACATACAGCACACAGTGAAGACACATGGCTTACATTATGATTTCAAAGCAACGGTAGTTAGATTTCAAATAAAATATACTAGGGAAATAAATACAAGACATACATATTTTGAAAGCATGAATTACTGAGCCTCTGTGTTTTTAAGAATATAAATAGATGTTTGTGGACCTAAAAGTAAATGATTAATAATACTTAATTTTATTTCATATGAACCATAGACATATGAAATGCTTGGATCCCTTCTAATAATTATTTCTATTTTTATTGCAGACAACCATTGGTCATGAGCATGAATCTATGCACTTAGAAAGAGATGGAATGCCTGTATGAAATGAAATGTCATATCATATGAATATGCAATAAATGTTTATAAAGTTTTAAATACATCTCTTAAAATATAGTGAGATGAAGATATGGAAGTTGCTTTGATGTGATATGACTATGAGATATAAATTTTCTGTTAGGCTAAATGAAATATAAATTATTTTAATATAATGTTAGATATATGTGATGTTTCATATCAAAATGATCAGAAAATTCATTAAGATATAACTTATCCAAAACAAATATTGTGAATAGTTGTTGCAGTAAATTATGATAAAATGAATAACCATTTCATAGAAATACTGATTTAAGTTGTTTCAAATGTTGCTGTGTCTGTTTGTGCTGCCACCTGGTGTTATGTTGCGAGAACTACAGCCAGAAGGTTCTTTCTGGCTGTTAAAAATGAAATTTCCAAGGGCCAATCCGATTAGATTTCCCAGATAACCAATGGGAAGATCAGCTCCCGTAGTGCCACCCACATGATGTCATCAATGATTGAAAACATATATAAGTAAGCAAAAAAAAAAAAGAAAGAAAAAAAGGCTGTTTTAACTTTGGATGATATCTGCTGCTGGGCATTTTAAAACCAATTTAAACAAGCTGACTACCTCCTTCTCATTGATTGCAAAAATTACTTATCTGTCTTCTGAGATGACCTAAAGACCGCTACGAATTGGTTCAAAATTGGTGAAGTATATTGTATTTTAAATTGGTAATCATAAGCCTAGGTATTGTTTAAATCTGTATCTGATTTGCTAAGTAAATCATCTGTGCAAGTTCTGATATTATAAGTTAATTTTGTATTAGGATTGCAGTTAAATAGCAGAACATATATATTATCCTATTGCTTAAATTAACACTGTAAATCATATTGCTGAATGTTTGTAACTGCTATTTTAGGTCTCATTGTAATATTTTAAATGCAGCTCTGAATGAAAGATTGGGTTTAAAGTAAATTGGCATGAGCTTTGCATAGCATATTTTAAATAGTTTTTGTTTTAACGCATATAATATTGACTCATATTCTAATCATTACAAATATGTACGTATCAACATGTTCATAGTTATTTACTAATAATAAAGAATTCAGATATTTAGATTCATTTTATTGTCATTAGCAAATGTATGTTTGATTGCAGGTTTAGTTTAAAGGAAGATTGTTAAATATATTCCCTGCCATATACTTACACATTGTTTAGAGAATACTGCTAAGATTTTCATAAATATACTGACAATTATATGTATTAACCCCTAATCTGCTGCCTCCCCCAATGTCGCCAACACCTACATTATATTTATTAACCCCTAATCTGCTGCCCCCAACGTCGCCTCCACTTATTATTAACCTCTAAATCTAAGTCTAACCCTAAACCTAACAACCACTAACTTAAATATAATTACAATAAATCTAAATAAATATTCATATCAGTAACTAAATTATTCCTATTTAAAACTAAGGCCTAGATTTAGAGTTCGGCGGTAGCCGTCAAAACCAGCGTTAGAGGCTCCTAACGCTGGTTTTGGGCGCCCGCTGGTATTTGGAGTCAGTGATTAAAGGGTCTAACGCTCACTTTTCAGCCGCGACTTTTCCATACCGCAGATCCCCCTACGCCATTTGCGTAGCCTATCTTTTCAATGGGATCTTTCTAACGCCGGTATTTAGAGTCGTTTCTGCAGTGAGCGTTAGAGCTCTAACGACAAGATTCCAGCCGCCTGAAAATAGCAGGAGTTAAGAGCTTTCTGGCTAACGCCGGTTTATAAAGCTCTTAACTACTGTACCCTAAAGTACACTAACACCCATAAACTACCTATGTACCCCTAAACCGAGCTCCCCCCACATCGCCGCCACTCGATTAAAATTTTTAACCCCTAATCTGCCGACCGCCACCTACGTTATACTTATGTACCCCTAATCTGCTGCCCCTAACACCGCCGACCCCTGTATTATATCTATTAACCCCTAACTTGCCCCCCACAACGTCGCCGCAAGCTACTTAAAATAATTAACCCCTAATCTTCCGACCGCAAATCGCCGCCACCTACGTTATCCCTATGTACCCCTAATCTGCTACCCCTAACATCGCCGACCCCTATGTTATATTTATTAACCCCTAATCTGCCCCCCTCAACGTCGCCGACACCTACCTACACTTATTAACCCCTAATCTGCCGAGCGGACCTGAGCGCTACTATAATAAAGTTATTAACCCCTAATCCGCCTCACTAACCCTATCATAAATAGGAACAGCCAATAGAATGCGAGCTCAATCTGATTGGCTGATTGGATCAGCCAATCGGATTGAACTATATTCTGATTGGCTGATTCCATCAGCCAATCAGAAAATTCCTACCTTAATTCCGATTGGCTGATAGAATCCTATCAGCCAATCGGAATTCGAGGGACGCCATCTTGGATGACGTCCCTTAAAGGAACCGTCATTCGTCGTCTAGTCGTCGGAAGAAGAGGATGGATCCGCGCTGGAGGTCTTCAAGATGGAGCCGGTCGTCATCGGATGGAAGAAGATAGAAGATGCCGCTTGGAGAAGATGTTTGCCGGTCCGGATGTCCTCTTCTTGCCGGATAGGAGGAAGACTTTGGACCCTCTTCTGGACTTCTTCAGTGGATGTCTAGCCCCCGCTTGGGTTGGATGAAGATCTTGGAGCCAGGACGGATCGGTGAACCTGGCATGGTGAAGACAAGGTAGGAAGATCATCAGGGGGGTAGTGTTAGGTTTATTTAAGGGGGGTTTGGGTTAGATTAGGGGTATGTGGGTGGTGGGTTGTAATGTTGGGGGGGGGGTATTGTATGTTTTTTTTTTTACAGGCAAAAGAGCTGAAATTCTTGGGGCATGCCCCGCAAAGGGCCCTGTTCAGGGCTGGTAAGGTAAAAGAGCTTGTAATATTTGTATTTTAGAATAGGGTAGGGAATTTTTTATTTTGGGGGGCTTTGTTATTTTATTAGGGGGCTTAGAGTAGGTGTAATTAGTTTAAAATTGTTGTAATATTTTTCTTATGTTTGTAAATATTTTATTATTTTCTGTAACTTAGTTCTTTTTTATTTTTTGTACTTTAGATAGTTTATTTAATTGTATTTATTTGTAGCAATTGTGTTTAATTAATTTATTGATAGTGTAGTGTTAGGTTAATTGTAGGTAATAGTAGGTAGTTTATTTAATTATTTTATTGATAGGGTAGTGTTAGGTTTAATTATATCTTAGGTTAGGATTTATTTTACAGGTAAATTTGTTATTATTTTAACTAGGTAACTATTAAATAGTTCTTAACTATTTAATAGCTATTGTACCTGGTTAAAATAATTACAAAGTTGCCTGTAAAATAAATATTAATCCTAAAATAGCTATAATATAATTATAATTTATATTGTAGCTATATTAGGATTTATTTTACAGGTAAGTATTTAGCTTTAAATAGGAATCATTTATTTAATAAGAGTTAATTTATTTCGTTAGATAAAAATTATATTTAACTTAGGGGGGTGTTAGTGTTAGGGTTAGACTTAGCTTTAGGGGTTAATACATTTATTAGAATAGCGGTGAGCTCCGGTCGGCAGATTAGGGGTTAATAATTGAAGGTAGGTGTCGGCGATGTTAGGGAGGGCAGATTAGGGGTTAATACTATTTATGATAGGGTTAGTGAGGCGGATTAGGGGTTAATAACTTTATTATAGTAGCGCTCAGGTCCGCTCGGCAGATTAGGGGTTAATAAGTGTAGGCAGGTGTCGGCGACGTTGTGGGGGGCAGATTAGGGGTTAATAAATATAACATAGGGGTCGGCGATGTTAGGGCAGCAGATTAGGGGTACATAGGGATAACGTAGGTGGCGGCGGTTTACGGAGCGGCAGATTAGGGGTTAAAAGTGTAATGCAGGGGTCAGCTATAGCGGGGGCGGCAGATTAGGGGTTAATAAGTGTAAGGTTAGGGGTGTTTAGACTCGGGGTACATGTTAGAGTGTTAGGTGCAGACGTAGGAAGTGTTTCCCCATAGGAAACAATGGGGCTGCGTTAAGAGCTGAACGCTGCTTTTTTGCAGGTGTTAGGTTTTTTTTCAGCTCAAACTGCCCCATTGTTTCCTATGGGAGAATCGTGCACGAGCACGTTTTTGATGCCGGCCGCGTCCGTAAGCAACTCTGGTATCGAGAGTTGCATTTGCGGTAAATATGCTCTACGCTCCTTTTTTGGAGCCTAACGCAGCATTTGTTTGAACTCTCGATACCAGAGTTAAATTTATGGTGCGGCCAGAAAAAAACCCGCGGAGCGTTAACAGCCCTTTTACCGCCGAACTCCAAATCTAGGCCTAAATACTTACCTGTAAAATAAACCCTAAGCTAGCTACAATATAACTAATAGTTACATTGTAGCTATCTAAGGGTTTATTTTTGTTTTACAGGCAACTTTGTATTTATTTTAACTAGGTAGAATAGTTATTAAATAGTTATTAACTATTTAATAACTACCTAGCTAAAATAAATACAAAAGTAGCTGTAAAATAAAACCTAACCTACAGTGGATATAAAAAGTCTACACACCCCTGTTAAAATGTCAGGTTTCTGTGATGTAAAAAAATGAGACAAAGATAAATAATTTCAGAACTTTTTCCAGCTTTAATGTGACCTATAAACTGTACAACTCAATTGAAAAACAAACTGAAATATTTTAGGTGAAGGGAAATAAAAATAAAAAACTAAAATAATGTGGTTGCATAAGTGTGCACACCATTAAACTAATACCTTTTGATTTTATTACAGCACTCAGTCTTTTTGGGTATGGGTTTTTCAGCATGGCACATCTTGACTTTGCAAAAACACTCTAAATCTGTCAGAATGCGAGGGCATCTCCTGTGCACAGCCCTCTTCAGATCACCCCACAGATTTTGAATTGGATTCAGGTCTGGGCTCTGGCTGGGCCATTCCAAAACTTTAATCTTCTTCTGGTGAAGCCATTCCTTTGTTGATTTGGATGTATGCTTTGGGTCGTTGTCATGCTGAAAGATGAAGTTCCTCTTCATGTTCAGCTTTCTAGCAGAAGCCTGAAGGTTTTGTGCCAATATTGTCTGGTATTTGGAACTGTTCATAATTCCCTCTACCTTGACTAAGACCCCAGTTCCAGCTGAATAAAAACAGCCCCAATGCATGATGCTACCACCACCATGCTTCACTGTGGGTATGGTGTTCTTTTGGTGATATGCAGTGTTGTTTTTGTGCCAAACATATCTTTTGGAATTATGGCTAAAAAGTTAAACTATGGTTTCATCAGACCAGAACACCTTTTACAACATGCTTTTGGGAAACTTCAGATGTGTTTTTGCAAAATTTAGCCGGGCTTGGATGTTTTTTTACAAACTGAAACTTTTAGGTGGAGGGAAGTAAAAATAAAAAAATAAAATAATATGGTTGCATAAGTGTGCACACCCTCTTATAACTGGGGATGTAGCTGTGTTTAGAACTGAGCAATCACATTCAAAATCATGTTAAATAGGAGTCAGTACACACCTGTCATTTAAAATGCCCTAATAAAGTTCAGCTGTTCTAGTTGGTCTTTCCTGACATTTTGTTAGTCGCATCCTACAGCAAAAGGCATGGTCCGCAGAGAGCTTCTAAAGCATCAGAGGGATCTCATTGTTAAAAGGTATCAGTCAGGAGAACGGTACAAAAGAATTTCCAAGGCATTAGATATACCATGGAACACAGTGAAGACAGTCATCAAGTGAAGAAAATATGGTGCAACAGTGACATTACCAAGAACTGGACGTCCCTCAAAATTGATGAAAAGACGAGAAGAAAACTGGTCTGGGAGGCTGCCAAGAGGCCTACAGCAACATTAAAGGAGCTGCAGGAATATCTGGCAAGTACTGGCTGTGTGGTGCATGTGACAACAATCGCCCGTATTCTTCATATGTCTGGGCTATGGGGTAGAGTGGCAAGATGGAAGCCTTTGCTTAAAAAAAAACAACCAAGACCAGCTAAATTTTGCAAAAACACATCTGAAGTCTCCCAAAAGCATGTCGCAAAAGGTGTTCTGGTTTAATGAAACCAAGATTAAACTTTTTGACCATAATTCCAAAAGATATGTTTGGCACAAAAACAACACTGCACATCACCAAAAGAACACCATACCCACAGTGAAGCATTTTGGTGGCAGCATCATGCTTTGGGTCTGTTTTTCTTTAGCTGGAACTGGGGCCTTAGTCAAGGTAGAGGGAATTATGAACAGTTCCAAATACCAGACAATATTGGCACAAAACCTTCAGGCTTCTGCTAGAAAGCAGAACATGAAGAGGAACTTCATCTTTCAGCTCAACAACGCCCCAAAGCATACATCCAAATCAACAAAGGAATGGCTTCACCAGAAGAAGATTAAAGTTTTGGAATGGCCCAGTCAGAGCCCAGACCTGAATCAAATCGAAAATATGTGGGGTGATCTTAAGTGGGCTGTGCACATGCACATGAGATGCCCTCACAATCTGACATATTTGGAGTGTTTTTGCAAAGAAGAGTGGGCAAATCTTGCCAAGTCAAGATGTGCCATGCTGAAAAACTCATACCTAAAAAGACTGCTGTAATAAAATCAAAGGGTGCTTCAACAAAGTATTAGTTTACGGGTGTTCACACTTATGCAACCATATTATTTTAGTTTTTTATTTCTACTTCCCTCCACCTAAAAGATTTTAGTTTGTTCTGCAATTGAGTTGTACAGTTTATAGGTCACATTAAAGGTGGAAAAAGTTCTGAAATTATTTATCTCATTTTTTTATATCACAGAAACATGACATTTTAGCAGTGGTGTGTAGACTTTTTATATCTACTGTAAGTTACAATAACACCTAACACTACGCTATAATTAAATAAATTAACTAAATTAAATACAATTAAATCCTATATTATAAAAGACAAGAGTTTGTCTGAAGCCGTCATGCGCAGTTCAGACAAACTCTTGCCGATGATCGCACGCGCACCCTTGGCCAGCTGTTGATACTTAGCACGCGCACACTCTCCCACCCACTTAGCATGTTTGTTAGCACTTTGACCCCCCTTGCTGCGCACGCACACTCACAAAACTGATTTGAGCACGCGCACGCACACGCGAACCCTAGCCGCCTATCACACCCTCGCACTAGCCGTTGACAACCCACTTAGCCTACTAGCCTATCACACAATGCGCACGCGCGCGCGCACGCGAACCCACGCGCACGCAACTAGCCTAGCCGCCTATCACACCCTCGCACTAGCCGTTGACAACCCACTTAGCAAATAGCCGTCGAAAGCAGCTGATCAGAGACAGGGGAGAGGGAGACAGGGGAGAGGGAGACAGGGGAGAGGGAGACAGGGGAGAGGGAGAGAGAGACAGGGGAGAGGGAGACAGGGGAGAGGGAGACAGGGGAGAGGGAGACAGGGGAGAGGGAGACATGGGAGAGGGAGACAGGGGAGAGGGAGAGAGGGAGAGAGGGGAGAGGGAGAGAGGGGAGAGGGGGAGAGGGAGACAGGGGAGAGGGAGACAGGGGAGAGGGAGACAGGGGAGAGGGAGACAGGGGAGAGGGAGACAGGGGAGAGGGAGACAGGGGAGAGGGAGAGAGGGAGACAGGGGAGAGGGAGACAGGGGAGAGGGAGACAGGGGAGAGGGTGAGAGGGGAGAGGGAGACAGGGGAGAGGGAGACAGGGGAGAGGGAGACAGGGGAGAGGGAGACAGGGGAGAGGGAGAGAGAGACAGGGGAGAGGGAGACAGGGGAGAGGGAGACAGGGGAGAGGGAGACAGGGGAGAGGGAGACAGGGGAGAGGGAGACAGGGAGAGAGGGAGACAGGGGAGAGGGAGACAGTGGAGAGGGAGACAGCTGAGAGGGAGACAGGGGAGAGGGAGACAGGGGAGAGGGAGACAGGGGAGAGGGAGAGAGGGGAGAGGGAGACAGGGGAGAGGGAGACAGGGGAGAGGGAGACAGGGGAGAGGGAGACAGGGGAGAGGGAGAGAGGGGAGAGGGAGACAGGGGAGAGGGAGACAGGGGAGAGGGAGACAGGGGGACAAGGGAGAGGGAGACAGGGGAGAGGGTGAGAGAGACAGGGGAGAGGGAGACAGGGGAGAGGGAGAGAGAGACAGGGGAGAGGGAGACAGGGGAGAGGGTGAGAGAGACAGGGGAGAGGGAGACAGGGGAGAGGGTGAGAGAGACAGGGGAGAGGGAGACAGGGGAGAGGGTGAGAGAGACAGGGGGGGAGAGAGAGAGACGGGGGGGGGGAGAGAGAGAGACAGGGGGGGAGAGAGAGAGAGGGGAGAGAGAGAGAGAGACAGACAGGGGAGAGAGAGAGAGACAGGGGGGAGGAGAGAGAGGCAGGGGAGTGAGAGAGAGACAGGGGAGTGAGAGTGAGAGTGAGACAGGGGAGTGAGAGTGAGAGAGACAGGGGGATAGAGTGAGAGAGACAGGGGGGAGAGAGTGAGAGAGACAGGGGGGAGAAAGAGGGGAGAGAGAGAGATAGGGCACAGAGAGAGAGAGAATATAAAAATAAAAATAAACCACACGGCCCGTGTGAACGGGCTTTAGGACTAGTAAATTATAATTAGCTAAATTAAATTAGCTAAAGTACAACCCCCCCCACTAAATTACAGAAAATAATAAACAAGTTACAGATATTTAAACTAATTACACCTAATCTAATAGCCCTATTAAAATAAAAAGCCCCCCCCCCCCAAAATAAAAAAAACCCTAGCCTAAACTAAACTACCAATAGCCCTTAAAAAGGCCTTTTGCGGGGCATTGCCCCAAAGTAATCAGCTCTTTTACCAGTAAAATAAAATACAAGCAACCCACTAACAATAAAACCCACCACCCACACAACCAACCCCCCAAATAAAATACTATCTAAAAAAACCTAAGCTCCCCATTGCCCTGAAAAGGGCATTTGGATGGGCATTGTCCTTAAAAGGGCAGTTAGCTCTTTTGTCACCCAAAGTCCCTAACCTAAACATAAAACCCACCCAATACACCCTTAAAAAAACCTAACACTAAGCCCCTGAAGATCAACTTACCGGGAGACGTCTTCATCCAAGCCGGGCGAAGTGGTCCTCCAGACGGGCAGAAGTCTTCATCCAGACGGCATCTTCTATCTTCATCCATCCGGCGCGGAGCAGGTCCATCTTCAAGACATCCGACGCGGAGCATCCTCTTCTGCCGACGGACTAACGATGAATGAAGGTACCTTTAGGTGACGTCATCCAAGATGGCATCCCCTAGATTCCGATTGGCTGATAGAATATTGGGTGGGTTTTATTTTTAGGTTAGGGACTTTGGGCGACAAAAGAGCTAACTGCCCTTTTAAGGGCAATGCCCATCCAAATGCCCTTTTCAGGGCAATGGGGAGCTTAGGTTTTTTTAGATAGTATTTTATTTGGGGGTTGGTTGGTTGGGTGGTGGGTTTTACTGTATGGGGGTTGTTTGTATTTTTTTACAGGTAAAAGAGCTGATTACTTTGGGGCAATGCCCCGCAAAAGGCCCTTTTAAGGGCTATTGGTAGTTTAGTTAAGGCTAGGGTTTTTTTTTTATTTTGGGGGGGGCTTTTTATTTTAATAGGGCTATTAGATTAGGTGTAATTAGTTTAAATATCTGTAATTTGTTTATTATTTTCTGTAATTTAGTGTTTTTTTTGTACATTAGCTAATTTAATTTAGCTAATTGTATGTAATTTATTTAATTGTATTTAATTTAGTTAATTTATTTAATTATAGTGTAGTGTTAGGTGTTATTGTAACGTAGGTTAGGTTTTATTTTACCGGTACTTTTGTATTTATTTTAGCTAGGTAGTTATTAAATAGTTAATAACTATTTAATAACTATTCTACCTAGTTATAATAAATACAAACTTCCTAACGATAGGAATATTTATTTAGAATTATTTAAATGATATTTAAGTTAGGGGGTGTTAGGTTTAGGGGTTAATAACTTTAATATAGTGGCGGCGACGTTGGTGGCGGCAGATTAGGGGTTAATAATATAATGTAGGTGTCAGCGATTTTGGGGGCAGCAGATTAGGGGTTCATAAATATAATGTAGGTGGCGGCGGTGTCCGGAGCGGCAGATTAGGGGTTAAAATTTTTACTTTAGTGTTTGCGATGTGGGAGGGCCTCGGGTTAGGGGTTAATAGGTAGTTTATGGGCGTTAGTGTACTTTTAGAACTTTAGTTATGAGTTTTATGCTACAGCGTTGTAGTGTAAAACTCATAACTACTGAATTTTAAATGCGTTAGGGAACTTGACAGGGTAGACTGTTACTTTTTGGCCTCCCAGGACAGACTAGTAATATCAGCGCTATGGAAGCCCCATAGAAAAAAGACTTTACGAAGTTTACGTAAGTCGTTTTGCGGTAAGGCCAAACAATGTGCAGTGACCCTAAACCTTCAAGATTCGTAATACCAGCGGGCGTAAAAAAAGCAGCGTTAGGACCTCTTAACGCTGCTTTTTTACCCTAACGCACAACTCGCAATTTAGCCGTTAGATTTTTAACATTTTTGTACAATTTTAATTTTTTAGCTGCAATTTAGATTTTTTTATTTTTTTTCGTAGTGTTAGGTGTTCAGATATTTTAATTGGTAGTATCTTTTATTTTATTAGAATAGTAATGTTAGGTTAATTTATAGTTTAATGTTAGGTTTATTTTTATTTCACAGGTAAGTTTTTATTTATTTAAATAGAGTCATATTGTAATTTTAATCTAAAGTTAGGGGGGTGTTAGGTTTAGGGGTTAATAGTTTAATTTAGTGTTTTGCAATGTGGGGGGCTGGCAGTTTAGGGGTTAATAGGTTTATTTAGTGGGGGAGATGTGGGAGGCCGGAGGTTTAGGGTTTAATACGTTTATTTAGTGGCGGCAATGTCGGGGAGCGGCGGAATAGGGGTTTATAAATTTATTAGTGGCGGCAATGTTGGGAAACGGCGGAATAGAGCTTAATAACTTTATTATAGTGGCAGCGATGTCAGGAGCGGCAGATTGGGGTTAATAACTTTATTTATCGTTGGCAATGTTGGGAGCAGAAGATTAGGGGTAAATAACTTTATTATAGTGGCAGTGATGTCGGGAAATGGCGGAATAGGAGATAATAACTTTATTATAGTGGCGGCGATGTCGGGAGCGGCAGATTAGAAGTTATTAACTTTATTTAGGTGTTAGGGGTGTTGGGGGCTGCAGATTAGGGGTGTTTAGGCTTGGGGTTTATGTTAGGGTGTTAGGTTTAAACTTAACTTGTTTGTCCCCATAGACATAAATGGGGTTGCATTACGGTGATCGCCATTCCGCACTTCTGGTGTTAGAAAAAAAACCTAACACTCTCTCCCCATTGATGTCTATGGGGGAAAGCGTGCACGAGCACGTCAAAGCAGCCCTTGGCTTTTGTGCGGTATGGAACTTAACACCACCATATCGCACACACAAGGAGGCTTTTCAGAAACTCATAATGGCAGCGCTATGGGGAGTGAAATAACGCAACTTTTGTTGCATTTGTTTCGCACCCTATATAGCACAAAACTCGTAATCTAGGCGTTTATTGGGCAGTCTGCGATTTGGGGGATTGGTAGATTAGGGGTTAATAGTGTAATTAATTAGATTGTGATTAGGGGGATTGGTGGATTAGGGGTTAATAGTGTAATTAATTAGATTGTGATTTGGGGGATTGGGGGATTAGGGGTTAATAGTGTAATTAATTAGATTGTGATTTGGGGGATTGGTGGATTAGGGGTTAATAGTGTAATTAATTAGATTGTGATTAGGGGGATTGGTGGATTAGGGGTTAATAGTGTAATTAATTAGATTGTGATTTGGGGGATTGGTGGATTAGGGGTTAATAGTGTAATTAATTAGATTGTGATTTGGGGGATTGGTGGATTAGGGGTTAATAGTGTAATTAATTAGATTGTGATTTGGGGGATTGGTGGATTAGGGGTTAATAGTGTAATTAATTACATTGTGATTTGGGGGATTGGTGGATTAGGGGTTAATAGTGTAATTAATTACATTGTGATTTGGGGGTGTTGCCGGTTTAGGAGTTAATACTTTTATTAGTAGTTGCGATGTGGGGGAATGGTGGATATAGGGGTTTTGCCGTCTTTTTTTTTAGACGGGTTAGACTCTAACCGTTAGAGTTTTACAGGGAATTTTTTTTTAAAACTTAGGTGCCGTCAGTTCATCAACTGCTGTAAGTCACTAGCGACTCCAGAAATGGGTATTCAAGAACATTTCTGAACCTTGCCAGTGTATCCGACTTACGGCAGTGTAGCATTTTTTGTGATTCACCCGATGTGCGAGGTGAATTTATGGGCGACGCGGGTTTCAGCAGCAGTGGAGCTGAAACCTAAGCCGCATTTGTAATCTCACACGATGTGCGAAGTGAACTTATGGGTGACGCGGGTTTCAGCAGT
Source organism: Bombina bombina (assembly GCF_027579735.1). Lineage (NCBI taxonomy): Eukaryota > Metazoa > Chordata > Amphibia > Anura > Bombinatoridae > Bombina > Bombina bombina. Next base: position 9,739,726 of record NC_069500.1, read on the forward strand.
GGAACTGAAACCTAAGCCGCATTTGTAAACTCACCCGATGTGCGAAGTGAACTTATGGGTGACGCGGGTTTCAGCAGTGGAACTGAAACCTAAGCCGCATTTGTAAACTCACCCGATGTGCAAGGTGAACTTATGGGTGACGCGGGTTTCAGCAGTGGAACTTAAACCTAAGCTGCATTTGTAATCTCACCCAATGAGCGAGGTGAACTTATGGGCGACGCGGGTTTCAGCAGCAGTGGAACTGAAACCTAAGCCGCATTTGTAATCTCACCCCGATGTGCGAAGTGAATTTATGGGCGACGCGGGTTTCAGCAGCAGTGGAACTGAAACCTAAGCGCATATGTAATCTCACCCCGATGTGCGAAGTGAATTTATGGGCGACGCGGGTTTCAGCAGCAGTGGAACTGAAACCTAAGCGCATATGTAATCTCACCCCAATGTGCGAAGTGAACTTATGGGCGACGCGGGTTTCAGCAGCAGTGGAACTGAAACCTAAACCGCATTTGTAATCTCACCCCGATGTGCGAAGTGAACTTATGGGTGACGCGGGTTTCAGCAGCAGTGGAACTGAAACCTAAGCCACATTTGTAATCTCACCCGATGTGTGAGGTGAACTTATGGGCGACGCGGGTTTCAGCAGTGGAACTGAAACCTAAGCGCATATGTAATCTCACCCCGATGTGCGAGGTGAATTTATGGGCGACGCGGGTTTCAGCAGCAGTGGAACTGAAACCTAAGCCGCATTTGTAATCTCACCTGATGTGTGAGGTGAACTTATGGGCGACGCGGGTTTCAGCAGCAGTGGAACTGAAACCTAAGCCGCATTTGTAATCTCACTCCGATGTGCGAAGTGAACTTATGGGCGACGCGGGTTTCAGCAGCAGTGGAACTGAAACCTAAGCGCATATGTAATCTCACCCCGATGTGCGAAGTGAATTTATGGGCGATGCGGGTTTCAGCAGCAGTGGAACTGAAACCTAAGCCGCATTTGTAATCTCACCTGATGTGTGAGGTGAACTTATGGGCGACGCGGGTTTCAGCAGCAGTGGAACTGAAACCTAAGCCGCATTTGTAATCTCACTCCGATGTGCGAAGTGAACTTATGGGCGACGCGGGTTTCAGCAGCAGTGGAACTGAAACCTAAGCCGCATTTGTAATCTCACCCCGATGTGCGAAGTGAACTTATGGGCGACGCGGGTTTCAGCAGCAGTGGAACTGAATCCTAAGCCGCATATGTAATCTCACCCCGATGTGCGAGGTGAACTTATGGGCGACGCGGGTTTCAGCAGCAGTGGAACTGAAACCTAAGCCGCATTTGTAATCTCACCCCGATGTGCGAAGTGAACTTATGGGCGACGCGGGTTTCAGCAGCAGTGGAACTGAAACCTAAGCGCATATGTAATCTCACCCGATGTGCGAGGTGAACTTATGGGCGATGCGGGTTTCAGCAGCAGTGGAACTGAAACCTAAGCCGCATTTGTAATCTCACCCGATGTGCGAGGTGAACTTATGGGCGATGCGGGTTTCAGCAGCAGTGGAACTGAAACCTAAGCCGCATTTGTAATCTCACCCGATGTGCGAGGTGAACTTATGGGCGACGCGGGTTTCAGCAGCAGTGGAACTGAAACCTAAGCCGCATTTGTAATCTCACCCGATGTGCGAGGTGAACTTATGGGCGATGCGGGTTTCAGCAGCAGTGGAACTGAAACCTAAGCCGCATTTGTAATCTCACCCGATGTGCAAGGTGAATTTATGGGCGATGCGGGTTTCAGCAGCAGTGGAACTTAAACCTAAGCCGCATTTGTAATCTCAAATTGTCAAACGGTAACCATAAAATCACACAAGCTGCAGTTCAGTAGTTAGAGCTGGCTGCTGATTGGTTGGTGCACATATATGTCTCTAGTCATTGGCTCACAAGATGTGCTCATTCTCTGGAGCTGACTTTACCTATGGGTTTAACCCCTAGCTATATACCAATAATAGAGCAAAAGCACCTACAAGTATTATATGAATGTAAAGCCAATTCCTCTTCCTCCCTGAGAGAGTTATTAATACAGAGACTGTTTCCTGCCTGTGTATAAAGCAGAAGCTCAGCAAATACAAAAGTCCTGTGAGATATTAATATAAAGTCAACTGGAAACCATCTGACTTAAAGGGACACAAAACCTTTTATTCGCACCAGATACAGCAGCTCATTAAAAACACCTGCACAATAAACTTCTTTCATCTAATTTGTTTTGTTGCCAAGGATACCAAGGTAAACTCAGGAGATGCTGATTGGTGGCTGCACAAATATACCTCATGTAAAATGCATTAATTAGCTCCCAGTAATGCATTGCTTTTTCTTCTACAAACGATACCAAGAGATTAAAGCAAAATAGATCATAGAAGTAAATTGGAAAGTTGTTTAAAATTGTTTTCTCTTTCTCAATCATAAAAATATTTGTTTAGGGTTCACGTCCCTTTAACAGCGCTAGTTCTATAGCACAAACACCTCTGTATAACACACACCTGCTGCTATAGTCACACACACACCTCTGTATAACACACACCTGCTGCTATAGTCACACACACACCTCTGTATAACACACACCTGCTGCTATAGTTACACACACACCTCTGTATAACACACATCTACTGCTATAGTAACACACACACCTCTGTATAACACACACCTCTGTATAACACACACCTGCTGCTATAGTCACACACACACCTCTGTATAACACACACCTGCTGCTATAGTCACACACACACCTCTGTATAACACACACCTGCTGCTATAGTCACACACACACCTCTGTATAACACACACCTCTGTATAACACACACCTGCTGCTATAGTCACACACACACCTCTGTATAACACACACCTGCTGCTATAGTCACACACACACCTCTGTATAACACACACCTGCTGCTATAGTCACACACACACCTCTGTATAACACACACCTGCTGCTATAGTCACACACACACACACCTCTGTATAACACACACCTCTGTATAACACACACCTGCTGCTATAGTCACACACACACCTCTGTATAACACACACCTGCTGCTATAGTCACACACACACCTCTGTATAACACACACCTGCTGCTATAGTCACACACACACCTCTGTATAACACACACCTGCTGCTATACTCACACACACACCTCTGTATAACACACACCTGCTGCTATAGTCACACACACACCTCTGTATAACACACACCTGCTGCTATAGTCACACACACACACACACACACACACCTCTGTATAACACACACCTGCTGCTATAGTCACCCAGACCTCTGTATAACACACACCTGCTGCTATAGTCACACACACCTCTGTATAACACACACCTGCTGCTATAGTCACACACACATCTCTGTATAACACACACCTACTGCTATAGTCACACACACACCTCTGTATAACACACACCTGCTGCTATAGTCACACACACACCTCTGTATAACACACACCTGCTGCTATAGTCACACACACACACACACACACACACCTCTGTATAACACACACCTGCTGCTATAGTCACCCAGACCTCTGTATAACACACACCTGCTGCTATAGTCACACACACACCTCTGTATAACACACACCTGCTGCTATAGTCACACACACACCTCTGTATAACACACACCTGCTGCTATACTCACACACACATCTCTGTATAACACACACCTGCTGCTATAGTCACACACACCTCTGTATAACACACACCTGCTGCTATAGTCACACACACACCTCTGTATAACACACACCTGCTGCTATAGTCACACACACACCTCTGTATAACACACACCTGCTGCTATAGTCACACACACACCTCTGTATAACACACATCTACTGCTATAGTCACACACACACACACCTCTGTATAACACACACCTGCTGCTATAGTCACACACACACCTCTGTATAACACACACCTGCTGCTATAGTCACACACACACCTCTGTATAACACACATCTACTGCTATAGTCACACACACCTCTGTATAACACACACCTGCTGCTATAGTCACACACACACCTCTGTATAACACACACCACTGTATAACACACACCTGCTGCTATAGTCACACACACACCTCTGTATAACACACACCTACTGCTATAGTCACACACACACCTCTGTATAACACACACCTGCTGCTATAGTCACACACACACCTCTGTATAACACACACCTGCTGCAATAGTCACACACACACACCTCTGTATAACACACACCTGCTGCTATAGTCACACACACCTCTGTATAACACACACCTGCTGCTATAGTCACACACACCTCTGTATAACACACACCTGCTGCTATAGTCACACACACACCTCTGTATAACACACACCTGCTGCTATAGTCACACACACACCTCTGTATAACACACATCTACTGCTATAGTCACACACACACACCTCTGTATAACACACATCTACTGCTATAGTCACACACACACACACCTCTGTATAACACACACCTGCTGCTATAGTCACACACACACCTCTGTATAACACACATCTACTGCTATAGTCACACACACCTCTGTATAACACACACCTGCTGCTATAGTCACACACACACCTCTGTATAACACACATCTACTGCTATAGTCACACACACACACACCTCTGTATAACACACATCTACTGCTATAGTCACACACACACCTCTTTATAACACACACATGCTGCTATAGTCACACACACACCTCTGTATAACACACATCTACTGCTATAGTCACACACACACCTCTTTATAACACACACATGCTGCTATAGTCACACACACACCTCTGTATAACACACATCTACTGCTATAGTCACACACACACCTCTGTATAACACACACCTGCTGCTATAGTCACACACACACCTCTGTATAACACACACCTGCTGCTATAGTCACACACACACACCTCTGTATAACACACACCTGCTGCTATAGTCACACACACACCTCTGTATAACACACACCTGCTGCTATAGTCACACACACACCTCTGTATAACACACATCTACTGCTATAGTCACACACACACCTCTGTATAACACACACCTGCTGCTATAGTCACACACACACACCTCTGTATAACACACACCTGCTGCTATAGTCACACACACACCTCTGTATAACACACACCTGCTGCTATAGTCACACACACACCTCTGTATAACACACATCTACTGCTATAGTCACACACACACCTCTGTATAACACACATCTACTGCTATAGTCACACACACACACCTCTGTATAACACACACCTGCTGCTATAGTCACACACACACCTCTGTATAACACACATCTACTGCTATAGTCACACACACATCTCTGTATAACACACACCTGCTGCTATAGTCACACACACACCTCTGTATAACACACACCTGCTGCTATAGTCACACACACACCTCTGTATAACACACACCTACTGCTATAGTCACACACACACCTCTGTATAACACACACCTGCTGCTATAGTCACACACACACCTCTGTATAACACACATCTACTGCTATAGTCACACACACACACCTCTGTATAACACACACCTGCTGCTATAGTAACACACACCTCTGTATAACACACATCTACTGCTATAGTCACACACACACCTCTGTATAACACACACCTGCTGCTATAGTCACACACACACCTCTGCATAACACACACCTGCTGCTATAGTCACACACACACCTCTGTATAACATACGCCTGCTGCTATAGTCACACACACACCTCTGTATAACACACACCTGCTGCTATAGTCACACACACACCTCTGTATAACACACACCTGCTGCTATAGTCACACACACACCTCTGTATAACACACACCTGCTGCTTTAGTCACACACACCTCTGTATAACACACACCTGCTGCTATAGTCACACACACCTCTGTATAACATACACCTGCTGCTATAGTAACACACACCTCTGTATAACACACATCTACTGCTATAGTCACACACACACCTCTGTATAACACACACCTGCTGCTATAGTCACACACACACACACCTCTGTATAACACACACCTGCTGCTATAGTCACACACACACACACACACACCTCTGTATAACACACACCTGCTGCTATAGTCACACACACACACCTCTGTATAACATACACCTGCTGCTATAGTCACACACACACACCTCTGTATAACACACACCTGCTGCTATAGTCACACACACACCCCTCTGTATAACACACACCTGCTGCTATAGTCACACACACCTCTGTATAACACACACCTGCTGCTATAGTCACACACACACACACACCTCTGTATAACACACACCTACTGCTATAGTCACACACACACCTCTGTATAACATACACCTGCTGCTATAGTCACACACACACCTCTGTATAACATACACCTGCTGCTATAGTCACACACACACCTCTGTATAACAAACATCTACTGCTATAGTCACACACACACACCTCTGTATAACACACATCTACTGCTATAGTCACACACACCTCTGTATAGCACACACCTGCTGCTATAGTCACACACACACCTCTGTATAACACACACCTACTGCTATAGTCACACACACCTCTGTATAACACACACCTGCTGCTATAGTCACACATACACACCTCTGTATAACACACCTGCTGCTATAGTCACACACACACCTCTGTATAACACACACCTGCTGCTATAGTCACACACACACACACCTCTGTATAACACACACCTGCTGCTATAGTCACACACACACACCTCTGTATAACACACACCTCCTGCTATAGTCACACACACACCTCTGTATAACACACACCTGCTGCTATAGTAACACACACACACCTCTGTATAACACACACCTGCTGCTATAGTAACACACACACACCTCTGTATAACACACATCTACTGCTATAGTCACACACACACCTCTGTATAACATACACCTGCTGCTATAGTCACACACACACCTCTGTATAACACACACCTACTGCTATAGTCACACACACACACCTCTGTATAACATACACCTGCTGCTATAGTCACACACACACACACACACACACACACACCTCTGTATAACACACACCTACTGCTATAGTCACACACACACCTCTGTATAACACACACCTGCTGCTATAGTCACACACACACACCTCTGTATAACACACACCTACTGCTATAGTCACACACACCTCTGTATAACACACACCTGCTGCTATAGTCACACACACACCTCTGTATAACACACACCTGCTGCTATAGTCACACACACACCTCTGTATAACACACACCTGCTGCTATAGTTACACACACACCTCTGTATAACACACACCTGCTGCTATAGTTACACACACACACCTCTGTATAACACACACCTGCTGCTATAGTCACACACACACCTCTGTATAACACACACCTACTGCTATAGTCACACACACACACCTCTGTATAACACACACCTACTGCTATAGTCACACACACACACACCTCTGTATAACACACACCTGCTGCTATAGTCACACACACACCTCTGTATAACACACACCTACTGCTATAGTCACACACACACCTCTGTATAACACACACCTGCTGCTACAGTCACACACACACCTCTGTATAACACACACCTGCTGCTATAGTCACACACACCTCTGTATAACACACACCTGCTGCTATAGTCACACACACATCTCTGTATAACACACACCTACTGCTATAGTCACACACACATCTCTGTATAACACACACCTGCTGCTATAGTCACACACACACACCTCTGTATAACACACACCTGCTGCTATAGTCACACACACCTCTGTATAACACACACCTGCTGCTATAGTCACACACACCTCTGTATAACACACACCTGCTGCTATAGTCACACACACCTCTGTATAACACACACCTGCTGCTATAGTCACACACACCTCTGTATAACACACACCTGCTGCTATAGTTACACACACACACACACACCTCTGTATAACACACACCTGCTGCTATAGTTACACACACACACACACACACACCTCTGTATAACACACACCTCTGTATAACACACACCTGCTGCTATAGTCACACACACACCTCTGTATAACACACACCTGTTGCTATAGTCACACACACCTCTGTATAACACACACCTGCTGCTATAGTCACACACACACCACTGTATAACACACACCTGCTGCTATAGTCACACACACACCTCTGTATAACACACATCTACTGCTATAGTCACACACACACCACTGTATAACACACACCTGCTCTGTATAACACCCACCTGCTGCTATAGTCACACACACCTCTGTATAACACACACCTGCTGCTATAGTCACACACACACCTCTGTATAACACACACCTGCTGCTATAGTCACACACACACCTCTGTATAACACACACCTACTGCTATAGTCACACACACACCACTGTATAACACACACACCTCTGTATAACACACACCTACTGCTATAGTCACACACACACCTCTGTATAACACACACCTGCTGCTATAGACACACACACACACACACCTCTGTATAACACACACCTGCTGCTATAGTCACACACACACCTCTGTATAACACACACCTGCTGCTATAGTCACACACATATCTGTATAACACACACCTGCTGCTATAGTCACACACACATCTCTGTATAACACACACCTGCTGCTACAGTCACACACACACCTCTGTATAACACACACCTGCTGCTATAGTCACACACACACCTGCTCTGTATAACACACACCTGCTGCTATAGTCACACAAACACATCTCTGTATAACACACACCTGCTGCTATAGTCACACACACATCTCTGTATAACACACACCTGCTGCTATAGTCACACAAACACACCTCTGTATAACACACACCTGCTGCTATAGTCACACACACACACACACACACATCTCTGTATAACACACACCTGCTGCTATAGTCACACACACACCTCTGTATAACACACACCTGCTGCTATAGTCACACACACACACACACACCTCTGTATAAAACACACCTGCTGCTATAGTCACACACACACACACACACACCTCTGTATAACACACCTACTGCTATAGTCACACACACACACACACACACACACACACCTCTGTATAACACACACCTACTGCTATAGTCACACACACACCTCTGTATAAAACACACCTGCTGCTATAGTCACACACACACACCTCTGTATAATACACAACTGCTGCTATAGTCACACACACACACACCTCTGTATAACACACACCTGCTGCTATAGTCACACACACACCTCTGTATAACACACACCTACTGCTATAGTCACACACACACCTCTGTATAACACACACCTGTTGCTATAGTCACCCACACACACCTCTGTATAACACACACCTGCTGCTATAGTCACACACACATCTGTATAACACACACCTACTGCTATAGTCACACACACACCTCTGTATAACACACACCTGCTGCTATAGTCACACACACACCTCTGTATAACACACACCTACTGCTATAGTCACACACACACCTCTGTATAACACACACCTGTTGCTATAGTCACCCACACACACCTCTGTATAACACACACCTGCTGCAATAGTCACACACACACCTCTGTATAACACACACCTACTGCTATAGTCACACACACACCTCTGTATAACACACACCTGTTGCTATAGTCACCCACACACACCTCTGTATAACACACACCTGCTGCAATAGTCACACACACCTCTGTATAAAAAAACAGCTGCTGCTATAGTCACCCACACCTCTGTATAACACACACCTGCTGCTATAGTCACACACACACACACCTCTGTATAACACACACCTACTGCTATAGTCACACACACCTCTGTATAACACACACCTGCTGCTATAGTCACACACACACCTCTGTATAACACACACCTGCTGCTATAGTCACACACACACACCTCTGTATAACACACACCTGCTGCTATAGTCACACACACAGCCCTCTGTATAACACACACCTGCTGCTATAGTCACACACACACACCTCTGTATAACACACACCTGCTGCTATAGTCACACACACACCTCTGTATAACACACACCTGCTGCTATAGTCACACACACACCTCTGTATAACACACACCTGCTGCTATAGTCACACACACACCTCTGTATAACACACACCTGCTGCTATAGTCACACACACACCTCTGTATAACACACACCTGCTACTATAGTCACACACACACACACACACACACCTCTGTATAACACACACCTGCTGCTATAGTCACACACACACACACACACCTCTGTATAACACACACCTGCTGCTATAGTCACACACACACCTCTGTATAACACACACCTGCTGCTTTAGTCACACACACCTCTGTATAACACACACCTGCTGCTATAGTCACACACACACACCTCTGTATAACACACATCTGCTGCTTTAGTCACACACACACCACTGTATAACACACACCTGCTGCTATAGTCACACACACACCTCTGTATAACACACACCTGCTGCTATAGTCCCACACACCTCTGTATAACACACACCTGCTGCTATAGTCACACACACCTCTGTATAACACACACCTGCTGCTATAGTCACACACACCTCTGTATAATACACACCTGCTGCTATAGTCACACACACCTCTGTATAATACACACCTGCTGCTATAGTCACACACACACCTCTGTATAATACACACCTGCTGCTATAGTCACACACACACCTCTGTATAACACACACCTGCTGCTATAGTCACACACACACCTCTGTATAACACACATCTACTGCTATAGTCACACACACACCTCTGTATAACACACACCTGCTGCTATAGTCACACACACACACCTCTGTATAACACACACCTGCTGCTATAGTCACACACACACACCTCTGTATAACACACACCTGCTGCTATAGTCACACACACACACCTCTGCATAATACACAACTGCTGCTATAGTCACACACACACCTCTGTATAATACACAACTGCTGCTATAGTCACCCACACACACCTCTGTATAACACACACCTGCTGCTATAGTCACACACACCTCTGTATAACACACACCTGCTGCTATAGTAACACACACACACCTCTGTATAACACACACCTGCTGCTATAGTCACACACACACCTCTGTATAACACACACCTGCTGCAATAGTCACACACACACACCTCTGTATAACACACACCTGATGCTATAGTCACCCACACACCTCTGTATAACACACACCTGCTGCTATAGTCACACACACACACCTCTGTATAACACACACCTGCTGCTATAGTCACACACACACACCTCTGTATAACATACGCCTGCTGCTATAGTCACACACACACACACCTCTGTATAAAAAAACAGCTGCTGCTATAGTCACCCACACCTCTGTATAACACACACCTGCTGCTATAGTCACACACACACACCTCTGTATAACACACACCTCTGTATAACACACACCTGCTGCTATAGTCACCCACACCTCTGTATAACACACACCTGCTGCTATAGTCACACACACACACCTCTGTATAACACACACCTGCTGCTATAGTCACACACACACACCTCTGTATAACACACACCTGCTGCTATAGTCACACGCACACCTCTGTATAACACACACCTGCTGCAATAGTCACACACACACCTCTGTATAACACACACCTACTGCTATAGTCACACACACACACACCTCTGTATAACACACACCTGCTGCTATAGTCACACACACACACACCTCTGTATAACACACACCTGCTGCTATAGTCACACACACACACACACACCTCTGTATAACACACACCTGCTGCTATAGTAACACACACACACCTCTGTATAACACACACCTGCTGCTTTAGTCACACACACACCTCTGTATAACACACACCTGCTGCTATAGTCACACACACACCTCTGTATAACACACACCTGCTGCTATAGTCACACACACCTCTGTATAACACACACCTGCTGCTATAGTCACACACACCTCTGTATAACACACACCTACTGCTATAGTCACACACACACCTCTGTATAACACACACCTGCTGCTATAGTCACACACACATCTCTGTATAACACACACCTGCTGCTATAGTCACCCACACACACCTCTGTATAACACACACCTGCTGCTATAGTAACACACACACACCTCTGTATAACACACACCTGCTGCTATAGTCACACACACACCTCTGTATAACACACACCTACTGCTATATTCACACACACACCTCTGTATAACACACACCTGCTGCTATAGTCACACACACACCTCTGTATAACACACACCTGCTGCTATAGTCACACACACACCTCTGCATAACACACACCTGCTGCTATAGTCACACACACACCTCTGTATAACACACACCTGCTGCTATAGTCACCCACACACACCTCTGTATAACACACACCCGCTGCTATAGTCACCCACACACACCTCTGTATAACACACACCTACTGCTATAGTCACACACACACACACCTCTGTATAACACACACCTGCTGCTATAGTCACACACACACCTCTGTATAACACACACCTGCTGCTATACTCACCCACACACACCTCTGTATAACACGCACCTGCTGCTATAGTCACACACACACCTCTGTATAACACACACACACACCTCTGTATAACACACACCTCCTGCTATAGTTACACACACACACACACACGTCTGTATAACACACACCTACTGCTATAGTCACATACACCTCTGTATAACACACACACACACCTCTGTATAACACACACCTCCTGCTATAGTCACCCAGACCTCTGTATAACACACATCTGCTGCTATAGTCACACACACACCTCTGTATAACACACACACACCTCTGTATAACACACACCTCCTGCTATAGTCACCCACACCTCTGTATAACAAACACATGATGCTATATTCACCCACACCTCTGTATAACACACACCTGCTGCTATAGTCACCCACACACATCTCTGTATAACACACACCTGCTGCTATAGTCACACATACCTCTGTATAACAAACACCTGCTGCTATAGTCACATAAACCTCTGTATAACACACACCTGCTGCTATAGTCACACATACCTCTGTATAACAAACACCTGCTGCTATAGTCACATAAACATCTGTATAACACACACCTGCTGCTATAGTCACACACACACACCTCTGTATAACACACACCTGCTGCTATAGTCACACACACACACCTCTGTATAACACACACCTGCTGCTATAGTCACACACACACCTCTGTATAACACACACCTACTGCTATAGTCACACACACACCTCTGTATAACACACACCTGCTGCTATAGTCACACACACACACCTCTGTATAACACACACCTGCTGCTATAGTCACACACACATCTCTGTATAACACACACCTGCTGCTATAGTCACACACACACCTCTGTATAACACACACCTACTGCTATAGTCACACACACCTCTGTATAACACACACCTGCTGCTATAGTCACACACACACACACACCTCTGTATAACACACACCTGCTGCTATAGTCACACACACACACCTCTGTATAACACACACCTGCTGCTATAGTCACACACACACCTCTGTATAACACACACCTGCTGCAATAGTCACACACACACACCTCTGTATAACACACACCTGCTGCTATAGTCACCCACACACACCTCTGTATAACACACACCTGCTGCAATAGTCACACACACACACACACACCTCTGTATAACACACACCTGCTGCTATAGTCACACACACACCTCTGTATAACACACACCTGCTGCTATAGTCACACACACACACCTCTGTATAACACACACCTGCTGCTATAGTAACACACACACACACCTCTGTATAACACACACCTGCTGCTATAGTCACACACACACACACCTCTGTATAACACACACCTGCTGCTATAGTCACACACACACACCTCTGTATAACACACACCTGCTGCAATAGTCACACACACACACCTCTGTATAACACACACCTGCTGCTATAGTCACACACACACACCTCTGTATAACACACACCTGCTGCTATAGTCACACACACACCTCTGTATAACACACACCTGCTGCTATAGTCACACACACACACCTCTGTATAACACACACCTGCTACTATAGTCACACACACACACACACCTCTGTATAACACACACCTACTGCTATAGTCACCCACACACACCTCTGTATAACACACACCTGCTGCAATAGTCACACACACACATCTCTGTATAACACACACCTGCTGCTATAGTCACACACACACACCTCTGTATAACATACGCCTGCTGCTATAGTCACACACACACACCTCTGTATAACACACACCTGCTGCTATAGTCACCCACACACACCTCTGTATAACACACACCTGCTGCTATAGTCACCCACACACACCTCTGTATAACACACACCTGCTGCTATAGTCACCCACAAACAGCTCTGTATAACACACACCTGCTGCTATAGTCACCCACACATACCTCTGTATAAAAAAACAGCTGCTGCAATAGTCACACACACCTCTGTATAACACACACCTGCTGCTATAGTCACACACACACACCTCTGTATAACACACACCTACTGCTATAGTCACACACACACACCTCTGTATAACACACACCTGCTGCTATAGTCACACACACACACACACACACACCTCTGTATAACACACACCTGCTGCTATAGTCACACACACACCTCTGTATAACACACATCTACTGCTATAGTCACACACACACCTCTGTATAACACATACCTGCTGCTATAGTCACACACACACACTTCTGTATAACACACACCTGCTGCTATAGTCACACACACACACACACCTCTGTATAACACACACCTGCTGCTATAGTCACACACACAGCCCTCTGTATAACACACACCTGCTGCTATAGTCACACACACACACCTCTGTATAACACACACCTGTTGCTATAGTAACACACACACACTTCTGTATAACACACACCTGCTGCTTTAGTCACACACACCTCTGTATAACACACACCTGCTGCTATAGTCACACACACACCGCTGTATAACACACACCTGCTGCTATAGTAACACACACCTCTGTATAACACACACCTGCTGCTTTAGTCACACACACACCTCTGTATAACACACACCTGCTGCTATAGTCACACACACACCTCTGTATAACACACACCTGCTGCTATAGTCACACACACACCTCTGTATAACACACACCTCTGTATAACACACACCTACTGCTATAGTCACACACACACACACACACACACACACACACACACACACCTCTGTATAACACACACCTGCTGCTATAGTCACACACACACCTCTGTATAACACACACCTGCTGCTATAGTCACCCATACACACCTCTGTATAAAAAACATCTGCTGCTATAGTAACACACACACACCTCTGTATAACACACACCTGCTGCTATAGTCACACACACACCTCTGTATAACACACACCTGCTGCTATAGTCACACACACACCTCTGTATAACACACACCTGCTGCTATAGTCACACACACACACCTCTGTATAACACACACCTGCTGCTATAGTCACACACACCTCTGTATAACACACACCTGCTGCTATAGTCACCCACACACACACACCTCTGTATAACACACACCTGCTGCTATAGTCACCCACACACACCTCTGTATAACACACACCCGCTGCTATAGTCACCCACACACACCTCTGTATAACACACACCTGCTGCTATAGTCACCCACACACACCTCTGTATAACACGCACCTGCTGCTATAGTCACACACACACCTCTGTATAACACACACACACACCTCTGTATAACACACACCTCCTGCTATATTCACACACACACACACACACGTCTGTATAACACACACCTCTGTATAACACACACCTACTGCTATAGTCACCCACACACACCTCTGTATAACACACACTTGCTGCTATAGTCACCCACACACACCTCTGTATAACAAACACCTGCTGCTATAGTCACCCACACCTCTGTATAACACACACCTGCTGCTATAGTCACACACACACCTCTGTATAACACACACACACACCTCTGTATAACACACACCTCCTGCTATAGTCACCCACACCTCTGTATAACAAATACATGCTGCTATATTCACCCACACCTCTGTATAACACACACCTCCTGCTATAGTCACCCACACCTCTGTATAACAAATACATGCTGCTATATTCACCCACACCTCTGTATAACACACACCTCCTGCTATAGTCACCCACACCTCTGTATAACAAATACATGCTGCTATATTCACCTACACCTCTGTATAACAAACACCTCCTGCTATAGTCACCCACACCTCTGTATAACAAATACATGCTGCTATATTCACCTACACCTCTGTATAACAAACACCTCCTGCTATAGTCACCCACACCTCTGTATAACACACACCTACTGCTATAGTCACACACACATCTGTATAACACATAGCTGCTGCTATAGTCACACACACCTCTGTATAACACACACACACACCTCTGTATAACACACACCTCCTGCTATAGTCACCCACACCTCTGTATAACACACACCTCCTGCTATAGTCACCCACACCTCTGTATAACAAATACATGCTGCTATATTCACCCACACCTCTGTATAACACACACCTCCTGCTATAGTCACCCACACCTCTGTATAACAAATACATGCTGCTATATTCACCCACACCTCTGTATAACACACACCTCCTGCTATAGTCACCCACACCTCTGTATAACAAATACATGCTGCTATATTCACCCACACCTCTGTATAACAAACACATGCTGCTATATTCACCCACACCTCTGTATAACACACACCTGCTGCTATAGTCACACACACATCTGTATAACACATAGCTGCTGCTATAGTCACACATACCTCTGTATAACAAACACCTGCTGCTATAGTCACATAAACCTCTGTATAACACACACCTGCTGCTTTAGTCACACACACACACACACACACACCTCTGTATAACACACACCTGCTGCTATAGTCACACACACATCTCTGTATAACACACACCTGCTGCTATAGTCACACACACATCTCTGTATAACACACACCTGCTGCTATAGTCACACACACACACCTCTGTATAACACACACCTGCTGCTATAGTCACACACACATCTGTATAACACATAGCTGCTGCTATAGTCACACACACACACACACCTCTGTATAACACATAGCTGCTGCTATACTCACACACACACCTCTGTATAACACACACCTGCTGCTTTAGTCACACACACACACCTCTGTATAACACACACCTGCTGCTATAGTCACACACACATCTGTATAACACATAGCTGCTGCTATAGTCACACACACACACCTCTGTATAACACATAGCTGCTGCTATACTCACACACACACATCTGTATAACACATACATGCTGCTATAGTCACACACACACCTCTGTATAACACACACCTGCTGCTATAGTCACACACACACCTCTGTATAACACACACCTGCTGCTATAGTCACACACACACATCTGTATAACACACACCTGCTGCTATAGTCACACACACACCTCTGTATAACACACACCTACTGCTATACTCACACACACACCTCTGTATAACACACACCTGCTGCTATAGTCACACACACACCTCTGTATAACACACACCTACTGCTATAGTCACACATACACCTCTGTATAACAAACACCTGCTGCTATAGTCACATACACCTCTGTATAACACAGTAAATGCGACTAGCGCCAGGTACAGATATCTGCACTGTGATTTTATTGTGCATCAATGTCTAATCGGCCAATAGGATGTAAGCAGCTCTCATCCTATTGCTGATTAAAAAAATTTAGCCAATAGGAATGCAAGATTACCCAAATATAAAAGGGATATGTTCCGATCAGCCAATAGAATGCAAGCTTAATCTGATTGGCAGATTGGATCAGCCAATCCGATTGAACTTGAATCTGATTGGCTGATTCAATCAGCCAATCAGATTTTTCCTACCTTAATTCCGATTGGCTGATAGAATCCTATCAGCCAATCGGAATTTGAGGGACGCCATCTTGGATGACGTCATTTAAAGGAACCTTCATTCGTTGTTAGTCCGTCGGTGAGAAGGATGGCTCTGCGTCGGCTGCTTCAAGATGGACCCGCTCCGGATGGAAGAAGATAGAAGATGCCGCCTGGATGAAGACTTCTGATCCTCTGGAGGACCTCTTCTGGTTGGATAGGATGAAGACTTCGGACCCTCTTCTGGACGGATCTGTGATACCCGGCAGGGTAAATACAAGGTAGGGAGATCTTCAGGGGCTTAGTGTTAGGTTTTTTAAGGGGGGTTTGGGTGGGTTAGATTAGGGGTATGTGGGTGGTGGGTTGTAATGTTGGGGGGTTGTATGGTATGTTTTCTTTTTACAGGCAAAAGAGCTGTTTTCTTTGGGGCATGCCCCGCAAAAAGCCCTTTTAAGGGCTGGTAAGGTAATAGAGCTGTTAACTTTTTATTTTAGAATAGGGTAGGGCATTTTTTTATTTTGGGGGGCTTTGTTATTTTTTTAGGGGGCTTAGAGTAGGTGTAATTAGTTTAAAATTCTTGTAATCTTTTTTATTTTTTGTAATTTAGTGTTTGTTTTTTTTTGCAATTTAGTTTAGTTGATTTAATTGTATTTATTTGTAGGTATTGTATGTAATTAATTTATTGCTAGTGTAGTGTTAGGTTTAATTGTAACTTAGGTTAGGATTTATTTTACAGGTAATTGTGTAATTATTTTAACTAGGTAACTATTAAATAGTTATTAACTATTTAATAGCTATTGTACCTGGTTAAAATAATTACAAAGTTACCTGTAAAATAAATATAAATCCTAAAATAGCTACAATGTAACTATTAGTTATATTAGGGTTTATTTTACAGGTAAGTATTTAGCTTTAAATAGGATTAATTTATTTAATAAGAGATAATTTATGTTGTTAGATTAAAATTATATTTAACTTAGGGGGGTGTTAGTGTTAGGGTTAGACTTAGCTTTAGGGGTTAATACATTTATTAGAGTAGCGGCGAGGTCCGGTCGGCAGATTAGGGGTTAATACTTGAAATTAGGTGTCGGCGATGTTAGGGAGGGCAGATTAGGGGTTAATACTATTTATTATAGGGTTTGCGAGGAGGGAGTGAGGCGGTTTCGGGGTTAATACATTTATTATAGTAGTGGCGAGGTCCGGTCGGCAGATTAGGGGTTAATAAGTGTAGGTAGGGTAGCGGCGACATTTGGGGGGGGCAGATTAGGGGTTAATAAATATAATATAGGGGTCGGCGGTGTTAGGGGCAGCAGATTAGGGGTACATAGGTATAATGAAGGTTGCGGCGGTGTACGGAGCGGCAGATTAGGGGTTAATAATAATATGCAGGGGTCAGCGATAGCAGGGGCGGCAGATTAGGGGTTAATAAGTGTAAGGTTAGGGTTGTTTAGACTCGGGGTTCATGTTAGGGTGTTAGGTGCAGACTTAGGAAGTGCGCTAGGAGCTGAACGCTGCTTTTTTGCAGGTGTTAGGTTTTTTTGCAGCTCAAACTGCCCCCTTGTTTCCTATGGGGGAATCGTGCACAAGCACGTTTTTCAAGCTGGCCGCTACCGTAAGCAACGCTGGTATTGAGAGTTGCAGTGGCGGTAAATTATGCTCTTTGCTTCCTTTTTGGAGCCAAACGCAGCCCTTCTGTGAACTCTAAATACCAGCGGTATTTAAAAGGTGCGGGGGGAAAAAAACACGTGTAGCTAATGCACCCTTTTGGCCGCAAAACTCTAAATCTAGCCGTAAGTAAATCTTCTGGGTTAGTGTTAGGATTTTGTAAAGGTTTTATTGGGTGGGTTTTAGTTTTAGATTAGGACTTGGGCCTGCAAAAGAGCTAAATGCCCTGTTAAGGGCAATGCCCATCCAAATGCCCTTTTCAGGGCAATGGGGAGCTTAGGTTTTTTTATATAGTTTTTATATTTGGGGGGGTGGGTTTTATTGTTGGGGGGGTATTGTATTTTTTTTACAGGTAAAAGAGCTGATTACTTTGGGGCAATGCCCCGCAAAAGGCCATTTTAAAGGGACAGTATACACTCATTTTCATATAACTGCATGTAATAGACACTACTATAAAGTATAAGATGCACAGATACGGATATAAAAATCCAGTATAAAACTGTTTAAAAACTTACTTAGAAGCTGTCAGTTTGGCTCTGTTGAAAAGGTAGCCGGAAAGCCCACTGCAAGTGGCAAATAAGACACTCCCCCCTCCCCCTTCTTTTGCATATGAAAAGACCCTTTACACAAACAGGAGCAAGCTGGAGAAGGTAGCTGACGGTATTCTCATAAAGCTTTGGGGCTTGGTTAGGAGTCTGAAAATCAGAGCAATGTTATTTAAAAATAAGCAAAACTATACATTTATTTAAAAAAAACTTTATGGCCTATATAAATAGATCATCTACAAAACATTTATGCAAAGAAAAAATGAGTGTATAATGTCCCTTTAAGGGCTATTTGTAGTTTATTGTAGGTTAGGGTTTTTATTTTTTTATTTTTTGGGGGGGGGGGGCTTTTTACTTTCATAGGGCCCTTAGATTAGGTGTAATTAGTTTAAAACTTTGATAATTTATTTTTTATTTTTTGTGTAACTTAGTGTTTGTTATTTTTGGTAATTTAGTTGTTAGTTTTTTGTAACTTTGTAATTTTTTAGTGTAGAATTAAATTATTTGAGTAGGGTTAGGTGTTTAAATAAATAATATAGTTATTTTAATTTGTAGTTTTATGCAATTATAGTATAAAGTTACGTTAGATTAATTATTAATTTAATATAGTTTAATGTAATTTTATTATAATAGGGTAGATTAATTATTAGTTTAATATAGTTTAACTTATTTTATTATAATAGTTAGAATAGGTTAATTATTAGTTTAATATAGTTTAATTTAAATCTAAAGATAAGTTTAAATTTATTATAAGATAGGAATGAGTTAATATTTAATTTAAAGTTAGCGGGTTGTTAGATTTAGGGATTAATAGGTTAATTTAGTTTATGGCGATGTGGGGGCTGGCAGTTTAGGGGTTAATATGTTTATTTAGTGGCGGTAGGATAGGGGTTAATAACTTTATGTAGGAAGCCGCGGTATAGGGGGTGGCAGATTAGGGTTTAATAAGTATAATGTAGGTTGCGGCGGTATAGGGGGTGGCAGATTAGGGGTTAATAACATAATATAGGTGGCGGCGGTGTAGGGGGCGGCAGATTAGGGGTTAATAAGTGTAAGATTAGGGGTATTAAGACTCGGGGTACATTAGGGTGTTAGGTATAAACATACATTTTATTCTACCATAGGAATCAATGGGATATCGGGCAGCAGCGAACGTTAGCTTTTGCTGCTTTCAGACTCCCATTGATTCATATGGCATCCACCACCTCCAGGGTGGCAGATTGAAAAGCAGGTACGATGGGCCGGAATAGTGGCGAGTGTACCTGTTAGCAGTTTGACAACTAGCAAAAGTAGTAAGATAGTGTCGAATTTGCATTTGTAACATCTGTAGTGACGTAAGCATCGATCTGTGTTGGACTGAGACCGGTGGATCGTATGTTACGTCACAAAATTCTACTTTTTTGCCGATCTGTAGGTTTGATAAATATGGAGAATTAAGCTCTCCACAATTACGCTGTGGAATTCCAGCGTATTTGCGCTTGGCGGCTTGATAAATAGGTCCCTTTTTAGAGTATCTTTTCTAATGTTTCCCCCAATAACCATCTGGGCGACAAGTTTCAAAATATGGAAGATCTCCTAGTAAGAGAAACTTATAATGGGACAAATGAACTCTGGAACTTAACATCAAATTGGGTTTGATACCCAGAGGCTTACACCTGAGGAAATTCCCTACCTTTGGGATAGAAGATACTGACTTTATTTCCAGATGGTCCTAATGCACTGTCTGATTGCTCTGTAAAACTAATGTTTCTGTTAATAGAGTCAACAGCTATTTATTGTAAGAGACAAAATTACCACATTACAACAGGATTTAGACATTTTTCAACTTGAGGCTAACTATTCTAAATATGACAAATTACTAAAGGAAACTATAGCACAAATCAAAAAGGATTTGATTGAGATAAAACATTCCAAATTTGTAAGTTATCAGACGGATTATTGTAAAGGACAAGTGTATAGATGGACACGTAGAAACTGGAATAGGTCTAGGGAAGACATTAGGTCTGATAGACGTACCTTTAGGAATAAGAACAATAATCCATTTAATAAAAGCAAAAATAAACTGATGTAGACGTAGATTCAGGTGAGGATGCTTCAGGTACCTTAAAGGAAACTGTATCAAGCACCAAGAAATCGGGGGGAGAAAATCCCTAAACCTATTTTGAAAACAGCAGAGCCTAGTGGTAGCAGATGTAATAAGATACACAGAGAGCAGGTAACAAATATAATTTATCTGACACGACCACAATCAGAGAATTTAATTCTAACACACAGCAAATGCAAGGGGCGGAACTAGATTTTGAATGGGGAAGAGGATTAAACCAACCCAAGACAGGGGAGTCGCAGGACAAAGTTTTAAAACTAACAGTGATAAGCCTGACAGATTATCCGCTTAGTAAAACAGAGGAGAGAGTATTGGAGTATGTTTTGAATTTCATACCCTCTCACAACTTTAATGTATTGCAAACTCTAGTGGATGTAAATAAACTTATCAGACAGCTAACTCTAAAAAAAATAATCTTTTATAATAAAAAATCTAATGAGGGTATACATATCACAAAATAAATTAACAGTGAACCATTGCATAACACTTTTTCTTATGTATGCTGCTTATTGTGCAGAACAGACATTGGATCACACATAGGGGGGTAGTTATCAAGCCGTCAACCTCAAATACGCTGGAATTCCACAGCGTATTTGTGGCGAGGCTGATTTGCCTTAGTTATCAAGCCCTAGATACCGGCAAAAGTAGAATTTTGTGACGTAAGCTTCGATCCGCCGGACTCAGTCCGACACAGATCAATTCTTACGTCACTCCAGATGTTCCGCACACAAGTGCGGCACAATCTGACTACTTTTGCTAGTTATCAAAAAACTAGCAGGTACGCTCGGCACTTTTCCGGCCCAGCGTACCTGGTTTTCAAACCGCCGCACTGGAGGCGGCGGATCCCATAGGAATCAATGGGAGTCTGACCATAGCGAAAGTACATGTTCGCTGCAGCCAGATATCCCATTGATTCCTATGGGAACTCTCTACACCTAACACCCTAACATGTACCCCGAGTCTAAACACCCCTAATCTGTCCCCCCCTACACCGCCGCAACTAAATAAATGTATTACTCCCTAAACCGCCGCTCCCGGAGCCCACCGCCACTATAATAAACCTATTAACCCCTAAACTGCCGCTCCCGGAGCCCACCGCAAGCTATAATAAATATGTTAACCCCTAAACCGCCGCTCCCGGTCCCCGCCGCAACTATAATCTATGTATTAATCCCTAAACTGCCGCTCCCAGACCCCGCCGCCACCTACATTATAGCTAGTAACCCCTATCCTGCCCCCCCTATAACGTCGCCACTTATAATAAAGTTATTAACCCCTATCCTGCCGATCCCGGACCTCGCCGCAACTAAATAAATAGTTTAACCCCTAAACCGCCGCTCCCGGACTCCGCCGCAACCTATATTAAACTTATTAACCCCTAATCTGCCCCCCCTACACCATCGCCACCTATAATACATTTATTAACCCCTATCCTGCCCCCCCTACACCGCCGCCACTGTAATAAAATGATTAACCCCTAAACCTAAGTCTAACCCTAACCCTAACACTCCCCTAACTTAAATATTAATTAAATAAATCTAAATAATATTTATCTTATTAACCCCTTAACGACCAACGACGTACCTGTACGTTGTTGGTCTTTGAAAGCAGTGGAAGCGATCCTGATCACTTCCAACTGCTTTCATGTTATAGCAGTGATGCCTTGATATTGAGGCATCCTGCTATAACATTTTTTAGCCGTCCGATGCAGAGAGAGCCACCCTGTGGCCCTCTCTGCATCGGCCATTGATGGCCATGTTCGTTGGTGGGTGGGAGCTTACCCAGGGAGGCGGGTGGACGGCCATCGGTGGGAAGGGGGGCGGAATCGAGTGCGGGTGCGCGTGCGTGAAAGGGAGCGCGTGCGCGCGCGCGGGTGGGAACCCTACACTATGGAACAATTGTATGAAAGCACAAGGTGGTACTCGGTGGGAGTGAGGGTGGGCATATAAAAAATGTTTAGCGATCTGGCAGGGGTTGGGGGGTTGGGGGTTGAGGGAGGGCAGCTACACTACAGAAAATAGTATTTTTTTAAAAATAAATTAAAAAAAACATATTTGATTTCAAACTGGGCACTGGCAGACAGCTGCCAGTACCCAATATGGCGCAATAAGACAGAGAGAGGGGGGTTAGAGAGCTGTTTGGGGGGGATCAGGGAGGTTGGGGGCTAAGGGAGGATACTACAGAACAGAATTATTATTTAAAAAAAAAAAAAAAAAACTCTTATTTTAGTACTGGCAGACTTACTGCCAGTACTTAAGATGGCAGGGACAATTGTGGGGTGGGGGAGGGAAGAGAGCTGTTTGGGAGGGATCAGGGGGTCTGATGTGTCATGTGGGAGGTTGATACCTACACTAAAGCTAAAATTAACCCTGCAAGCTCCCTAAAAGCTCCCTAATTAACCCCTTCACTGCTGGGCATTATACACGTATGGTGCGCAGCGGCATTTAGCTGCCTTCTAATTACCAAAAAGCAAAGCCAAAGCCATATATGTCTGCTATTTCTGAACAAAGAAGATCCCAGAGAAGCTTTTACAACCATTTATGCCATAATTACACAAGCTGTTTGTAAATAATTTTAGTGAGAAACCTAAAATTGGGAACATTTTACATTTTATTTTTATTTGTTCGCATTTGGCGGTGAAATGGTAGCATGAAATATACCAAAATGGGCCTAGATCAATACTTTGGGTTGTCTACTACACTAAAGCTAAAATTAAAACTACAAGCTCCCTACATGCTCCCTAATTAACCCCTTCACTGCTGGGCATAATACACGTGTGGTGCGCAGCGGCATTTAGCGGCCTTCTAAATACCAAAAAGCGATGCCAAAGCCATATATGTCTGCTATTTTTGAACAAAGGGGATCCCAGAGAAACATTTACAACCATGTATGCCATAATTGCACAAGTTGTTTGTAAATAATTTCAATGAAAAACCTAAAGTTTGTGAAAAAGTGAACATTTTTTTTTATTTGATCGCATTTTGTAGTGAAATGGTGGCATGAAATATACCAAAATGGGCCTAGATCAATACTTTGGGATGTCTTCTAAAAAAATATATATACATGTCAAGGGATATTCAGGGATTCCAGACAGATATCAGTGTTCCAATGTAACTAGCGCTACGTTTGAAAAAAAATGGTTTGGAAATAGCAAAGTGCTACTTGTATTTATTGCCCTATAACTTGCAAAAAAAAGCAAAGAACATGTAAACATTGGGTATTTCTAAACTCAGGACAAAATTTAGAAACTATTTAGCATGGGTGTTTTTTGGTGGTTGTAGATGTGTAACAGTTTTTGGGGGTCAAAGTTAGAAAAACGGTGTTTTTTTCCATTTTTTCCTCATATTTTATAATTTTTTTTATAGTAAATTATAAGATATGATGAAAATAATGATATCTTTAGAAAGCCCATTTAATGGCGAGAAAAACGGTATATAATATGCGTCGGTACAGTAAATGAGTATGAGGAAAATTACAGCTAAACACAAACACTGCAGAAATGTAAAAATAGCCTTGGTCCCAAACGGACAGAAAATGGAAAAGTGCTGTGGTCATTAAGGGGTTAAATAAATTAATCCTATTTAAAACGAAATACTTACCTTTAAAATAAACCCTAATATAGCTACAATATAAATAATAATTATATTGTTGCTATCTTAGGATTTATTTTTAGTTTACAGGCAAATTTCAATTTATTTTAACTAGGTACAATAGCTATTAAATAGTTATTAACTATTTAATAGCTACCTATTAAAATAAAGAGAAATTTACCTGTAAAATAAAAACTAACCTAAGTTACAATTACACCTAACACTACACTATACTTTAATAAATTATTCCTATTTAAAACTAAATACTTACCTGTAAAATAAACCCTAAGATAGCTACAATATAATTAATAATTACATTGTAGCTATTTTAGGATTTATATTTATTTTACAGGTAACTTTGTATTTATTTTAGCTAGTTAGAATAGTTATTAAATAGTTATTAACTATTTAATAATTACCTAGCTAAAAGAAATACAAAATTACCTGTAAAATAAATCCTAACCTAAGTTACAATTAAACCTAACACTACACTATCATTAAATTAATTACTTTATAGGAGGTGTTCCGGAAGGGGTGGAGCGTAGACACACCTGCTCCTGGTCGGCGTTCAGGTGAACGCAGGAGAGAAAAAAACTACCCCTAAGCTTTCAGCCACATAGCCCGCAGAATTCTGTGTTTGTTTTCTGGGGTTTTACTGTAGTGGCGAAGTAGAGTACAAATTACTCGAAGACAAGCTGGAAAAACCTACCTGGCCGATAACGGCATGCGGCTATACCGCATTTTTGCCTGACTTTCGAGGTGCAGGAGCGAGACCGCTATAAGCAGAGGATAATACCTTGGGAGAACACTGTTTCCGGAGCAGCAGTGTGGCTGAGACCGGCTGTAGACAACTGCTCCCCTGGTTGGAACAGATACGGCAGGGCTCGCAGAGGACGTGCTCATGGAGTACAGGTGCGAGACCGCTACAAGCAGAGGATAATACCTTGGGAGAACAGTGTTTCCGGAGCAGCAGTGTGGCTGAGACCGGCTGTCGACAACTGTTCCCCTGGCTGGAACAGATACGGCAGGGCTCACAGAGGACGTGCTCACTGAGTACAAGAAGCTCAAGCTGGTCCGACGGGAGGACTGAGCCCCTGACGATAGGTGACAACCGAGGTCCGGGCTCTGACATCATCCATCTGTTAAAAAATAAAAGACGGTGTGCATAACTGAGGCTGGACGGCTGAAGGAAAGAGCTGCTTACGTCCGGAGGCCAACCTAGGAGAACTCAGCTCCAGGATTAGTCACGGTTGCGCTCAAGTGCAATCCAGGTACAGGATACAGCAGTGAATGAGCTGGCCAAATTGGATCTATAGATGCTCAGCAGAGTAAATGGAATCCTGACAGAACCACAGATAAAAACGGCAGCCTGGTTTAAGTAATCTAGCGAGCCTCAGAAGCGCAAGTATTGACTTTTTTCTTCCTTTGTCTCCCCCTTTGGCATAACGGGTCATGTTGCTAGATGTCTTCCCCGAAGATGCCCCTGTATAAACTTTGGTAAAGTCATTTTTATTTTTCACCTTTTTCCCTAAAGAGGACAGTTGAATACTACTATATCAAACATTATAAAGGGAAGGAAGGTGGCTGGTAGCATTGACTTAAGTGCACGAGACTTTGTTGTGGAACTAACTTTGAATCATAAGGGGAATTGTGTTTTTGCTTGTTGTAAGGAGTAAGAAGAGGGGAAGAAGAAGAAGGAAAGAGGAAGGGGAGAAAAGATAGAAAGAAGGAGGGAGAATCCATTAATTACCAGGATCCTTTCAAGGGAAAAAATATTTTGTATATCAAGTCTGGAAAAGTATAAGATGTCTAAAAAAAGGGTTATATTGACCCATTAAAGTTTCTAAAATAGATAGTGAATCAGGGTCAGCAAATAATGATATGTATGTATAACATTGTTTTGTTCTTTAGAAGAATCTAGGTGTTTGGTAAAAGTAAATTATAAGGATTCTACATCTATGTTTAGACATAGCAAAGCTCAGATTGATATATCTCTGCTGCATAGGCTTTAAATATTCTGTTTTATATATACTGGTTGGTGTCCTGGAGGAGGAAGGAGTAGGATTGTTTGAAGGCTAGGCTCTAGTTCCAGGCATTTTAGGTTATAAGCATATTTAGACTATTGTCTGGCGGTATTGTTTTGTTGTTGTTTTTTCTTTTTTTTTCTTTTATTCATAGTTTTTGCCTGCATATATACGCACGAGCACCACCTTAACACTTTTTGACAATTTTGTATATATATATACTATATACTACACTTTTTTTTTTTTTTTTTTTTTTTTCTCACATTTAGATATTTAGAAGGTTTTGTCACACTTCACATTCAGTCACCAAATACACCCTCACACTTATCACTGGCAGTAATCACACGATTACCCAATCACTTTTTCTTTCCTTTAAATGGAAAGATTTGTCTCACAAGGCAGACAAAGTTCACCAATAATGCCTTCCAAATCCAGAGAAAAAAAAGGTATTAAGATCCCTGAGGCCAGTTCTGAGGTCATGAATGAATCCGCAAATGATGCACCAATATTATTAGCCCAAATAAATTTGCTTTTCACACCTCAATTTGAGGCAATCAAAAAAGATCTCTCTAACATCTCTGCAAATTTAGATATTCTTACAGTCGAGGTAAAACAATTTTCTGCTAGATTAACAGAAGCAGAAAATAGAATCTCAGATGTAGAAGATTTAGTAAATAATCATGATAATATATTAACTAAACAAGAATCCAAGATTAAAAATTTACAATCTCGCCTTGAAGACATGGAGGATCGCTCCAGGCGGAACAATGTGAGAGTAGTGGGTCTCCCAGAGACAGCTGAGTTTGAAAATTTGTTAAATTTTGCTGCTAACACTTTACCTCAGTTACTAGGTTTTCCCCCCTCTAAGTTGCCATTACAGATAGAGAGAGCACATAGGGTGGGCCCAAGGAAATATAATGAAGATGGCTCGTTAAGAAATAGAGTATGTTTATTTAAGGTTTTAAGGTTTCAAGACAAAGTTGAGTTGCTTAAGCTTTACAGGAAAACCGATACATTTACTATAGCAAATAAAAGAGTTTTCTTATTTCAAGATTTTTCAAATGAGACAGCCTCAAAGAGGAGAAATATGGCCCCCTATTGTTCACAATTAATAGACAAAGGTGTAAAAGCACACATGGTATACCCAGCTAAAATCATTATAGAAAAGGATGGTATAAGGAGAAACCTTAATACTATAATGGAAGCTAAAGATTTTCTAGCTAATATGGAAACCTCTCAGAAATAGAGGGAAAGCTCAATAATGGAGAAAAATAAGGCGAAGAGAGTTAAGGCTTTATGAATATTATCCAAGTCAGGTTTTTTTTTTTTTTTCCGTTTCTTTTTTTGTTGTTGTTGTTTTGTGTGCTCTCTCCCCCCCCCCCCTCCTCCCCTCATGCAGTGGAATTTAGGATCTTAGGTTTTTGCATATGACAGAGTTATGTAACAATTTTAAGATATTATCCTGGAATGTCGGTGGTATTTCTTCACCGGCCAAACGTAAACTGATTATAAGAACACTGGGTAGATCTTCTCCCAGTATTGTTTGTCTTCAAGAAACCCACCTAAAAAATAGTGAAATAGTCAAATTAAAATCAAAATGGGTGGGAGAAGTTTTGGGAGCGCCTTGTAAAGGTAGAAAAAGCGGAGTGGCGATTTTGTTTAATAGAAATTTGACTTATAATGTTACGAACATTGAGATGGATAGGGATGCCAGATATATAATTGTTCAGGTCCAAATAAATAACACAAAACTAATATTATGTAATGTATATGGTCCTAATGGTTTTTCCCCCTCATTTTGGGACAATATGAAAGTTAAACTATTCCCACATATTAAACATAATCTCATTATAGCTGGAGACTTCAATATGTGTTTATATCCTGATCTAGAGAGAATAAACATAGACCATCGAGCCCGATATAATAGACAAGCCAAATATTTTAAAAACTTTTGTACTCATTTAAAATTAATTGATACCTGGAGGACCAAAAATCCAGATAAAATTCAATTCACCTGTGAATCTAAGTCATTTAAAACCTTTTCACGAATAGATTTTATTTTAATTTCTGAATCTCTGTCTATTTCTAAATCTCAGGCCCATATAAATGATATAATGATCTCCGATCATGCAATCATTTCACTTCATTTTGATGCATTAGTGAAAACTAAAAATAAAGTAAATACTTTTTTTTTTCCTAGGCATCTATACAAGGATATTAGATTTAATAACTGGTTAAGACAGAAGTGGAAAGATTATTGCACATTAAACATAGCTCAATATAATCCGATTGAGAACTTCTGGGAGGCATCTAAGGCTGTCATAAGAGGAGAGATTAATGCCTATATATTCGCTAGAAAGAAAAAAGCAGAGATTAATGAGAAACAATTGACGAATTGTGTCAGGAACACATACAGGAGCTTTTTTAATAATCGTTGTAATGAAAATTGGAGGAGATATACTAAGGCCCGGCAGGAAAGAGATATTATACTAAAACGGAAAGCGCAAGAAGAGGAAACTAGATTAAATATGCATTTTAGGGCTTTTCATGGATGCTCAGCTAAATATTTAGTAATGTTAGTTAGAAATAGAAAGAAAAAAAAACTACATACTAGCAGTAAAAGAGAAGGAGACAAGATATACTGATAACTTAGATATTATTAGGGTTTTTTATGATTATTACCAGAATCTATACACTGAGAAAAAAAGTGATTTATTAAATCAGGAAAATTTTTGGGTTAAAATACAAATCCCGAAAATAATTGAGGAGAAGTTAATTTTGTTGAATGCTCCTATATCTCTGGAGGAAGTAATAGAGGCAATAAAAAAAGCTAAATTGAATAAAGCTGCAGGCCCAGATGGCTTCCCAGCAGAATATCTGAAAATGTTAATAGAGGATATATCACCTACTCTACAAAAGCTTTATAATAACTATTTTATATCTAATATGCCTATTTCAAATTATTTCTCAGCAGCTAACATCTCATTAATCCTAAAAAAGGGAAAAGACCCGGAAGATCCTGCCTCATATAGGCCTATTTCAGTATTGAATGCTGACTATAAAATATTAACCTCTATGATAGCTGGTAGGCTTGCTCAGTGTCTCCCTGACATTATACACTCAGATCAAGCCGGTTTTATGATAAATAGGAACTCCTCAAAAAATATTCGAAAATTGGTTACATATATGGATTACATATTGCCTATAAAGGGAACAAAGAATCCTCAATTGACTCAGGATCTAGCTATTCTTACACTTGATGCCGAAAAGGCGTTTGATTCGATTAATTGGGAATACCTTTTTAGCGCAGTGTCACAGTTTGGGCTGCAAAATCAATTTCTCTGTTTTATTCGTAATCTTTATAAGAATCCTATCTCCTACTTGCTCGTTAATGGGGCGCTCTCCCCGAAAATTATAATGGGCAGAGGTACGAGACAGGGCTGCCCATTATCGCCACTCTTGTTTAATCTAGCTCTGGAGCCTCTAGCAATCTGGCTCAGGGATGTAATATTAGGAATAAAGATAGGACCGACTAATTTAAAAGTACTGCTATATGCAGATGATTTGTTGATTTTTATTCAGAATACTAAATATTCAATTCCATTAATTGTAGATACCTTACAGTTTTTTTCCTCATTTTCAGGTTATAATAAAAATTGTAATAAGAGTGAAATATTGTGGTTAAATAAAACAAATACAAGCCTTCAAGAGATCCCGTTTAAAATTACAGAAACTCTTAACTATTTAGGGCTTAAACTTAGCTCCAATCCTAATAAATGGTATCCAGCAAATCTCTCTCCTCTGATTCAAAAAATTATTACGGATTTGAAGTTATGGACAACTTTCCCTTTATCTTTATCAGCACGAGTAAATCTAATCAAGACTATTGTCTTTCCTAGACTATTATATCCATTGCAAAATCTTCCTCTTTTTATTAATACACAAGATCAAAGGAGAATAAATTCTGCTTTTTCTAACTTTATTTGGAAAGAAAAGAAACCCAGAATAGCGCTAAAAAGGATATCCCAACCATATAGAATGGCAGGGCTTGCATTACCTAACATTCATCTTTATAATCTATCTGTTCTAGTTAAAATAGCGATTGAATGGTTGACAGGTGTAAATGGGGTGGTATCGAATGATATGGAAAGCTTTCTTGCATATCCCTTTTCCCTTAAAGCTATCTTACACTGTTTGCCAAAAAAATTACCTGCTAATATAGACTGTTTAATTTCTCTTAAAAATATTGTTATAGCCTGGCATAAATTATGTAGTATACTTGATATAGGCCCATGCTATTCAGAGTATTTACCTATCACAGGTAATCCAGGTTTTACACCAGGAATTAACCAAGATATCTTTAGAAAATGGTCAGACAAGGGGCTGAAATGCATAGGCCAAGTATTAGATAGTGACAGGTATATGGTCTCCTTTGAAACCCTCTCCCAATTATTTGACCTACCTAGAACTAATTTTTTCGCATATCTTCAATTAAGACATTATATTGATGACATGAGGAGGGGTAGGAATCAATTTAAGGAATGGACGGATATTAAAGTATATATATGCCAATATATAGCTGGTTTCACATCCATCTCTCTGTTATATGATATCCTATTGGCCAAGCAGAGCCTGATTTCGTACAACAAAACCTTTGATAAGTGGAAAGTTAATATTCCTAATTTGGATCTTTCAAGAATGAATACAAGTATATCAATTACAAGAAATTTGGTTATATCCATGAGCTGGAAAGAATCCCATATTAAACTTATCAATAATTTCTATATAACCCCGGCCCGGTTAATGAAAATGTTTCCATCACAAGTAGCAACTTGTCCACGTTGTAATTTCCGGGAAGCAAATATCCTACATATGTTTTATTTCTGCCCTAAAATGAAGCAGGTTTGGGAGAAGGTAGTTTTTTGGATAAATAAACTCTACAAGATAAATATACATCTTACCATAGAATTAGTTATGTTTTTAAAAAGCCATACAGCTGACTTAGGTATACAAGATAGAATATTAAATACACTTATATTATTGGTAAGACAGTTGATAGTAAAAAATTGGAAATCTACAGCTGCACCCTCATTATCCAGGATAATCAAAGAAACTCAAAACCAAATTTTATTCAAATCTTTTCATATTAAGAGTGTTAGGGAATATAAAATAAAAAGATTTATATTAGGTTGGTTACCTATAATTAAAACGTATACACCTCAGATCCAGAAACAAATATTGTACCCCTTTTTAAACTCTGAGACATTTGCAGAACTAGTTATTTTAGACATATTTCCACCAAGTTGGTATTCTTCGTTTAGAGAAGTCTAATATACAAGTTGGTGGTGTATTCGTTCTTGAAAAATAAAATAAAAGAGGGAAAAGGAAAGAGAGGAAGAAAGAGGGGAAAGGGAAGGAAAAAAAGGAGAAAGAAAAAGGTGAGAGGGTATGGGAGGGGGTGAGAGGGGGAGGACCCTTCTCCTTTTTCCCTTTTTTTTTTTTTTTTTTTTTTTTTTCTTTCCCCTGTTATTATTTTTTATTATTTTCATTTTTATTATTATTATTATTATTTTTATTTTATATAAATCCAAAGTAAAAGAAGCACATTTGGGTAGTTAGATCGAGAAATACAGAGACAATTTATCAGGAAAGGAGGAAGGGAAGGGAAAATATCTTTGCTTTTGTTTTCTTGTTTTCTTTTTTTTTTTTTTTTTTGTTTCCTCCCCTGGTTATGTAATATGAAACAAAATGTAATGCAATTTGTAAGATGAACTGGTCTCTGAACTATAATTGTTTTTGTCTCAAATGTGCCTCATTTAATAAAGAATATATTTAAAAAAAAAAAAAAAAAAAAATCATTAAATTAATTAAATAAATTACCTACAAATAACTACAATTAAATACAATTAAATAAACTAACTAAATTACAAAAAATAAAAAAAGCTAAGTTACAAAAAATAAAAAAAATAAGTTACAAACATTTAAAAAATATTACAACAATTTTAAGCTACTTACACCTAATCTAAGCCCCCTAATAAAATAACAAACCCCCCCAAAATAAAAAAAATTCCCTACCCTATTCTAAATTAAAAAGTTCAAAACTCTTTTACCTTATAAGCCCTTTAAAGGGCCTTTTGCGGGGCATGCCCCAAAGAAAACAGCTCTTTTGCCTGTAAAAGAAAAATACAACTGATTGGAACAACCAATAGAATGCGAGCTCAATCTGATTGGTTGATTGGATCAGCCAATCGGATTGAACTTCAATCTGATTGGCTGATTCAATCAGCCAATCAGATTTTTCCTACCTTAATTCCGATTGGCTGATAGAATCCTATCAGCCAATCGGAATTGAAGGAACGCCATCTTGGATGACGTCCCTTAAAGGAATATCCATTCATCGGTAGTCGTCGGGAAGAAGAGGATGGCTCCGCGTCAGCTCGTCTGAAGATGGCTCCGCTCCGCTCCGGATGAAGATTGAAGACCCTGCTTGGAAGATGACATCGCCCGGATGGAAGATTTCTTCAGCGCCGCTTGGATGATGACTTCATCGGATGGAAGATTTCTTCAGTGCCCCTTGGATGATGACTTCTGCCGCTCCGGATCTCCTCTTCTGTTCCATCGGTGGCTCGGCTGAGTGAAGAAGACTCAAGGTAGGATGATCTTCAGGGGGGTAGTGTTAGGTTTTTTTAAGGGGGGTTTGGGTTAGATTAGGGGTATGTGGGTGGTGGGTTTTAATGTTGGGGGGGTTGTATTTTTCTTTTACAGGCAAAAGAGCAGTTTTCTTTGGGGCATGCCCTGCAAAAGGCCCTTTTAAGGGCTGGTAAGGTAAAAGAGCTTTGAACCTTTAAATTTAGAATAGGGTAGGGAATTTTTTTATTTTGGGGGGGTTTGTTATTTTATTAGGGGGCTTAGATTAGGTGTAAGTAGCTTAACATTTTTGTAATATTTTTTAAATGTTTGTAACTTATTTTTTTATTTTTTGTAACTTAGCTTTTTTTATTTTTTGTAATTTAGTTAGTTTATTTAATTGTATTTAATTGTAGTTATTTGTAGGTAATTTATTTAATTAATTTAATGATAGTGTAGTGTTAGGTTTAATTGTAACTTAGGTTAGGATTTATTTTACAGGTAATTTTGTATTTCTTTTAGCTAGGTAATTATTAAATAGTTAATAACTATTTAATAACTATTCTAACTAGCTAAAATAAATACAAAGTTACCTGTAAAATAAAAATAAATCCTAAGATAGCTACAATATAATTATTATTTATATTGTAGCTATCTTAGGGTTTATTTTACAGGTAAGTATTTAGTTTTAAATAGGAATAATTTATTAAAGTATAGTGTAGTGTTAGGTGTAATTGTAACTTAGGTTATTTTTTATTTTAATAGGTAGCTATTAAATAGTTAATAACTATTTAATAGCTATTGTACCTAGTTAAAATAAATTGAAAGATGCCTGTAAAATAAAAATAAATCCTAAGATAGCTACAATATAATTATTATTTATATTGTAGCTATATTAGGGTTTATTTTAAAGGTAAGTATTTAGTTTTAAATAGGATTAATTTAGTTAATAAGAGAAATATTATTTAGATTTATTTAATTAATATTTAAGTTAGGGGGTGCTAGGGTTAGTGTTAGACTTAGGTTTAGGGGTTAATAATTTTATTACAGTGGCGGCGGTGTAGGGGGGGGCAGGATAGGGGTTAATAAATGTATTATAGTTGGCGACAGTATAGGGGGGCAGATTAGGGGTTAATAAGTTTAATATAGGTTGCAGCGGGGTCCGGGAGCGGCGGTTTAGGGGTTAAACTATTTATTTAGTTGTGGCGAGGTGCGGGATCCGCAGGATAGGGGTTAATAACTTTATTATAGGTGGCGATGGTATGGGGGGGCAGGATAGGGGTACTAGGTATAATGTAGGTGGCGGCGGTGTCCGGGAGCGGTGGTTTAGGGGTTAAACTATTTATTTAGCTGCGACGAGGTGCGGGATCAGCAGGATAGGGGTTAATCTCCGAATTTGACAAATTCGTCCGAATTTAAATTCGGAACGAAACGAAGCGCACATGTCTAATATTGGTGACTTGCTCTTTATTTGGACAGGGTATCATACCAAAACCACTGAATTTTTGTGATACAGTTACAACAACCTTGGTCTCAGTTTCACTATGGAACATCACATTATTACAATCAATTATTTAGACATAACTCTATCACATTCATAATACACTGGTAAAATTAACACCACTCTTTACAGAAAACCTATTACAGGTAACACTATTTTTCACAAGAAAAGTTGTCATCCACATCATGTCCCATACTCCATTGCTAAGGGACAGATGATAAAGGTAAAATTGAATTGTAGTGATAAAGATGAATACATAAAGCAAATGGACTTAATACTTACCAGATTGAAAGACAGAGGTTATTTGGATAGGGATCTATTTAACAAGAAGGCCAAACAAGAAGTGGAAGGCATGACTAGGGAATTCCTTGTGCACAGCTCAACAAGGCAACCAATATCTAGACTGACTGAAGGGGTAACTTTTATTACTAAATATTCAACACCATATGACAAAATATGTAAAGTAATAAAGAAACAGTTTCCATTCTTTCAGCAGATGAGCAGTTGGTTGATGTTGTCAAAAATGGATGCAGGTTTAGATATAAAAGGGAACAACTTTAGGAAATACAGTATCACCAAGTAAAGAGAGAGAGACAGCTAAAAAGAGACATTTATGGTTAGACTGCACAAGTATGTACAGATGTCACTATGCTAATTGTAAAGCCTGCTCCCATGTGGACCAAGGGGAAAGATTTGAGTCTTTTGCAAATGTCAAAACCTTTCTATTACAGTCCTGTGAAAATTGCCATTCTAATTTAGTAGTGTATCTTATATGGTGCCAAGATTGCAAACTACAGTACACTGGTTGCACAACAAGAGAGGCACGTGACAGGATCAGGGAACACTTATCAGACATAAAAAGAAAACATATAACGCCCCTTTTGGCAAAGCATTTTACCGAGAGCTAGAAAAGGTCGATCAGAGGACACTAGTACAAGATGCTTTTAAACATATGATACTAGATGATGAAAATATGTCATCCATGTCATATTTGGTACCAAACTAATTCTCATGATGTCACTGGGAAATTGCTTATATAGGTGTATGCACTGAATATGTTTAACAGAAGTTATAAGGTGTTCTATAATTTCAGCCAAAGACTCAGGGGGGAGTGGATATTTCTGGAAAGAGGTTGGGTCAAGCAATTTGATGTCAGGGAAACAGGTATAACATTTTGATTTTTACAATACAAGTTGTTCATTCTACCTGGGAGGCTGTTTACTACAGAGTGAGTGACCATCTTTTCTGGCCAATCTCCCTGGTGCAGATACCTAAGCTAGGAAAGTATAAGGTTTTCTGTAATTTCTCCATTTTATTTTAAAACTGTTTGCATGTGTATAATTCTATTTGTTAACATTTTTTTATTAATAATGCACTGTGCATAATTTTTTGTATAATAAACATTCGCTCGTTAAAGGAATACTAAACCAAATTTTTTCTTTCATGATTCAGATAGAGCATGCAATTTTAAGCAACTTTGTCATGTACTTCTATTATCAATTTTCTTTGTTCTCTTGCTATCTTTATTTGAAAAGAAGGCCTCTAAGTTAAAGGGATACTAAACCCAAATTATTTCTTTCATGCTCTCTTGCTATCATTATTTATAAAACTGAAATATAAGCTTAAGAGACAGCCCATTTTTGGTTCAGAACCTGGGTAGTGCTTGCTGATTTGGTTTGCTACATTTAGCCACCAATCAGCAAGCGTTACCCAGGTGCTGAACCAAAAATAGGCCGTCTTTTAAGCTTATATTTCTGCCTTTTAAAATAAAGATAGCATGAAAACAAAGAAAAAAAATATAATAGTAAATTAGAAAGTTGCTTAAAATTGCTGCGCTATCCGAACCATGAAAGAAAACGTTTGGATTCAGTGTCCCTTTAAGTTTTTGCCTTTGTCTAATATTTGAACAACGTTACTGAAAGAGACCGGTAGTATTTATACTTTGATTTTAGGTTATTTTTTCTAAATTGTATTATGGGATTTAAGTTGTAAGTCTGGGTCTGTAAGTCTTTCCTTAAGATCTCCCATATAATAAATCTTAAGTGGTGGCAGCTTAGAGATAGTTTAGTGTGGGTGGCATTAAAGGGGCGTTTGGACATTTTTTCTAAGTCTAGGACAGACTAGAGAGTGTTGTTAACCGTTTCACCAACTGAACTAAGTCACAGGCTTGCCTGGAGTAGGTAGACTGTGACATATTACTTTAAGTGGAAAGGGTCTGTTAACCCTTTCTGTGCCAAACCAGTGACTGGTGCAGGGTTGGTTAACCCTGATTGTCACAAACCTCATTTACTAAGACACATTCGCCTAGATTACGAGTTCTGCTCGTTAGGGGTCCTAACGCTGCTTTTTATATAACACTGGTATAACGAGTCTGGCAGGTACAGGTGTACCGCTCACTTTTCTTTCGCAACTTTTCCCTACCGCAAATCCCCTTATGTCAATTGCGTATCCTATCTTTTTAAAGGGATTTGCCTAACGCTGGTATTACGAGTCTTGGAAAAAGTGAATGGTACAGCCTCTCCTGTCCAGACTTCTACCACATTTAAAAATCAGTAGTTAAGAGTTTTATGGGCTAACGCCGGAACATAAAGCTCTTAACTAAAGTGCTACAAAGTACACTAACACCCATAAACTACCTATTAACCCCTAAACCGAGGCCCCCCAACATTGCAAACACTAAAATAAATATTATTAGCCCCTAATCTGCCGACCGGACAGCGACACCACTATAATAAATATATTAACCCCTAATCTGCCAACCGGACACCGCCGCCACCTACATTATCCCTATGAACCCCTAATCTGCTGTCCCCAACATTGCCGAACCCTACATTATATTTATTAACCCCTATTCTGTCACCCCCAACCTAAATACACTTATTAACCCCTAATCTGCCGACCGGACATCGCCGCCACTATAATAAATGTATTAACCTCTAAACCGCCGCACTCCCACCTCGCAAACACTAGTTAATTTTTATTAACCTCTAATCTGCCTGCCCTAACATCGCTGACATCTACTTACATTTATTAACCCCTAATCTGCCACCACCAACGTCACCACTACTATAATAAAGTTATTAACCCCTAAACCTAAGTTTAACCCTAACACCCCCCTAATTTAAATATACATTAAATATAAATTAAATACATCTAAATAAAATAACTACACTTAAATAAATTAATCCTATTTAAAACTAAATACTTACCTATAAAATAAACCATAAGCTAGCTACAATATAACTAATAGTTACAATGTAGCTGTCTTAGGTTTTATTTTTATTTTACTGGTAACTTTGTATTTATTTTAACTAGGTAGAATAGTTATTAAATAGTTATTAAAAACTATGCTTTTTTGCAGGTGTTAGGTTTTTTTTCCAGCCAGCTCAGCCCCATTGTTTCCTATGGGGAAATCGTGCACGATTTAGCCAGCTTACCGCTGACTTAAGCAACGCTGGTATTACAGTGATATGTGGAGCTAAATTTGCTCAACGCTCACTTTTCTGAGGCTAACACAGCCATTCAGAAAACTTGTAATACCAGCGTTGGCTTAAGTGAGCGCTGGAAAAAAAGCTTGTTAGCACCGCAGGTCTTTACCGACAAAACTCGTAATCTGGCCGTTTGTTTTCTGTCTTTAAGTAGCATTCTACCAAGTTCACAATTTTTTGAGTCTAGACCAAAGAAATACAGTTTATGAATTAGTTTGTTATGTGGGACGGTGTCAAATGCTTTGCTGAAATCTAGATATGCTACATCAACTGCTCCCCCCTGGTCTAACACTTGTGTTACATAATCAAAAAAGTCAATTAGATTAGTCTGATATGATCTCCCTGATTTATAACCATGCTGATTTTGGTCCTCTAAATTGTTTGTCCTTATGTCATAATTCTTTCTTTTAAGAGATTTTTCATTAATTTCCCTACTACTGAAGTTAAACTAACTGGCCTGTAGTTGCCAGATTCTTCTCTACTGCCCTTTTTATCAAGAGGTACTACATTCGCTATTCTACAATCATCTGGAGCAGCTCGTGTTAATAGTGACTGATTAAACAGATTGGTTAATGGGGCAGTTAGCACAGACCCAAGTTCCTTTAAAACCCTAGGATGAATATTATCAGGACCCACTGACTTTTTACATTTATTTTTTATAATGTCAATAAAACCTCATACTCTGTAAAAAGATTAGTGTTAAGCCCATTTCCATTTTGTAGCATCCCTTAATGTAGGCATTATATCTTCACAGTCTTATGTGAAAACAGAACAGAAGTAATTATTGAGACAGTCTGCAATATGTTTATCTCCTTTAACTATTCTACCATTATCTGTTTTCATTTTAACTATCACAACCTTAATCTTTTTTTGTTGGAGTCTCCATATTTGAATATCATAATCTGACTGCGTGTGTCTGTAATTTTTATAAGCTATCTTTTTTGTCTTTACAGCATGTGCTACTTCTTTAGAAAACAATATTGGTTTCTGCTTTCTCTTACTTTTACAGACATGTCTAATGCAGTGTGCGGTTGTTTTTAAAATGACACCCATCAAAAATTCCCAGTGTTCTTGAGCTCCTGTAATAATAATTTTCCATTTTAAATAGTTGTTTAGGTATTGTCCCATGTATGAAAAATCAGCCATCGTAAAGTCTAAGGGCTAGATTTATCAACGCTTATCCTCTCCCACACTGCTACCAGTCCTGTTATCCTCTCCCACACTGCTACCAGTCCTGTTATACTCTCCCACACTGCTACCAGTCCTGTTATCCTCTCCCACACTGCTATATGTCCTGTAATCCTCTCCCACACTGCTACATGTCCTGTTATACTCTCCCACACTGCTACCAGTCCTGTTATCCTCTCCCACACTGCTATATGTCCTGTAATCCTCTCCCACACTGCTACATGTCCTGTTATCCTCTCCCACACTGCTACCTGTCCTGTTTTACTCTCCCACACTGCTATTTGCCCTGTTATACTCTCCCACACTGCTACCAGTCTTGTTATACTCTCCCACACTGCTACCAGTCCTGTTATACTCTCCCACACTGTTACCAGTCCTGTTATACTCTCCCACACTGTTCCCTGTCCTGTTATACTCTCCCACACTGCTCCTTGTCCTGTTATACTGTCACACACTGCTCCTTGTCCTGTTATACTGTCACACACTGCTCCCTGTCCTGTTATACTCTCCCACACTGCTCCTTGTCCTGTTATACTGTCCCACACTGCTCCTTGTCCTGTTATACTGTCACACACTGCTCCCTGTCCTGTTATACTCTCCCACACTGCTCCCTGTCCTGTTTTACTCCCCACACTGCCTGCTACCAGTCCTGTTATACTAACCTGTACTGCTACCTGTCCTGTTATATTGTCACACACTGCTGCCTGTCCTGTTATAGTGTCACACACTGCTCTCTGCCCTGTTATACTGTCAAACACTGCTCCCTGTCCTGTTATACTGTCACACGCTGCACCCTGTCCTGTTATACTGTCTCACACTGCTCCCTGTCCTGTTATACTGTCACACACTGCTCCCTGTCCTGTTATAATGTCACACACTGCTCCCTGTCCTGTTATACCGTCACACACTGCTCCCTGTCCTGTTATACTGTCACATGCTGCTCCCTGTCCTGTTATACTGTCACACACTGCTGCCTGTCCTGTTATACTGTCACACACTGCTGCATGTCCTGTTATACTGTCACACGCTGCTGCATGTCCTGTTATACTGTCACACGCTGCTCCCTGTCCTGTTACGTCACACACTGCTCCCTGTCCTGTTATATTGTCACACACTGCTCCCTGTCCTGTTATACTGTCACACACTGCTCCCT
Organism: Bombina bombina; assembly: GCF_027579735.1. Classification (NCBI taxonomy): domain Eukaryota; kingdom Metazoa; phylum Chordata; class Amphibia; order Anura; family Bombinatoridae; genus Bombina; species Bombina bombina. The sequence goes on from NC_069500.1 coordinate 9,781,730, forward strand.
GTCCTGTTATACTGTCACACACTGCTCCCTGTCCTGTTATAATATCACACACTGCTCCCTGTCCTGTTATACCATCACACACTGCTCCCTGTCCTGTTATACTGTCACATGCTGCTCCCTGTCCTGTTATACTGTCACACACTGCTCCCTGTCCTGTTATACTGTCACACACTGCTCCCTGTCCTGTTATGTCACACACTGCTCCCTGTTCTGTTATGTCACATGCTGCTCCTTGTCCTGTTATATTGTCACACACTGCTCCCTGTCCTGTTACACTGTCACACACTGCTCCTTGTCCTGTTATATTGTCACACACTGCTCCCTGTCCTGTTATACTGTCATGCACTGCTCCCTGTCCTGTTATATTGTCACACACTGCTCCCTGTCCTGTTATACTGTCACACACTGCTCACTGTCCTGTTATGTCCCACACAGCTCCCTGTCCTGTTATGTCACACGCTGCTCCCTGTCCTGTTATACTGTCACACACTGCTCCCTGTCCTGTTATACTGTCACACGCTGCTCCCTGTCCTGTTACGTCACACACTGCTCCCTGTCCTGTTATACTGTCACACAATGCTGCATGTCCTGTTATACTGTCACACACGGCTCCCTGTCCTGTTATACTGTCACACACAGCTCCCTGTCCTGTTATACTGTCACACACTGCTCCCTGTCCTGTTATATTGTCACACCCTGCTCCCTGTCCTGTTATACTGTCACACACTGCTCCCTGTCCTGTTATACTGTCACACGCTGCTCCCTGACCTGTTATACTGTCACACGCTGCTCCCTGTCTTGTTACGTCACACACTGCTCCCTGTCCTGTTATACTGTCACACACTGCTCCCTGTCCTGTTATGTCACACACTGCTCCCTGTCCTGTTATACTGTCACACACTGCTCCCTGTCCTGTTATACTGTCACACACTGCTCCCTGTCCTGTTATACTGTCACACACTGCTCCCTGTCCTGTTATACTGTCACACGCTGCTCCCTGTCCTGTTATACTGTCACACACTGCTCCCTGTCCTGTTACACTGTCACACACTGCTCCCTGTCCTGTTATACTGTCACACACTGCTCCCTGTCCTGTTATACTGTCACACACTGCTCCCTGTCCTGTTACACTGTCACACGCTGCTCCCTGACCTGTTATATTGTCACACACAGCTCCCTGTCCTGTTACACTGTCACACACTGCACCTTGTCCTGTTATACTGTCACACACTGCTCCCTGTCCTGTTATATTGTCACACACTGCTGCATGTCCTGTTATACCGTCACACACTGCTCCCTGTCCTGTTACACTGTCACACACTGCTACCTGTCCTGTTATACTGTCACACGCTGCTCCCTGTCCTGTTATACTGTCACACACTGCTCCCTGTCCTGTTATACTGTCACACACAGCTCCCTGTCCTGTTACACTGTCACACACTGCTCCCTGACCTGTTATACTGTGACACACTGCTCGCTGTCCTGTTACACTGTCACACACTGCTGCCTGTCCTGTTATACTGTCACACGCTGCTCCCTGTCCTGTTATACTCTCACACACTGCTCCCTGTCCTGTTATATTGTCACACGCTGCTCCCTGTCCTGTTATAATGTCACACACTGCTCCCTGTCCTGTTATACTGTCACACACTGCTCCCTGTCCTGTTATACTGTCACACACTGCTCCCTGTCCTGTTATAATGTCACATGCTGCTCCCTGTCCTGTTATACTGTCACACACTGCTGCATGTCCTGTTATACTGTCACACACTGCTCCCTGTCCTGTTATACTGTCACACACAGCTCCTTGTCCTGTTATACTGTCACACACTGCTCCCTGTCCTGTTATACTGTCACACGCTGCTCCCTGTCCTGTTACGTCACACACTGCTCCCTGTCCTGTTATACTGTCACACAATGCTGCATGTCCTGTTATACTGTCACACACGGCTCCCTGTCCTGTTATACTGTCACACACAGCTCCCTGTCCTGTTATACTGTCACACACTGCTCCCTGTCCTGTTATATTGTCACACCCTGCTCCCTGTCCTGTTATACTGTCACACACTGCTCCCTGTCCTGTTATACTGTCACACGCTGCTCCCTGACCTGTTATACTGTCACACGCTGCTCCCTGTCTTGTTACGTCACACACTGCTCCCTGTCCTGTTATACTGTCACACACTGCTCCCTGTCCTGTTATGTCACACACTGCTCCCTGTCCTGTTATACTGTCACACACTGCTCCCTGTCCTGTTATACTGTCACACACTGCTCCCTGTCCTGTTATACTGTCACACACTGCTCCCTGTCCTGTTATACTGTCACACGCTGCTCCCTGTCCTGTTATACTGTCACACACTGCTCCCTGTCCTGTTATACTGTCACACACTGCTCCCTGTCCTGTTATACTGTCACACACTGCTCCCTGTCCTGTTATACTGTCACACACTGCTCCCTGTCCTGTTACACTGTCACACGCTGCTCCCTGACCTGTTATATTGTCACACACAGCTCCCTGTCCTGTTACACTGTCACACACTGCACCTTGTCCTGTTATACTGTCACACACTGCTCCCTGTCCTGTTATATTGTCACACACTGCTGCATGTCCTGTTATACCGTCACACACTGCTCCCTGTCCTGTTACACTGTCACACACTGCTACCTGTCCTGTTATACTGTCACACGCTGCTCCCTGTCCTGTTATACTGTCACACACTGCTCCCTGTCCTGTTATACTGTCACACACAGCTCCCTGTCCTGTTACACTGTCACACACTGCTCCCTGACCTGTTATACTGTGACACACTGCTCGCTGTCCTGTTACACTGTCACACACTGCTGCCTGTCCTGTTATACTGTCACACGCTGCTCCCTGTCCTGTTATACTCTCACACACTGCTCCCTGTCCTGTTATATTGTCACACGCTGCTCCCTGTCCTGTTATAATGTCACACACTGCTCCCTGTCCTGTTATACTGTCACACACTGCTCCCTGTCCTGTTATACTGTCACACACTGCTCCCTGTCCTGTTATAATGTCACATGCTGCTCCCTGTCCTGTTATACTGTCACACACTGCTGCATGTCCTGTTATACTGTCACACACTGCTCCCTGTCCTGTTATACTGTCACACACAGCTCCTTGTCCTGTTATACTGTCACACACTGCTCCCTGTCCTGTTATACTGTCACACGCTGCTCACTGTCCTGTTATACTGTCACACACTGCTGCCTGTCCTGTTATACTGTCACACACTGCTCCCTGTCCTGTTATACTGTCACACACTGCTGCCTGTCCTGTTACACTGTCACACGCTGCTCCCTGTCCTGTTATACTGTCAAACGCTGCTCCCTGTCCTGTTATACTATCACACACTGCTCCCTGTCCTGTTATACTGTCACACACTGCTGCCTGTCCTGTTATACTGGCACACACTGCTCACTGTCCTGTTATACTGTCACACACTGCTGCATGTCCTGTTATACTGTCACACGCTGCTCCCTGTCCTGTTATACTGTCACACACTGTTCCCTGTCCTGTTATACTGTCACACACTGCTCCCTATCCTGTTATACTGTCACACACTGCTCCCTGTCCTGTTATACTGTCACACACTGCTCCCTGTCCTGTTATACTGTCACACGCTGCTCCCTGTCCTGTTATACTGTCACATGCTGCTCCCTGACCTGTTATATTGTCACACACAGCTCCCTGTCCTGTTACACTGTCACACACAGCTCCCTGTCCTGTTACACTGTCACACACTGCTCCCTGACCTGTTATACTGTCACACACTGCTCCCTGTCCTGTTATACTGTCTCACGCTGCTCCCTGTCCTGTTATACTGTCACACACTGCTCCCTGTCCTGTTATACTGTCACACACTGCTCCCTGACCTGTTATACTGTCACACACTGCTCCCTGTCCTGTTATACTGTCACACACTGCTCCCTGTCCTGTTACACTGTCCCACACTGCTCCCTGAGCTGTTATACTGTCACACACTGCTCCCTGTCCTGTTATACTGTCACACACTGCTCCCTGTCCTGTTACACTGTCACACACTGCTCCCTGTCCTGTTATACTGTCACACGCTGCTCCCTGTCCTGTTATACTCTCACACACTGCTCCCTGTCCTGTTATATTGTCACACGCTGCTCCCTGTCCTGTTATAATGTCACACACTGCTCCCTGTCCTGTTATACTGTCACACACTGCTCACTGTCCTGTTATACTGTCACACACTGCTGCCTGTCCTGTTATACTGTCACACACTGCTCCCTGTCCTGTTATACTGTCACACACTGCTGCATGTCCTGTTATACTGTCACACACTGTTGCATGTCCTGTTATACTGTCACACACTGCTCCCTGTCCTGTTATACTGTCACACACTGCTCCCTGTCCTGTTATACTGTCACACACTGCTGCATGTCCTGTTATACTGTCACACACTGCTGCATGTCCTGTTATACCGTCACACACTGCTCCCTGTCCTGTTATACCGTCACACACTGCTCCCTGTCCTGTTATAATGTCACACACAGCTCCCTGTCCTGTTATAATGTCACACACAGCTCCCTTTTCCTCACACATTTTCCTGATTCTCACCTGAATTATCCTCTGATACAATCTTCTCTCTGTTCTTGGCTTTTGCCCCCCAGTCCACCTGCGCATAGACAAGCGAGTTCCCCGCCATCCCTCACGTATTCTGGTGTTTGTGTTGCTCAGTTGAGACTGAGGGGGAACTGGGATATTGATAGAGGAACTGATGCTACACAGATATGTAGGGGTCAGGTTTAGCTTCACAGGTCACATCTCAGGGACACTGCGGCTTCCTCATTACTGTCCCCAAAAATAGCTCTAGGTACTGTAGTGTCTGTATTACTGATAGGTAGCGTCAGGTCATCCTGACATCGTAACCAAACTGCTAATTAAACTGTTATAGGTTCAAAAGATTCATTCTTTTTGTAAAAGCACAATGAATAATTATTTTATTTCAATATTAAAATGTACTATATACACTAATAAACCTATATACACTAATAATACACTAATAAATCTATATACACTAATAAACCTATATACACTAAATCTATATACACTAATAATACACTAATACGCCTTTATACGCTAATAACACTCATAAATCTATATACACTAATAAACAATATACACTAATAAACCTATATACACTAAATCTATATAAACTAATACGCCTTTATACACTAATAATACACTAATACTCCTTTATACACTAATAATACACTAATACGCCTTTATACACTAATAATACACTCATAAATCTATATACACTAATAATACACTCATAAATCTATATACACTAATAATACACTAATACGCCTTTATACACTAATAATACACACATAAATCTATATACAGTAATAATACTCTAAGAAATCTATATACACTAATAATACACTCATAAATCTATATACACTAATAATACTCTAATAAATCTATATACACTAATAATGCACTAATAAACCTATATACACTAAATCTATATACACTAATAATACACAATACTCCTTTATACACTAATAATACACTCATAAATCTATATACAGTAATAATAATCTAATAAATCTATATACACTAATAATACACTCATAAATCTATATACACTAATAATGCTCTAATAAATCTATATACACTAATAATACTCTAATAAACATATATATACTAATAAATCTATATACAATAATAATGCACTAATAAACCTATATACACTAAATCTATATACACTAATAATACACAATACTCCTTTATACACTAATAATACACTCATAAATCTATATACAGTAATAATAATCTAATAAATTTATATACACTAATAATGCTCTAATAAATCTAAATACACTAATAATACTCTAATAAACATATATACACTCATAAATCTATATACAGTAATAATACTCTAATAAATCTATATACACTAATAATACACTCATAAATCTATATACAGTAATAATACTCTAATAAATCTATATACACTAATAAACCTATATACACTAATAATACACTAATAAATGTTTATGCACTAATAATACTCTAATAAACATATACACACTATTAATACACTTATAAATCTTTATACACTAATAATACACTAATAAATCTATATACCCTAATAATACACTAATAACCCTATATACACTCATAATAAACTAATAAACCTATGTACACTAATAATACACTAATAAACCTATATATACACTAATAATACACGAATACATCTATATACACTAATAATATATTAATACACCTATATATACAAATTATACACTAACAAACCTTTATACACTAATAATACACTAATACACCTATATACACTAATATTAGACTAATAAACCTATGTACACTAATAATACACTAATAAACCTATATATACTAATAATACACTAATAAACCTATATACACTAATAATACACTAATAAACCTATATATACTAATAATACACTAATAAACCTATATACACTAATAATACACTAATAAACCTATATATACAAATAATACACTAATACACCTTTATACACTAATAATACACTCATAAATCTATATACAGTAATAATAATCTAATAAATCTACAGTATATACACTAATAAAACTATATATACTAATAATACACTAATAAACCTATATACACTTATAATCCACTAACAAATCTATATACTCTAATAATGCACCAATAAACCTATATACACTAATAAACCTATATACACTAATAAACCTATATACACCAATAAACTTATATACACTAATGAACCTACATACACTAATAAACCTATATACACCAATAAACTTATATACACTAATGAACCTATATACACTAATAAACCTATATACACTAGTAAAACACTAATACACCTATATATACCAATAATACACTAATAAACCTATATATACTAATAAAACACTAATAAACCTATGTACACTAATAAAACACTAATAAACCTATGTACACTAATAATACACTAATAAACCTATGTACACTAATAATACACTAATAAACCTATGTACACTAATAATACACTAATAAACCTATATATGCTAATAATACACTAATAAACCTATATATACTAATAATACACTAATAAACCTATATACACTAATAATACACTAATAAACCTATATATACTAATAAAACACTAATAAACCTATATACACTAATAATACACTAATAAACCTATGTACACTAATAAAACACTAATAAACCTATGTACACTAATAATACAGTAATAAACCTATATACACTAATAATACACTAATAACCTATGTACACTAATAATAAAACACTAATAAACCTATGTACACTAATAAAACACTAATAAACCTATGTACACTAATAATACACTAATAAACCTATGTACACTAATAATACACTAATAAACCTATATATACTAATAATACACTAATAAACCTATATACACTAATAATACACTAATAAAACTATGTACACTAATAATACACTAATAAATCTATATACACTAATAAACCTATATACACTAAATCTATATACACTAATAATACACTCATAATACACTCATAAATCTATATACAGTAATAATACTCTAATAAATCTATATACCCTAATAATACACTCATAAATCTATATACAGTAATAATACTCTAATAAATCTATATACCCTAATAATACACTAATAAATCTATATACACTAATAAACCTATATACACTAAATCTATATACACTAATAATACACTAATACGCCTTTATACGCTAATAACACTCATAAATCTATATACACTAATAAACAATATACACTAATAAACCTATATACACTAAATCTATATAAACTAATACGCCTTTATACACTAATAATACACTAATACTCCTTTATACACTAATAATACACTAATACGCCTTTATACACTAATAATACACTCATAAATCTATATACACTAATAATACACTCATAAATCTATATACACTAATAATACACTAATACGCCTTTATACACTAATAATACACACATAAATCTATATACAGTAATAATACTCTAAGAAATCTATATACACTAATAATACACTCATAAATCTATATACACTAATAATACTCTAATAAATCTATATACACTAATAATGCACTAATAAACCTATATACACTAAATCTATATACACTAATAATACACAATACTCCTTTATACACTAATAATACACTCATAAATCTATATACAGTAATAATAATCTAATAAATCTATATACACTAATAATACACTCATAAATCTATATACACTAATAATGCTCTAATAAATCTATATACACTAATAATACTCTAATAAACATATATATACTAATAAATCTATATACAATAATAATGCACTAATAAACCTATATACACTAAATCTATATACACTAATAATACACAATACTCCTTTATACACTAATAATACACTCATAAATCTATATACAGTAATAATAATCTAATAAATTTATATACACTAATAATGCTCTAATAAATCTAAATACACTAATAATACTCTAATAAACATATATACACTCATAAATCTATATACAGTAATAATACTCTAATAAATCTATATACACTAATAATACACTCATAAATCTATATACAGTAATAATACTCTAATAAATCTATATACACTAATAAACCTATATACACTAATAATACACTAATAAATGTTTATGCACTAATAATACTCTAATAAACATATACACACTATTAATACACTTATAAATCTTTATACACTAATAATACACTAATAAATCTATATACCCTAATAATACACTAATAACCCTATATACACTCATAATAAACTAATAAACCTATGTACACTAATAATACACTAATAAACCTATATATACACTAATAATACACGAATACATCTATATACACTAATAATATATTAATACACCTATATATACAAATTATACACTAACAAACCTTTATACACTAATAATACACTAATACACCTATATACACTAATATTAGACTAATAAACCTATGTACACTAATAATACACTAATAAACCTATATATACTAATAATACACTAATAAACCTATATACACTAATAATACACTAATAAACCTATATATACTAATAATACACTAATAAACCTATATACACTAATAATACACTAATAAACCTATATATACAAATAATACACTAATACACCTTTATACACTAATAATACACTCATAAATCTATATACAGTAATAATAATCTAATAAATCTACAGTATATACACTAATAAAACTATATATACTAATAATACACTAATAAACCTATATACACTTATAATCCACTAACAAATCTATATACTCTAATAATGCACCAATAAACCTATATACACTAATAAACCTATATACACTAATAAACCTATATACACCAATAAACTTATATACACTAATGAACCTACATACACTAATAAACCTATATACACCAATAAACTTATATACACTAATGAACCTATATACACTAATAAACCTATATACACTAGTAAAACACTAATACACCTATATATACCAATAATACACTAATAAACCTATATATACTAATAAAACACTAATAAACCTATGTACACTAATAAAACACTAATAAACCTATGTACACTAATAATACACTAATAAACCTATGTACACTAATAATACACTAATAAACCTATGTACACTAATAATACACTAATAAACCTATATATGCTAATAATACACTAATAAACCTATATATACTAATAATACACTAATAAACCTATATACACTAATAATACACTAATAAACCTATATATACTAATAAAACACTAATAAACCTATATACACTAATAATACACTAATAAACCTATGCACACTAATAAAACACTAATAAACCTATGTACACTAATAATACAGTAATAAACCTATATACACTAATAATACACTAATAACCTATGTACACTAATAATAAAACACTAATAAACCTATGTACACTAATAAAACACTAATAAACCTATGTACACTAATAATACACTAATAAACCTATGTACACTAATAATACACTAATAAACCTATATATACTAATAATACACTAATAAACCTATATACACTAATAATACACTAATAAAACTATGTACACTAATAATACACTAATAAACCTATGTACACTAATAATACACTAATAAACCTATATATACTAATAATACACTAATAAACCTATATACACTAATAATACACTAATAAAACTATGTACACTAATAATACACTAATAAACCTATATATACAAATAATACACTAATACACCTTTATACACTAATAATACACTCATAAACCTATATACAGTAATAATACACTAATAAACCTATATACATAATAATACACTAATAAACTTATATACACTAATAATACACTAATAAACCTATATATACACTAATAATACACGAATACATCTATATACACTAATAATATATTAATACACCTATATATACAAATTAAACACTAACAAACCTTTATACACTAATAATACACTAATACACCTATATACACTAATATTAGACTAATAAACCTATGTACACTAATAATACAGTAATAAACCTATATATGCTAATAATACACTAATAAACCTATATACACTAATAATACACTAATAAACCTATATATACTAATAATACACTAATAAACCTATGTACATAATAATACACTAATAAACCTATATATACAAATAATACACTAATACACCTTTATACACTAATAATACACTCATAAATCTATATACAGTAATAATACTCTAATAAATCTACAGTATATATACTAATAAACCTATATATATTAATAATACACTAATAAACCTATATACACTTATAATACACTAACAAATCTATATACTCTAATAATGCACCAATAAACCTATATACACTAATAAACCTATATACACTAATAAACCTATATACACCAATAAACTTATATACACTAATGAACCTATATACACTAATAAACCTATATACACTAGTAAAACACTAATACACCTATATATACCAATAATACACTAATAAACCTATATATACTAATAAAACACTAATAAACCTATGTACACTAATAATACACTAATAAACCTATGTACACTAATAATACACTAATAAACCTATGTACACTAATAAAACACTAATAAACCTATGTACACTAATAATACACTATAATAAACCTATTTACACTAATAAAACACTAATAAACCTATGTACACTAATAAAACACTAATAAACCTATGTACACTAATAATACACTATAATAAACCTATTTACACTAATAAAACACTAATAAACCTATGTACACTAATAATACACTAATAAACCTATGTACACTAATAATACTCTATAATAAACCTATTTACACTAATAAAACACTAATAAACCTATGTACACTAATAAAACACTAATAAACCTATGTACACTAATAATACACTATAATAAACCTATTTACACTAATAAAACACTAATAAACCTATGTACACTAATAATACACTATAATAAACCTATTTACACTAATAAAACACTAATAAACCTATGTACACTAATAATACACTATAATAAACCTATGTACACTAATAATACACTAATAAACCTATGTACACTAATAATACACTATAATAAACCTATTTACACTAATAAAACACTAATAAACCTATCTACACTAATAATACACTCATACATTTATATACACTAATAATACACTAATAAACCTATGTACACTAATAATACACTAATAAACCTATGTACATTAATAATATACCAATAAACCTATGTACATAGTAATACAGTAATAAACCTATGTACACTAATAATACTCTAATAAACCTATGTACATAATAATACACTAATAAACCTATGTACACTAATAATACTCTAATAAACCTATGTACACTAATAATACTCTAATAAACCTATGTACATAATAATAAACTAATAAACCTATGTACTAATAATACTCTAATAAACCTATGTACACTAATAATACTCTAATAAACCTATGTACATAATAAAACACTAATAAACCTATGTACATAATAATACACTAATAAACCTATGTACACTAATAATACACTAATAAACCTATATACACTAATAATACACTAATAAACCTATATACACTAATAAAACACTAATAAACCTATGTACACTAATAATACACTATAAAAAACCTATTTACACTAATAAAAAACTAATAAACCTATGTACACTAATAATACACTATAATAAACCTATTTACACTAATAAAACACTAATAAACCTATATACACTAATAATACACTATAATAAACCTATGTACACTAATAAAACACTAATAAACCTATGTACACTAATAATACACTAATAAACCTATGTACACTAATAATACACTAATAAACCTATATACATAATAATAATACACTAATAAACTTATATACACTAATAATACACTAATAAACCTATGTACACTAATAATAATACACTAATAAACCTATGTACACTAATAATACACTATAATAAACCTATTTACACTAATAAAACACTAATAAACCTATGTACACTAATAATACACTAATAAACCTATGTACACTAATAATACACTATAATAAACCTATGTACACTAATAATAATACACTAATAAACCTATGTAAACTAATAATACACTATAATAAACCTATATACACTAATAATACACTAATAAACCTATGTACACTAATAATACACTAATAAACCTATGTACATAATAATACAGTAATAAACCTATATACACTAATAATACACTAATAAACCTATATACATAATAATAATAATACACTAATAAACTTATATACACTAATAATACACTAATAAACCTATGTACACTAATAATAATACACTAATAAACCTATGTACACTAATAATACACTATAATAAACCTATTTACACTAATAAAACACTAATAAACCTATGTACACTAATAATACACTAATAAACCTATGTACACTAATAATACACTATAATAAACCTATGTACACTAATAATAATACACTAATAAACCTATGTACACTAATAATACACTATAATAAACCTATTTACACTAATAAAACACTAATAAACCTATGTACACTAATAATACACTATAATAAACCTATTTACACTAATAAAACACTAATAAACCTATGTACACTAATAATACACTATAATAAACCTATTTACACTAATAAAACACTAATAAACCTATGTACACTAATAATACACTATAATAAACCTATTTACACTAATAAAACACTAATAAACATATTTACACTAATAATACACTAATAAACCTAAGTACACTAATAATACACTATAATAAACCTATGTACACTAATAAAACACTAATAAACCTATGTACACTAATAATACACTAATAAACCTATCTACACTAATAATACACTAATAAACCTATGTACATAATAATACACTAATAAACCTATATACACTAATAATACACTAATAAACCTATGTACATAATAATACTCTAATAAATCTATATACATAATAATACACTAATAAATTTATATACACTAATAATACACTAATACACCTATATACACTAATAATACACTAATAAACCTATGTACATAATAATACACTAATAAACTTATATACACTAATAATACACTAATAAACCTATATACACTAATAATACACTAATAAACCTATGTACATAATAATACAGTAATAAACCTATATACATAATAATACAGTAATAAACTTATATACACTAATAATACACTAATAATACACTAATAAACCTATATACATTAATAATACACTAATAAACCTATGTACATAATAATACAGTAATAAACCTATATACATAATAATACACTAATAAACTTATATACACTAATAATACACTAATAAACCTATATAGACTAATAATACACTAATAAACCTATGTACATAATAATACAGTAATAAATCTATATACATAATAATACACTAATAAACTTATATACACTAATAATACACTAATAAACCTATGTACATAATAATACAGTAATAAACCTATGTACATAATAATACAGTAATAAACCTATATACATAATAATACAGTAATAAACTTATATACACTAATAATACACTAATAAACCTATATACACTAATAATACACTAATAAACCTATATACATAATAATACATTAATAAACCTATATACATAATAATACACTAATAAACTTATATACACTAATAATACACTAATAAACCTATATACACTAATAATACACTAATAAACCTATGTACATAATAATACAGTAATAAACCTATATACATAATAATACAGTAATAAACCTATATACACTAATAATACACTAATAAACCTATGTACATAATAATACAGTAATAAACCTATATACATAATAATACACTAATAAACCTATATACACTAATAATACACTAATAAACCTATGTACATAATTATACAGTAATAAACTTATGTACATAATAATAATACACTATTATTTTTTGTAATTTTAGATTTTTTTATTTTTTTCGTAGTGTTAGGTTGTTTTAAATTTGTAATTTAGAGTTTTTTGTAGCTTTTTTAATATTATTAGAATATTAGTTTAAATTTAGTATTTTTTTATTTTACAGGTAAGTTTTTATTTACAGGGAGTGCAGAATTATTAGGCAAATGAGTATTTTGACCACATCATCCTCTTTATGCATGTTGTCTTACTCCAAGCTGTATAGGCTTGAAAGCCTACTACCAATTAAGCATATTAGGTGATGTGCATCTCTATAATGAGAAGGGGTGTGGTCTAATGACATCAACACCCTATATCAGGTGTGCATAATTATTAGGCAACTTCCTTTCCTTTGGCAAATGGGTCAAAAGAAGGACTTGACAGGCTCAGAAAAGTCAAAAATAGTGAGATATCTTGCAGAGGGATGCAGCACTCTTAAAATTGCAAAGCTTCTGAAGCGTGATCATCGAACAATCAAGCGTTTCATTCAAAATAGTCAACAGGGTCGCAAGAAGTGTGTGGAAAAACCAAGGCGCAAAATAACTGCCCATGAACTGAGAAAAGCCAAGCGTGCAGCTGCCAAGATGCCACTTGCCACCAGTTTGGCCATATTTCAGAGCTGCAACATCACTGGAGTGCCCAAAAGCACAAGGTGTGCAATACTCAGAGACATGGCCAAGGTAAGAAAGGCTGAAAGACGACCACCACTGAACAAGACACACAAGCTGAAACGTCAAGACTGGGCCAAGAAATATCTCAAGACTGATTTTTCTAAGGTTTTATGGACTGATGAAATGAGAGTGAGTCTTGATGGGCCAGATGGATGGGCCCGTGGCTGGATTGGTAAAGGGCAGAGAGCTCCAGTCCGACTCAGACGCCAGCAAGGTGGAGGTGGAGTACTGGTTTGGGCTGGTATCATCAAAGATGAGCTTGTGGGGCCTTTTCGGGTTGAGGATGGAGTCAAGCTCAACTCCCAGTCCTACTGCCAGTTTCTGGAAGACACCTTCTTCAAGCAGTGGTACAGGAAGAAGTCTGCATCCTTCAAGAAAAACATGATTTTCATGCAGGACAATGCTCCATCACACGCGTCCAAGTACTCCACAGCGTGGCTGGCAAGAAAGGGTATAAAAGAAGAAAATCTAATGACATGGCCTCCTTGTTCACCTGATCTGAACCCCATTGAGAACCTGTGGTCCATCATCAAATGTGAGATTTACAAGGAGGGAAAACAGTACACCTCTCTGAACAGTGTCTGGGAGGCTGTGGTTGCTGCTGCACGCAATGTTGATGGTGAACAGATCAAAACACCGACAGAATCCATGGATGGCAGGCTTTTGAGTGTCCTTGCAAAGAAAGGTGGCTATATTGGTCACTGATTTGTTTTTGTTTTGTTTTTGAATGTTAGAAATGTATATTTGTGAATGTTGAGATGTTATATCGGTTTCACTGGTAAAAATAAATAATTGAAATGGGTATATATTTGTTTTTTTTAAGTTGCCTAATAATTATGCACAGTAATAGTCACCTGCACACACAGATATCCCCCTAAAATAGCTATAACTAAAAACAAACTAAAAACTACTTCCAAAACTATTCAGCTTTGATATTAATGAGTTTTTTGGGTTCATTGAGAACATGGTTGTTGTTCAATAATAAAATTAATCCTCAAAAATACAACTTGCCTAATAATTCTGCACTCCCTGTATATATATATATATATATATATATATATATATATATATATATATATATATATATATATATATATATATATATATATATATATATATATATATATAAAAGTACTAAATTACAAAAAATAAAAAAAGATTACAAGAATTTTAAGCTAATTACACCTATTCTAAGCCCCCTAATAAAATAACAAAGCCCCCCAAAATAAAAAAATTTCCCTACCCTAAACTAAATTACAAAATTTAACAGCTCTATTACCAGCCCTTAAAAGGGCCTTTTGCGGGGCATGCCCCAAAGAAATCAGCTCTTTTGCCTGTAAAAAAAAACACAATAGGTGTAATTAGCTTAAAATTCTTTTGTAATCTTTTTTTATTTTTTGTAATTTAGTGTTTGTTTTTTTTTGTAATTTAGT
Source organism: Bombina bombina (assembly GCF_027579735.1). NCBI lineage: Eukaryota > Metazoa > Chordata > Amphibia > Anura > Bombinatoridae > Bombina > Bombina bombina. The sequence goes on from NC_069500.1 coordinate 9,798,308, forward strand.
TTAGTTTATTTAATTGTATTTTAGTTTAGATATTTGTAGTTTATTTAATTTATTGATAGTGTAGGTATATTTGTAACTTAGGTTAGGATTTATTTTACAGGTAAATTGGTAATTATTTTAACTAATAGATATCCACATACAGTATATCCACGATCCCTTCCCCCTTGACAACTGTGTTATCAAATTCTGACTTTCCTATAGGGTTACCATTGACACTGAAAGTACCGGGCGGCTTGGATGGCCTAATCCCATTATACTCTCTACTTGAAGAGGGTAAACTGATCTCGAAACAACATCTAGAGGAATTGGAAGTCACACAATTCACGCACTGGTTCAGATACCTCCAACTCAGTCACTTTGTTGACTCTCACAAATTCAAACATCAAATCACAAGAGAGCGTACCACACTTGAGAAACTTTGCATTCAGGACTCCCCACAGACACACACCCTCTCCGTCCTATATCAACTCCTAATCACTCCCCCTGAGACTTTACACACTTCAACAGTCAATTCCTGGCAGAAAGAACTTCCTTACACTCTTACAGAACAAGAATGGCTAAAGATCTTTCAGAATACAGCTAGATCCGCCCATTCAGCAGCCCTATTGGAAACAAATTACAAATTCCTACTCCGTTGGTACCTTACCCCTCACAGGTTGAAATTTATATTCCCCGAAGCATCTGATAGATGTTGGAGGAAATGTGCAGGAAAAGGAACCTCTTTCCACATTTGGTGGGAATGCCCCAAGATAGCAGATTACTGGAAGAACATTAACATAGAGATGAGTAAATTGCTGAATTTTAACATTCCATTAGACCCCTTGGTATACCTGTTTCATACAATCCCTAAATTCCCCTTCAAGCAGTACATGTCACTTTTCCAATTAGCCATATGTAGTGCGAAGCAGGTCATCCCTAGACTTTGGAAATCAGATACAGAACCCACAGTAAAATAGAGGCACCGGATGTTTTTCAAAATGCAAATGTCACGTAATGATAATCAATATATAGAGCTATCTATCATTGTAATAGTACAATTGTACACAATGTTGTTTAAAGTAAGCAGACGTATGCGACTCTTATTAAATTTGTTTCTATCTTTGTGTGTAAAGGTTCACAGTAAGATATGTATTGAACTTAGTTTAATTTAGCTCTATTTTGATATGTTTGAAAACAGCGTGCTGTCTTTACATGTATTGTATGTAGTGGACAATGAGGAGTTAACTTCCAAACAGGGCGGTATATGTATACATTTTGACCCATAGGTGGAGGTGTGCATCAACCACGTAATATTGGTGTTTTTTTAACCTATCACAGGTGAACTGTTCTTTTAAAAGGAAGGCCTGGCTCTTACCCTATAGCTACGATTACAGCTTTTGCCGAAACATGTCAGCGTTAGGGTACGTGGGTGACCACTACTCCACCTAGCCCTGAGGTTTACGCTTTTCCCATGAATCTCTAGTTGTGATTTTATATACCTTGAATAAAGGACATTTGCATTTTGAAAAACATCTGGTGCCTCTATTTTGCTTTCTCATTGATGTCTTTTGGATATGGTTAAGGCACGGATGATAATCTGGCAGCGTATCTTTCCCCTACAAGGTGCAACATTACAGTGAATTCTCCTTTCCTTGAAGCTGTGGACTCTCCCCGTTTCTTTCTGGCTCACCTGCCCCACATCGTGACGTCACGCTTCCCTGGATCAGCCGCACACACGCCGACATGCTGTAGGGATCCACACGGCAGCTCGACCTCCATGATACTGTGAACGCACAGACATCTTCGTGAGAGGACCTAGAGCAGGATACTGAAGGTGGGTCCCCAGAATCAGCGTTTGTCAGTAGTGTGCACACCAGAGGTTTATATACCATACGGATCTAAGTTGGGGTCGGAGAGGAGCTTCAAAGCACCTTATGCAAGGGGTTAACGTGAGTTTATACTATTTAACCAAAGTGATGTGTCAACAGGTGCTGCATTAACTGTGTTGTGACAGAACCCACAGTAACTATGTGGATAACGCAGATGAAAAATAATTTATCATTAGAAAGATTCTATTATTACATGGTAGGTAGATTAGATTACTTTGCAGAAATGATGTTCCTCTGGGACTCCTACTACCATCCTAGAGCCGAGGAGGGGGAGGACCTGCGGGATTAAGCTTGTGTACTAGTGTAATGTAAATGCAAAACAGCCAAATATCTACCCATAATGAAATTATTCTTGCAGAACTAACTGTCTTACTGTTAAAGACAAGAAAACTGTAGATAAACAATCTTGTAAGCAACTTGTTGACGTAATAATCTGAGTGTATTACAAACGGATGGACTTGAAAATTTGAAATTTTTTGAAATTTTTTCGTTGTTTGTAATTTTCCTTTTGTTTCTTTGTTAAATAATTTTTTGAAACATCTAAATAAAGAAAAGATTAAACTAAAAGAGGAAAATTATACATAGATAACATGCGAAGTATGTGATTTACACTCTAATATTTCCCACGAAATTGGAGTTGAATCTATAAAAAAGTATCTTTATGATGACGTTTATTTGCCCACAGGTCAGAAAGAATACATATTAGAGCTAATTCTATTTATTCTCCAACATAATTATTTTAAATATCTTGATAAATATTTTTTACAAATCAAAGGTACCGCCAGGGGGACCAGGTTCGCTCCCAGGTTTGCCAATCTGGGAGCGAACCTATATAAACCATCAAAACTGGGGTCAGAACCTGGTCTTCTATGGTCGGTACAATGATGATCTGATTTTTGTTTGGGATGGGACCGCTGAAACCTCTAGGGAATTTGTCACACATTTAAATTATAACATTTTCGGACTATCTTTAACGAGTAATATACAGAAAACCCATATTAAGTACCTAGATGTGGTCCTTACATGGGACTCTGATGGGTCCATTTCCTCACACACTTTTTTTAGACAGTAGATAGCAATAATGTTCTTAACTATAATAGCAATCATCTTAGAAGCTGGAAAAAAAACATTCTATACAGCCAATTTTCGTAGAATCAGGAGAAATTGCTCTACACTAAATACATATGACCAACAGGCTGAAATCATTTAAAATAGATTTGGAGAAAAAGGCTACCCTAATTATCTTATAGAAGAAGGTTATTTGAAGGCAAGATCTTTGGACAGACTAAAATTGATAAATCCACAATATACGAATATTCAAATGAAGAAATCCAACGCAAAAGAGCAACAACAAAAAATGGGGGATATTTATCAACTTTGTGGCGTCCATTGCATTCCTAATGGCTGAAAGATTCAATCAGCCAATAGGATTAGAGCTGCTAAAATCCTATTGGCTGTTCCAATCAGCCAATAGGATTTGAACAGCTCTCATCCTATTGGTTGTTCCAATCAGCCAATAGGATTGAGCTCTCATCCTATTGGCTGATTGGAACAGCCAATAGGATGAGAGCTGCTGAAATCCTATTGGCTGATTGGAACAGCCAATAGGATTTTAGCAGCTCTAATCCTATTGACTAATTGAAATATATCAGCCAGTAGGACTGCAAGGGACGCCATCTTGGATGGCGTCACTTGCATTGAAGTTCCAGTTTACGGCAGCAACTGTATGAAGAGGATGCTCCACACCGAATGTCTTCAGTATGTACCCGATCCATGCCGGATGGATGAAGATAGAAGATGTCATCTGGATGAAGACTTCTTGCAGCCTGGATGAGAACTTCACTGGCTAGATGAAAATTGAAGAGGCCTTCTGGATGAATACTTCTTGCCGGCTCGATGGATCCTTCAAGCGGGACTTCAATAACTGTAAGTGGATCGTCTGGGGTTAGTGTTAGGTTTATTTAAGGTTTTTTTAGGTGGGTTTTATTTTTAGATTAGGGTCTGGGCATGTAAAAGAGCTAAATGCCCTATTAAGGGCAATGCCCATACAAATGCCCTTTTCAGGGCAATGGGGAGCTTAGGTTATTTTAGATAGGTTTTTATTTGGGGGGTTGAGTGTGGGTTTTACTGTTGGGGGTGTTTGTATTTTTTTACAGGTAAAAGAGCTGATTTCTTTGGGGCAATGCCCCACAAAAGGCCCTTTTAAGGACCATTGGTAGTTTATTGTCGGCTAGGGTTTTTTTTATTTTGCAGGGGGCTTTTTTATTTTGATAGGGCTATTAGATTAGGTGTAATTCTTTTTTATTTTTGATAATGTGGTTTTTTATTTTTCATAATTTAGTGTTTGTTTTTGTAACTTAGTGTGTTTTTTTCTGTAATTTATTACTTTTAATAATGTTTAATTGTATATCTAATTAATTTGAGTAGAGTTAGGTTTTGTAATATGTAATTTATTTAATTTAATTGGTAGTTTAATTGAATTGTAGGATAATAGTTAGGGTAGGTTAATTAATAGTTTCATATAGTTTATTTTAATTCTATAGGTAAGTTTAAATTTATTTGAAGATAGTTATGTTGTAATTTTAATTTAAAGTTAGCGGGTTGTTAGGTTTAGGGGTTAATAGCTTAATTTAGTTTATGGCGATGTGGGGGGCTGACGATTAATGGGTTAATATATTTATTTAGTGGTGTCGGGGAGCGGCGGAATAGGGGTTAATAACTTTATTTAGGTTGCGGCGATGTCGGGGCGGCAGATTAGGGGTGTTTAGACTCAGGGTTTATGTTAGGATGTTAGGTGTAAACGTAACTTGTTTTCAACCATAGAAATCAAAGGGATATCTGGCAGCATCGAACATAAGCTTTCGGTGTTTTCAGACTCCCATTGATTTCTATGGCATCCGCGGCCTCCAGGGTGGCGGATTGAAAACCAGGTACGCTGGGCCAGAATAGCTGTGAGCGTACCTGTTAAAAGTTTGATAACTTGGAAAAAGTGTCAAATAGAGCTGAATGTGTATTCGGAACATCTGTAATGACGTAAGCATTGTTCTGCGTCGGATTGAGACCGACGGATAGTATTTTACGTCACAAATTTCAACATTTGCCAGTCTGTAGGCTTTGATAACTAGGTCGGATCAAGCTTGCAACAATTACGCTGCGGAATTCCGGAGTATTTGCGGTTGACTGCTTGATAGATAGGCCCCATAGTCTTTTTTCACAAACTACATTTCTAATCATAGAATAATAAAAAAGATTATCAATAAACATTAGTACCTTCTTTAAAAAGAACCAATTCTCAAAAAAATAATAGATGATAAACCTACAATCACATTTAGAAGGGCCCCTATGGTAAAACAAACACTAGCATCTAGCAAAATAGTAATGAATAAAAAAACACAGAAAGGGAAACCGTCCAGTAATAACAAATACACCATGAAAGGTGCCTATAGGTGTTAGGTTAAGAGGTGCAATATCTGCAAATGTATTTCTCATAGAGCAACGAGTATTACTTCACTACAGGTCGCACTTATCCCATCCAAGAGAGGCTAGATTGTAGCTTTTACTTATATCTGTATTAACGTGCAAATGTATTTCTCATGGAGCAACGAGTATTACTTCACTACAGGTCGCACTTATCCCATCCAAGAGAGGCTAGATTGTAGCTCAATGTTAGTTATATCTGTATTAACGTGCAAATGTATTTCTCATAGAGCAACGAATATTACATCACTACAGGTCGCACTTATCCCATTCAAGAGAGGCTAGATTGTAGCTCAACGTTAGTTATATCTGTATTAACGTGCAAATGTATTTCTCATGGAGCAACGAGTATTACATCACTACAGGTCGCACTTATCCCATTCAAGAGAGGCTAGATTGTAGCTCAACGTTAGTTATATCTGTATTAACGTGCAAATGTATTTCTCATGGAGCAACGAGTATTACATCACTACAGGTCGCACTTATCCCATCCAAGAGAGGCTAGATTGTAGCTTTTACTTATATCTGTATTAACGTGCAAATGTATTTCTCATGGAGCAACGAGTATTACTTCACTACAGGTCGCACTTATCCCATCCAAGAGAGGCTAGATTGTAGCTTTTACTTATATCTGTATTAACGTGCAAATGTATTTCTCATGGAGCAACGAGTATTACTTCACTACAGGTCGCACTTATCCCATCCAAGAGAGGCTAGATTGTAGCTCAATGTTAGTTATATCTGTATTAACGTGCAAATGTATTTCTCATAGAGCAACGAATATTACATCACTACAGGTCGCACTTATCCCATTCAAGAGAGGCTAGATTGTAGCTCAACGTTAGTTATATCTGTATTAACGTGCAAATGTATTTCTCATGGAGCAACGAGTATTACATCACTACAGGTCGCACTTATCCCATTCAAGAGAGGCTAGATTGTAGCTCAACGTTAGTTATATCTGTATTAACGTGCAAATGTATTTCTCATGGAGCAACGAGTATTACATCACTACAGGTCGCACTTATCCCATCCAAGAGAGGCTAGATTGTAGCTTTTACTTATATCTGTATTAACGTGCAAATGTATTTCTCATAGAGCAACGAGTATTACATCACTACAGGTCGCACTTATCCCATCCAAGAGAGGCTAGATTGTAGCTTTTACTTATATCTGTATTAACGTGCAAATGTATTTCTCATAGAGCAACGAGTATTACATCACTACAGGTCGCACTTATCCCATCCAAGAGAGGCTAGATTGTAGCTTTTAGTTATATCTGTATTAACGTGCAAATATATTTCTCCTAGAGCAACGAGTATTACATCAAACACTACAGGTCACACTTATCCCATGCAAGAGAGGCTAGATTGTAGCTTTTAACTTGCAAATGTGGGACCCAATATTTGTGTCGCACGATCAGAAAAACCTGAAGGAGATGGGGCAAATACTATAGGAATATCATGAAAAATCTGCTGCTCCCAACATCGCTGACACCTAAATTAAGTTACTAACCTCTAATCTGCCGCTCCCGACATTGCCGCACTTATCCCATTCAAGAGAGGCTAGATTGTAGCTCAACGTTAGTTATATCTGTATTAACGTGCAAATGTATTTCTCATGGAGCAACGAGTATTATTTCACTACAGGTCGCACTTATCCCTTCCAAGAGAGGCTAGATTGTAGCTTTTACTTATATCTGTATTAACGTGCAAATGTATTTCTCATGGAGCAACGAGTATTACTTCACTACAGGTCGCACTTATCCCATCCAAGAGAGGCTAGATTGTAGCTCAATGTTAGTTATATCTGTATTAACGTGCAAATGTATTTCTCATAGAGTAACGAGTATTACATCACTACAGGTCGCACTTATCCCATTCAAGAGAGGCTAGATTGTAGCTCAACGTTAGTTATATCTGTATTAACGTGCAAATGTATTTCTCATGGAGCAACGAGTATTACATCACTACAGGTCGCACTTATCCCATCCAAGAGAGGCTAGATTGTAGCTTTTACTTATATCTGTATTAACGTGCAAATGTATTTCTCATAGAGCAACGAGTATTACATCACTACAGGTCGCACTTATCCCATCCAAGAGAGGCTAGATTGTAGCTTTTAGTTATATCTGTATTAACGTGCAAATATATTTCTCCTAGAGCAACGAGTATTACATCAAACACTACAGGTCACACTTATCCCATGCAAGAGAGGCTAGATTGTAGCTTTTAACTTGCAAATGTGGGACCCAATATTTGTGTCGCACGATCAGAAAAACCTGAAGGAGATGGGGCAAATACTATAGGAATATCATGAAAAATCTGCTGCTCCCAACATCGCTGACACCTAAATTAAGTTACTAACCTCTAATCTGCCACTCCCGACATTGCCGCCACTAATAAAAGTTATGAACACCTATTCCACCACTCCCCACCACTATAATAAAGTTATTAAACCTCCGGCCTCCCACATCTCCGCCACTAAATAAACATATTAGTCCCTAAACCGCCGGCCCCCACATCGCAAAACACTAAATTAAACTATTAACCCTTAAACCTAACACTCCCCTAACTTTAAATTAAAATTACAATATAACTCTATTTAAATATTAGATTTAGATTTAGATTTTTTAATTTTTTTCATAGTGTTAGGTTTTTTTAAATTTGTAATTTAGATATTTTAATTAGTAGTTTTTTATTTTATTAGAATAGTTAGGTTAATTTATAGTTTAATGTTAGGTTTATTTTTATTTCACAGGTAAGTTTTATTTATTTAAATAGAGTTATATTGTAATTTTAATTTAAAGTTAGGGGGGTGTTAGGTTTAGGGGTTAATAATTTAATTTACTGTTTTGCTATGTGGGGGGCCGGCGGTTTAGGGTTTAATAGGTTTATTTAGTGGCGGAGATGTGGGAGGCCGGCGGTTTAGGGGTTAATAACTTTATTATAGTGGCGGCGATGTCAGGGTGCGGGGGAATAGGGGTTAATATATTTAAATAGTGTTGGCGATGTGGGTGGGCGGCAGATTAGGGGTTAATAAATGTATTCAATAGTCGTGATGTGGGTGGGCGGCAGATTAGGAGTTAATAGGTTTAATAGTGTTTGTGATGCAGGAGGGTGGCGGTTTAGGGGTTAATAGGTAATTTATGGGTGTTAGTGTACTTTGTAACACTTTAGTTATGAGTTTTGTGAAACATTTGTGTTACACAAAATCCATAACTACTGCTTTTAGATGGCGGTATGGATCGTGTCGGCATAGGCTGTAACGCAAGCTTTTTAGCCTCACCGCACAACCTGTAATACCGGCGTTATGGAAATCCCATGCAAAAACTTAATTTTTTTGACTGCGGGATTGATGTTGCGTTACAGGCTAAAATGCTTGCAGTATTGCTATACCGACATGACATGATAAAAGCCACAACACAAAACTCGTAATCTAGGTGACAGTGTATCCAGAAATCATAGAATATGCCAACAGGGGGCTGCATGTAGTTTCCATATAACCCCTCTGGAAAGTATCCCTCATATACAGGGATCCAATAGGTTTACTAGACTCCGCCAAAGAGAGACCTATTGGATTTTCAAATTTGGTCTTTTTCCGGAGGGTCTTAACGAAATTATTGACATGGCGGCCTTCTCATTTTTTCCATGTATTTTGCAATTCCCATAAAACTATTTTCATTCTTGTTTGTTTGTAATCTGTTTTTGCACTTCTTATGTCCCTTATAATAACATTCACAAGAGATCACTAGGATAAGAATCCGGTGACACCACTTTTAGGGTTATATACCAATTATAGTTCATTCACACTACACTGAGACCAGGTATTCACATTTTAGTTGCAGTAGTAAACCTCTTATAGTGGATCACTCACCATTAATACAAGTTTACATACGTACAGTATACCTATTTACATTTAATTCACATATATTTGTTACTACTCTTATCCACTTCCAGATGTGTATATATATATATATATAAATGTCCGTAGGGCACTGCACACACTTTCAGCAAACACAGGTGCCCGGGGTGCATTCAAAGCCAAATATACATACATGAAATAGGAGCGCACTCTCCGGGTCTTAATTTAATATCTTTTAATCAAGTGACGTTTCGGGGTCGATAGCCCTGGTCTGAGGACAGGGCTAACGACCCTGAAACGTCACTTGATTAAAAGATATTAAATTAAGACCCGGAGAGTGCGCTCCTATTTCATGTATGTATATATATATATATATATATATATATATATATATATATATATATATAGTAACAACAAGTTTGTCCCCTAAACGTCACTACTTTCACAGTAAAAAATTTTTTGGAAAGACCAGTGAGTGCCAGTTTTGTGTTCAGCTATATAAATATATATACTGTATATATATCGCAATTAATTTCATGAAATCACAAGAAAATTATTTATATATATAGAGAGGTTTTCATGTTTATATATAGAATATATTTCAATTCCAGCACCAGCACATTTTAGAGATTAATACTTTTATAACCTCATTTCCACTTAGCATATCACTAGTACAAACTTGTGCTATTTATGTTTAATTTTTACATATGCATAAGCTAACGCACCATCTAATAGACTTATAACCCCACCTAACATAGCATTCATATCACATATTATTTTTTTTATATATTATCACTTGATAGGAGCGTTTTAGCACTCAAGCACATAATTTAGATATATTCACTTAGGTTAATGCGGTGCACGCATTAAGACACTGCCGCTATTGGCAGTTTGGGGAAATCCCTTTTACCACAACACAAATTACGTCACTCATGATGTTTATGGATACAAGATGGAATCCGGTCACATATTCACACATCACCATCGCAGAAAATATTCAGATTGAATTACAATGAAAACACCCATGGTGACTTATACGGAAGTAAAATCAGCGATTGCCACTTCATTGTTGTTGTATAACCAGAGAATTATTTCATAACCTGGCCTCTTCACACATGATCAGATTATAGCACAGCAATAGAAAAACTCACATGGGGTCAATTTATTATTGTGCGGACTGACATGATATGATGTAGTGTATCATGTCGCTGTCGGCATTTATCCTTGTACCAGAAGTTCTTGTGAAATTCTTGTGCAATAGAAGGGGGTGTCAATAAACCTGATCGTATTCGATCAGACAGATTGCTGTTTGCCACCTCAGTGGTGGCGGACGAGTTAAGGCGTAGCGGTCCTAGGACCGCAGCTTCTTAACTTCAGCTTCAGATGGGACTGAAGCGGAGTGAGTCAGAAGTAGCATCCTCTGCTTCATAAAAAGACCCCATAGAGTCATTTTGTTCAAGACTGAATGTAAAGAAGTTTTCAAGGGAAGGGATCACTTTGGGTATTTACTTAAAACCTATTAACCTGGTGAGTGCCATTACTAAGTGCAAAGGGGGAACATCTGGATCTATATATTACATATTGGTTCTTATATGTTATGAGTAATTAGTATTAAGGCCTCTATTTATCAAGCCGCCGACTTTCTTGCATTCGACGGCCCCAATACGCTCGCCTAAGATCGCCTAACATCGTCGCTGCAGACCTGAATACGCTCTCCAAAATTATCAAGAAAGCCGTCAAAAAGCCACGCACCAAGTACGGAGCGATGAGCAGTGGACTGTTGTTAACTAACAGTAATCGATCTCGCTGCTCTTCGGCTTTTTTACAGCTTTCTTGCTATACTGTCACTAAGCACCCACACTATACTATACTGTTTTACCCCCTAAACCGCCCCGCCGGAGCCCACCGCAACTCTGATAAAATTATTAACCCTTATCCTGCAGTTCCCGGACCCTGCCGCAACTAAATAAAGTTATTAACCCCTAAACTGCCGCTCCCGGAGCCCACTGCAACCTACATTATACATATTAACCCCTAATATTCCACCCCCTATACCGCCACCACCTACATAAAGATATTAACCCCTATCCTGCCGGTCCCAGACCCCGCCGCAACTAAATAAAATGTTTAAACCCTAAACCGCCACTCTCGGAGCCCACCGCCACCTACATTACATTTATTAACCCCTAATCTGCCCCCCCTACACCGCCGCCACTATATTAAATGAATTAACCCCTAAACCTAAGTCTAACCCTAACACCCCCTAACTTAAATATTATTTAAATAAATCTAAATAAAATTACAATTAATAACTAAAGAATTCCTATTTAAAACTAAATACTTTCCTATAAAATAAACCCTAAGATAGCTACAATATAACTAATAGTTACATTGTAGCTAGCTTAGGGTTTATTTTTATTTTACAGGCAAGTTTGTATTTATTTTAACTAGGTACAATAGTTATTAAATAGTTATTAACTATTTAATAACTACCTAGCTAAAATAAAGACAAATTTACCTGTAAAATAAATCCTAACCTAAGTTACAATTACACCTAACACTACACTACAATCAAATAAATTAAATTAATTAACTACAATTAAAATAAAATTAACTAAAGTACAACCCCCCCAACATTAAAACCCACCACCCACACACCCAACCCTACTCTAAAACCCACCCAATCCCCCTTAATAAAACCTAACACTACCCCCCTGAAGATCACCCTACCTTGAGCCGTCTTCACCCAACCGGGCCTAAGTCCTCAACGGAGCCGGGCGAAGTCTTCATCCAACCGGGCAGAAGAGGTCCTCCAGACGGACAGAAGTCTTCATCCATGCAGCATCTTCTATCTTCATCCATCTGACGAGGAGATGCTCCATCTTGAAGACATCCGACGCAGAGCATCCATCCAGACCGATGACTAACGACGAATGACTGTTCCTATAAATGACGTCATCCAAGATGGCGTCCCTTGAATTCCAATTGGCTGATAGAATTCAATAGGATTTTTCCTACCTTAATTCCGATTGGCTGATAGAATTCTATCAGATGGTTTGTAAGTATGTATCGAATGGTTTGTAAGTATGTATTGGATGGTTTGTAAGTATGTATCATATGGTTTGTAAGTATGTATTGTATGGTTTGTAAGTATGTATCATATGGTTTGTAGGTATGTATCAGATGGTTTGTAAGTATGTATCATGTGGTTTGTAAGTATGTATTGTATGGTTTGTAAGTATGTATCGGATAGTTTTTAAGTATGTATCATGTGGTTTGTAAGTATGTATTGTATGGTTTGTAAGTATGTATCGGATAGTTTTTAAGTATGTATCATGTGGTTTGTAAATATGTATCAGATGGTTTGTAAGTATGTATCGTATGGTTTGTAAGTATGTATCGTATGGTTTGTAAGTATGTATCAGATGGTTTGTAAGTATGCATCATATGGTTTGTAAGTATGTATCAGATGGTTTGTAAGTATGTATCAGATGGTTTGTAAGTATGTATCGAATGGTTTGTAAGTATGTATTGGATGGTTTGTAAGTATGTATCATATGGTTTGTAAGTATGTATTGTATGGTTTGTAAGTATGTATCATATGGTTTGTAGGTATGTATCAGATGGTTTGTAAGTATGTATCATGTGGTTTGTAAGTATGTATTGTATGGTTTGTAAGTATGTATATGATAGTTTTTAAGTATGTATCATGTGGTTTGTAATTATGTATTGTATGGTTTGTAAGTATGTATCGGATGGTTTGTAGGTATGTATTGTATGGTTTGTAGGTATGTATCATATGGTTTGTAGGTATGTATTGTATGGTTTGTAGGTATGTATCATATGGTTTGTAGGTATGTATCGGAAGGTTTGTAGGTATTTATTGTATGGTTTGTAGGTATTTATTGTATGGTTTGTAGGTATGTATCATATGGTTTGTAGGTATGTATCATTTGGTTTGTAGGTATGTATTGGATGGTTTTTAGGTATGTATTGGACGGTTTGTAGTTATGTATTGGACGGTTTGTAGGTATGTATCGGACAGTTTGTAGGTATGTATCATATGGTTTGTAGGTATGTATCGGACAGTTTGTTAGTATGTATCGGACGGTTTGTAGGTATGTATCGGACAGCTTGTAGGTATGTATCAGACGTACTGTAGTTATGTATTTGACGATTTGTAAGTATATATTGTATGGTTTATAAGTATGTATCAGACGTGCTGTAGGTATATATCTGACGGTTTGTAAGTATATATCGTATGGTTTGTAGTTATGTATTGGATAGTTTGTAGGTATATATTGGATGGTTTATAGATACAAGGAAAAAAGGAAGAAATAACGCTACAAAATTCTGAAGGGTATGCTCTATTATATCTTTACTCAATTTTATTTCTTACGAGCTAGAGTGCTTGTGCACAAAACAATTGCAAAATGAAGTCAAAAGAATCCCACGAGGGGTTATACTCAAAAGAATGCACTTAAATAGCACTTCAAACTACCCCTAAGTAAATAAACATCTTCTTGGAAAGAGTTCTGGTTTAGTTAATTAAAACATAACTTTTATTATATATTCTTATTTTTAAAATAAATATGGCTGTGTGTAAAGTGATTTAAAAACACAAAGAGACTCGAGATTGCATGTAATTTGATAAGGTTGAATACTGGTAATCACAAAAAAATTATAGACCGTTGTTCTAATATCTGAAGTGCACTTCAGACTTAAGAACACAAGTGATAACGATTTACTTAGTTAGAGGTTATTAATATAATATTCCTTTTCCATCATAAGAGTTCCTGACATACATTGATCTGTATCTGTATATAGTACACATATACAGTATGAATTATCTATCTGGATTAATGTAAATTACGGGGGTCAGGAACTGGATCTAGTATCTGTAGATCTTATACAATTTGTTTATTCCCCAGAGTTTCTATGTCTTGACACAATGTTGATGTGTGAGCACCGACTTATCACCGGTATATTGTACTTGGTAAGTTGGTGTGCCCAAATTATTAGGCGTTATCTTATTTTGTACTTTTAAGATTTTCTGGAGATTGAGTACTTCTGAATTCAGGGTTAGTCCTGCAATTATGTACTTTATTTACATGCGTGACTATCCAATTATCATTTGTAAGCACATTGGCTATTTTCAGGAGTGTTGTTCGGAATTTATAGTAAGTTAAGGGAATTTGTGATTGTTGCAATACAACTTCTATGGTACTAATCAATTATAAGGGTTTTGGTAATTATATAAGGGCTCTTCTATTATATTAGCTAAATCTTGGATATATACAAGGAAGAGGCAGTTTATTACATAATATTCTGTAGGTTGGTGTGCCCAAATCTGTTATATTGCACCCAGGTATGGTTATAGATATTATTAAATTAACCAATTGTTGAGTTGGAATACTTTTTAGATTTAGCACTGTACCTTTTCTTTGTTATAATTTTACAGACCCAGAATAAATATTCTTCCCTCACGTCTGCTGATTATCATAATATGTAGTTTGGGTACTTAGTGCAAAAATATGTGTTTCATTTTATGTGTGGTGGTTTTAACGCTGCTGAATCCGTTTTATTAGCACTCATTAGATTGAGTAATACATATAGTAGTGATACTGATATTTACTGTAGTAAGTAGCCTATATTCAGATTAGCACATTACTATTGACAGCCGTTACACTTGTTACGTTTTTAAATATTATGGTTACAATGTGTCAATTGGTGTATCGAATGCTTCAAAACCGGGGGTTATAAAAGGTCTTCTAATACAGTGTTATGATGTACTTGGGTAGATTCGTATTACTGTGATTTAGACTATAGCAGCATTGAGACGAGGCTTTCAATGTTAGTAATTCACAAATCATTACATTCGTTCCGTGATACAGTTTAGATGTCTAGCTGTATAACCTTTATGATGGAATAGCTTGTTTATTTAGAAATTGCCACTTATTGTGCGGTTTTTTAGATAATACTTTAAGCTAACAGGTCTAAATGTATCCGTAGCCCATCTGTGTTTGGCTGAACACTAATACTACTGATTGCGGTCTCATACCTTACTTGATTTAAGGTTGCTGGTTAATTATATATTTATTTAGTTAATACTTTTAGCAAATGAATTTGTAGATATATACACACAGGGAGCTCAGCTGCTGCAGCCGTTATGCTATACAATCTAACTTGATTTTGTAGTTACCACATTATCTACGGTTTCTAAGCAATATTGTTTACCAGAGTCACTAGATTACAAAAGTTTTTTAGGCATTACGAGTCTATTTGCTTGTTAAAAAAACGCTAGTTGGGTATTTAGAGAATACCCTCCCTTGACATGTTTCGCCGGCATCTGCGGGTATTTATATACTAAACCCCGCCCATCTCTCACTGTTTGACCAATCTGGTCCTAAGGGAGTTATCATGTTTTTTAATTGGGCTTGCACTTTGTATAGTGGGTGGTACTCAAGCTTGAGTGACACGTTGTCATAGTAAAGCAGGATACGGGGAACAACCAGTGGTTTATCTCTGTTTTGAATATAATTTCTGCTTGTAATAATTGTGTTGGTATGAATCTGTTACTTATATCGATAACTTTGATTGCGCTTGCATTTTAATAGTATGTGATATATGTACTACTTCTTATGTATTGTGTGTGTATTTAACGATCTGTCTATGGCCATAATATATGTACTTCCCATTTCTTGTTCGTGACAAGGGGGTGTTCTACGTCATCATACTTATTGTTCTATATAAAGAACTTGAGTTACTAACCGCAAGTTGTGAAAAAATGATAAAATAAAATAACATTGTATAAAACAAGAAATGTCTAAAGCATGAAATGTTTAATCATAGTTACCAATAGTATGAACCATATGTATCTCTCTATCATGATGAAATGATCAACTGTAATAGCCAATACTATTAATATTCATTTTTATGATTGTTGAAAATGTCAATTGAAATAAAATAACGTGAAAAACTAAGGAGTGTAGCTTTATTTGCAGGGTATAAGGGGAGTATAAATGAATTAAGTGCTGGGGAGTGACTGTATGTGACTAAGTGTGAATACAACTATTGTTTATATATTATTTTCTAGTGAATAGAAGAAACTGGATACTGTGAGAATGTGAACCATATAGTGTCACTGGTGTTGGAAACAGAAGTTGTGCCGTTAATAACACTGCGGAGTGCAATAATTAGATGATATTATGTACAGTTCTGCTGTACAGAGTAGACTGGGGGTGATTGTGCTAAAAGTGAGGGCAATGCACATGGTTGTTATGGATATGATAAACTGTGAAGAGGAAAAAAACTTATTGAATCATGAACAATTGTCATGAAATTCGAGTGTGCAACACCTTGTGTTATGGTGTTATTATAAAACTGTCCTTGTGTTATGGTGCTGTTAAAAAACTGTCCTTGTGTTATGGTGTTGTTAAAATAACTTGTCCTTGTGTTATGGTGTTATTAAAAAACTGTCCTTGTGTTATGGTGTTATTAAAAAACTGTCCTTGTGTTATGGTGTTATTAAAAAACTGTCCTTGTGTTATGGTGTTATTAAAAAACTGTCCATGTGTTATGGTGTTATTAAAAAACTGTCCTTGTGTTATGGTGTTATTATAAAACTGTCCTTGTGTTATGGTGTTATTAAAAAACTGTCCTTGTGTTATGGTGTTATTAAAAAACTGTCCTTATGTTATGGTGTTATTAAAAAACTGTCCTTGTGTTATGGTGTTATTAAAATAACTTGTCCTTGTGTTATGGTGTTATTAAAAAACTGTCCATGTGTTATGGTGTTATTAAAAAACTGTCCTTATGTTATGGTGTTATTAAAAAACTGTCCTTGTGTTATGGTGTTATTAAAAAACTGTCCTTGTGTTATGGTGTTATTAAAAAACTGTCCTTGTGTTATGGTGTTATTAAAAAACTGGGCAAGAAAATATCTTGTCCTTGTGTTATTTAAATAAAATTTGGGATGGCTGTTACCACTGATATTAATCAAGAAATATGATTTCATGTTGATTTATCTATTTGATTGGTGTTTTGTATTAATTTGCCATATATACTGCTGGGCTGGTATCTCGCCATCTGCTCTGCGCCCTGGACCTACGACCAGGCTCCAGTAGGTGAACCTCTTCCTTCTGTACAGCGAAGCAGGATCAGGAACAAGAGCTCTTACAGGAGCTCAGTAGCTAAGGGAGTATATAGAGCATAGCAATCCCTGTAGTGATTACAGCTGTCCCCTACAAACATGAGTCAAAGCTGCAAGTTAGAGGGTCAGAAAAGGTCTGATGTGCTGGAACACACAGCCTGCTTTTTATTGAGGTTACATGCAAAAAAAAAAGACACTCTCAGGGGGAGGCATAAAATCCCCAATCACACATTTGATACATTTAGATAGAGAGGCAACGCTCTTTGACAGGCCATAGTAGAATTACATTACTTCAGCAGATAACAAGTTACACACAACAAAACAATGCAGTCCATCTTATCAGTAGCAGGCTGATTAGACAATGGGAATGTTTATCACTAAACTTAATTAGAGCTGATCCCAGCAAACTTGTATTTATAATAGGTTCTTGAAGCTCAACAAAATTAACTCTTAATGGCACACAATGAAAACTAATGCTTTTGTAACAGTGCTCCCTTTCTGTGGAACACTCTGCCTGTGTGGTACTTGGTTCAGTAAGCCCTATTTACTGAACCAAGTGGGAGAAGCCAGGGACAAGTTATTTTACAGGTCTGGGGACATAGTCTTAAAGGGGTATTGTTCACCAAAGTCACAATATGTCCCCAGACGGTTCTTAAAGGGCCATACACCCCCAATAAAAGTTAATAGGTTTTCAGGGGCACAATCTTCCGGGGGCCATAGTCATGAGGAAGGAGGCTGGCAGATAGGCTTCTCCACGATCCATGGAAGCAGGGCAATTTTTCATTTAAAGGGCCAGTTACAAATAGCAGTTTGTAACATATCTCCCCTTTTGGAAGGAGACTAACCAGGCACCTGACCTTCTGTCGGTCAGTGCCTAAGTTAGTCTCGCAACCCACCCACAAATAAACATTAGCAGCAAAGTAGCCCCCCCACAATAAGTAGTACTGGCCTGTAGGTTCCAGGTTGTAGGATGAAAGTGTAGCATCCTCGGCCTTCCTGGCGCAGCTGGGCAAATAGCTGATGGTACTTGGGGGGCAGAGGCCAGCGGCACTCTGCCCTGGTGCCAGCGCTTCTGCTGGGGTGAGGGGTTTGCAGGCCAGTCCTGTAACAAGGGGGTCTGTAGGGCAGAGGCCAGCAGTGCTCTGTCCTGATGCCAGCTCTTCTGCTGGGGGAATTGGGGCATAGTCCTGCCCGGTGGCAAAGGGAACGTGGGGGTCAGTGGGGGTTAACATCTCCACTGTTAACCCTGGGCCCAAGTTAGGAGTTAGCTGGGGAGGGGGAGATTGGCTTACCTCCTCCTCCTGATACTCCGGCGGCCGTTGGGAAGGGAGGTCGATGCTCTCCGCTTCCTGTGGAACATGCTGCGGCTGGGGAGAGAGACCGGTTGTCTCCTCTCCCTGGAAGGCACACTCCGGCTGGGGAGGGAGGTCGATGCTCTCCCCTCCCTGTAGCTGGGTCTGTCGCTGAGGATCTGGGCCGCCTGCCCAGCATCCCTGTAGGGCCAGTAGAGAGACTGCGGTCCCATCTCCAACTGCCTGCTTGGGGTCCTCCCAGGACCAGTCTATGAGGCCTGCTGCTTCGGGTATCTCTGGTTGGGTTTGGGGAAGGAGACCGGTTGTCTCTTCCCTCTGCATGGTATACTGCCATTGGGGAGGGAGGTCGCTGCTCTCCTTTCCCTGTGGAACATGCTGCGGCTGGGGAGAGAGACCAGGTGTCCATACCCTCAAACTCCATAGTTGGCACTCAAAGGCTCGTGCCGCTTCGTTCTCAGTATCCAATTCCCGGATGATGCGACTGACTACCTCCTGCGCAGGGTCTGGACCATATCGGACTAGCCGCCTCTTTACCTCTGGAACGAAATCAGCGCCCTCATAGCGACGGATCCGGTTGAGGTGCTCTTCACAGGGTTCTGACCAGTATCTTGTCAGCTCCATGCTGCTGTAGGTAGGGACGCTTCACAGTGGCTAGCGTTGCCCTCAATAACTCTCCTACGATACCAGTGCTGTTGGGGTGCTGCTCCTTGCGCTAGGACGCTATCCCACCGCTGCCGCCAAATGTTACGGTTGCCTCCAGGCTGGCTGGAAGTTGGACCGTAGAAAAGGATGCTCCTAGCCCTCACCAAAGGATCATCAGCACCGTAGACACTATAACTGCTGCGTAGCCACCATAAGTAATGCAGACTCTACGAACCACCGCTGCTGGGCTGGTATCTTGCCATCTGCTCTGCGCCCTGGACCTACGACCAGGCTCCAGTAGGTGAACCTCTTCCTTCTGTACAGCGAAGCAGGATCAGGAACAAGAGCTCTTACAGGAGCTCAGTAGCTAAGGGAGTATATTGAGCATAGCAATCCCTGTAGTGATTATAGCTGTCCCCTACAAACATGAGTCAAAGCTGCAAGTTAGAGGGTCAGAAAAGGTCTGATGTGCTGGAACACACAGACTGCTTTTTATTGAGGTTACATGCAAAAAAAAAAGACACTCTCAGGGGGAGGCATAAAATCCCCAATCACACATTTGATACATTTAGATAGAGAGGCAACGCCCTTTGACAGGCCACCATAGAATTACATTACTTCAGCAGATAACAAGTTACACACAAGAAAACAATGCAGTCCACCTTATCAGTAGCAGGCTGATTAGACAATGGGAATGTTTATCACTAAACTTAATTAGAGCGGATCCCAGCAAACTTGTATTTAGAATAGGTTCTTGAAGCTCAACAAAATTAACTCTTAATGGCACACAATGAAAATGAATGCTTTTGTAACAGTGCTCCCTTTCTGTGGAACACTCTTCCTGTGTGGTACTTGGTTCAGTAAGCCCTATTTACTGAACCAAGTGGGAGAAGCCAGGGACAAGTTATTTTACAGGTCTGGGGACATAGTCTTAAAGGGGCATTGTTCACCAAAGTCACAATATGTCCCCAGACGGTTCTTAAAGAGCCATACACCCCCAATAAAAGTTAATAGGTTTTCAGGGGCACAATCTTCCGGGGGCCATAGTCATGAGGAAGGAGGCTGGCAAATAGGCTTCTCCACGATCCATGGAAGCAGGGCAACTTTTCATTTAAAGGGCCAGTTACAAATAGCAGTTTGTAACAAAGTGCAAGTCCAATTCAAAAACATGCAAGCGCAATCAAAGTTATCGATATAAGTATCAGATTCATACCAACACAATTATTACAAGCAGAAATTATATTCAAAACAGAGATAAACCACTGGTTGTTCCCCGTATCCTGCTTTACTATGACAACGTGTCACTCAAGCTTGAGTACCACCCACTATACAAAGTGCAAGTCCAATTCAAAAACATGATAACTCCCTTAGAACCAGATTGGTCAAACAGTGAGAGATGGGCGGGGTTTAGTATATAAATACCCGCAGACGCCGGCGAAACATGTCAAGGGAGGGTATTCTTTAAATACCCAACTAGCGTTTTTTTAACAAGCAAATAGACTCGTAATGCCTAAAAAACTTTTGTAATCTAGTGACTCTGGTAAACAATATTGCTTAGAAACCGTAGATAATGTGGTAACTAGAAAATCAAGTTAGATTGTATAGCATAACGGCTGCAGCAGCTGAGCTCCGTGTGTGTATATATATCTACAAATTCCTTGGCTAAAAGTATTAACTAAATAAATATATAATTAACCGGCAACCTTAAATCAAGTAAGGTATGAGACCGCAATCAGTAGTATTAGTGTTCAGCCAAACACAGATGGGCTACGGATACATTTAGACCTGTTAGCTTAAAGTATTATCTAAAAAACGCACAATAAGTGGCAATTTCTAAATAAACAAGCTATTCCATCATAAAGGTTATACAGCTAGACATCTAAACTGTATCACGGAACGAATGTAATGATTTGTGAATTACTAACATTGAAAGCCTCGTCTCAATGCTGCTATAGTCTAAATCACAGTAATACGAATCTACCCAAGTACATCATAACACTGTATTAGAAGACCTTTTATAACCCCCGGTTTTGAAGTATTCGATACACCAATTGACACATTGTAACCATAATATTTAAAAACGTAACAAGTGTAACGGCTGTCACTAGTAATGTACTAATCTGAATATAGGCTACTTACTACAGTAAATATCAGTATCACTACTATATGTATTACTCAATCTAATGAGTGCTAATAAAACTGATTCAGCAGCGTTAAAACCATGACACATAAAATGAAACACATATTTTTGCACTAAGTACCCAAACTACATATTATGATAATCAGCAGACGTGAGGGAAGAATATTTATTCTGGGTCTGTAAAATTATAACAAAGAAAAGGTACAGTGCTAAATCTAAAAACTATTCCAACTCAACAATTGGTTAATTTAATAATATCTATAACCATACCTGGGTGCAATATAACAGATTTGGGCACACCAACCTACAGAATATTATGTAATAAACTGCCTCTTCCTTGTATATATCCAAGATTTAGCTAATATAATAGAAGAGCCCTTATATAATTACCAAAACCCTTATAATTGATTAGTATCATAGAAGTTGTATCGCAACAATCACAAATTCCCTTAACTTACTATAAATTCCGAACAACACTCCTGAAAATAGCCAATGTACTTACAAATGATAATTGGATAGTCACGCATGTAAATAAAGTACATAATTGCAGGATTAACCCGGAATTCAGAAGTACTCAATCTCCAGAAAATCTTAAGTACAAAATAAGATAACGCCTAATAATTTGGGCACACCAACTTACCAAGTACAATATACCGGTGATAAGTCGGTGCTCACACATCAACATTGTGTCAAGACATAGAAACTCTGGGGAATAAACAAATTGTATAAGATCTACAGATACTAGATCCAGTTCCTGACCCCCGTAATTTACATTAATCCAGATAGATAATTCATACTGTATATGTGTACTATATACAGATACAGATCAATGTATGTCAGTAACTCTTATGATGGAAAAGGAATATTATATTAATAACCTCTAACTAAGTAAATCGTTATCACTTGTGTTCTTAAGTCTGAAGTGCACTTCAGATATTAGAACAACGGTCTATAATTTTTTTGTGATTACCAGTATTCAACCTTATCAAATTACATGCAATCTCGAGTCTCTTCGTGTTTTTAAATCACTTTACACACAGCCATATTTATTTTAAAAATAAGAATATATAATAAAAGTTATGTTTTAATTAACTAAACCTGAACTCTTTCCAAGAAGATGTTTATTTACTAAGGGGTAGTTTGAAGTGCTATTTAAGTGCATTCTTTTGAGTATAACCCCTCGTGGGATTCTTTTGACTTCATTTTGGATGGTTTATAGGTATGTATCGGATGGTTTGTAAGTATGTATCGGATGGTTTATAGGTATGTATCGGATGGTTAGTAAGTATGTATCGGATGGTTTATAGGTATGTATCGGATGGTTAGTAAGTATGTATCGGATGGTTTATAGGTATGTATCGGATGGTTAGTAAGTATGTATCGGATGGTTTATAGGTATGTATCGGATGGTTAGTAAGTATGTATCGGATGGTTTATAGGTATGTATCGGATGGTTTATAGGTATGTATCGGATGGTTTATAGGTATGTATCGGATGGTTTGTAAGTATGTATTGTATAGTTTGAAAGTACGTATCGGCCGTTTGTAGTTATATATCGGATGGTTTGTAGATATGCATCGGATGGGCTGAAGTTATGTATCACAAGGCTGAGGTTATGTATGTGGCTATGGGGAGCTTTGCTTTTTTTTTTTAACTATTACAATCCACTTCATTAGCTGCAGTTGTAATCAGCAAAAGCCCTAGAATTGTCTACATGATATAGCAGGCAAATCCAATTAAACACACAAAGCTTTATACTAATCACATGCTTCTCAAGGGTCTTATTATTATTATAAGTTATTTGTTATTTGAGGGCCAACAGATTCCGTAGTACTTTAAAAATAGGCATGATATGCAAGGTAACATTTATAGGGATTAAGTGGGTAAAGGGCCCTGACGAGAGTCAGCTCTTATGAAGGTGATCTGCAAACATCTGGGCTCTTAGGCTTACATGCTAAGGGAGTTTAAGGGGATAGCAAAGGAGGAGAGGAACTGGGGTTAGGAAAGGTTAGTTTAGGTTGTATGATTCCCTGAACAGTAGAGTTTTTAGGGAGTTCTTGAAACTTTCAAAACTAGGGGACAATCCTGTGGAGTGAGGCAGAGAGTTTCCACAAGACAGGGGCCAGTCTTGAGAAGTCTGTAGATGGGAATCTGAGTAGCTGAGATGAGTGAAGGGGATGGGAGGGAGAGTATCTGGAGACAAAGTCTGAGATAGAGGGGGAAGCATTGGAATTGAAGGCCTTGTATGTCAGAGTCAGAATTTTGTGTTTAATTCTGAAGGCAAGAGGAAGCCAGTGAAGGGATTGGCAGAGAGGTGCAGCAGATGAAGAGTGACGTGTATGGAAGATTAGCCTGGCAGAGGCATTCTTATAAATTGTAGAGTAGCTAGAGGGCAGTTGGGAGACCAGAGAGGATGGAGTTGCAGTAGTCAAGGCAGGATAGGATGAGCGAGTGGATTCAAATCTTGCCTTGTGTAAGGAAATGTAAAATTTTAGAGATGTTTTTTAAGGAGGAAGCAGTAGGAATTGGCCAAAGGTTGAATTGTGCGACCCCAAGACACAGGGCATGCAGGGTTAGAGTAATGATGGAATTATCTATAGAAAAATGGGGATGGTGGAGATTTTTGAAGAAGGGAAGTAAAAGATAAAGACAAAGCGACCAACGCTAAGACATGGTGACTAACAGATTCAGCATGATGTATGTGAGTAAATTTTTTTTACATAACATTATGGGGAATAATAATGGTACAAGTCTCAGGGGCTGATTTATCAAGCTCCGAGCTTGATGCCCCTGTTTCCGCATGAGCCTTCAGGCTCGCCAGAAACAGAAATTATGAAGCAGCAGTCTAAAGTTCGCTGCTCCATAACTTCTCCGCCTGCTCTAAGGCCGCGGACAGAAATCAACCGATCGAATATGATCGGATTAATTGACATCCCCTGCTAGCGGACGATTGGCCGCAAATCTGCAGGTGGCGGCATTGCACAAGCAGTTCACAAGAACTGCTGGTGCAATGATAAATGTCAACAGTGTATGCTGTCGGCATTTATCGTTGTGCAGCGGACATGATATGCTACATTGTATCATGTCCGCTCACACTATGATAAATATACCCCTCAAAGTTTAAAGTATCATTTAAGTTATACTTGAGTTATACTTGATTTATTCTTGAGTTATTCTTGATGACTTTTTGATGATTATTAAGGTGAACATATTTTGCAGAACAAAATGTATGATGCTCAAAACAGAAAAAAAACATAATTTATGCTTACCTGATAAATTTATTTCTCTTGTGGTGTATCCAGTCCAAGGATCATCCATTACTTGTGGGATATTCTCCTTCCCAACAGGAAGTTGCAAGAGGATCACCCACAGCAGAGCTGCTATATAGCTCCTCCCCTAACTACCATATCCAGTCATTCGACCGAAACAAGCCGAGAAAGGAGAAACCATAGGGTGCAGTGGTGACTGTAGTTTAAATTAAAATTTAGACCTGCCTTAAAAGGACAGGGCGGGCCGTGGACTGGATACACCACAAGAGAAATAAATTTATCAGGTAAGCATAAATTATGTTTTCTCTTGTAAGGTGAATCCAGTCCACGGATCATCCATTACTTGTGGGATACCAATACCAAAGCTAAAGTACACGGATGAAGGGAGGGACAAGGCAGGCTTAAATGGAAGGAACCACTGCCTGTAAAACCTTTCTCCCAAAAATAGCCTCCGAAGAAGCAAAAGTATCAAATTTGTAAAATTTTGAAAAGGTATGAAGCGAAGACCAAGTCGCCGCCTTGCAAATCTGTTCAACAGAAGCCTCATTCTTAAAGGCCCAGGTGGAAGCCACAGCTCTAGTAGAATGAGCTGTAATTCTTTCAGGGGGCTGCTGTCCACCAGTCTCATAGGCTAAGCGTATTACGCTCCGAAGCCAAAAAGAAAGAGAGGTTGCCGAAGCCTTTTGACCTCTCCTCTGTCCAGAGTAAACAACAAACAGTGTAGATGTTTGGTGAAATTCTTTAGTAGCTTGTAAGTAAAACTTCAAAGCACGGACCATGTCCAGATTATGTAAAAGACGTTCCTTCTTTGAAGAAGGATTAGGACACAATGATGGAACAACAATCTCTTGATTGATATTCTTGTTAGAAACTACCTTAGGTAAAAACCCAGGTTTTGTACGCAGAACTACTTTATCTGAATGGAAAATCAGATAAGGAGAATCACATTGTAAGGCAGATAACTCAGAGACTGTCTGAGCTGAGGAAATAGCCATCAAAAACAGAACTTTCCAAGATAAAAGTTTAATATTAATGGAATGAAGGGGTTCAAACGGAACTCATTGAAGAACTTTAAGAACCAAGTTTAAGCTCCATGGGGGAGCAACAGGTTTAAACACAGGCTTAATTCTAACCAAAGCCTGACAAAAAGCTTGAACGTCTGGAACTTCTGCCAGACGCTTGTGCAAAAGAATAGACAGAGCAGAAATCTGTCCCTTTAAAGAACTAGCTGATAATCCTTTTTCCAAACCCTCTTGGAGAAAGGACAATATCCTAGGAATCCTAACCTTACTCCATGAGTAATTCTTGGATTCACACCAATAAAGGTATTTACGCCATATCTGATGGTAAATTTTCCTGGTAACAGGCTTTCGTGCCTGTATAAGGGTATCAATGACTGACTCGGAGAAGCCACGCTTTGATAAAATCAAGCGTTCAATCTCCATGCAGTCAGTCTCAGAGAAATTAGATTCGGATGATTGAAAGGACCTTGTAGTAGAAGGTCTTGTCTCAGAGGCAGGGTCCATGGTGGAAAGGATGACATGTCCACTAGGTCGGCATACCAGGTCCTGCGTGGCCATGCAGGGGCTATCAAGATCACCGATGCTCTCTCCTGTTTGATTTTAGCAATCAGTCGAGGGAGCAGAGGAAATGGTGGAAACACATAAGCCAGGTTGAAGAACCAAGGCGCTGCTAGAGCATCTATCAGTGCCGCTTCTGGGTCCCTGGACCTGGATCCATAACAAGGAAGCTTGGCGTTCTGGCAAGACGCCATGAGATCCAGTTCTGGTTTGCCCCAACGATGAACCAATTGAGCAAACACCTCCGGATGGAGTTCCCACTCCCCCGGATGAAAAGTCTGACGACTTAGAAAATCCGCCTCCCAGTTGTCCACACCTGGGATATAGATTGCTGATAGGTGGCAAGAGTGCGTCTCTGCCCAGCGAATTATCTTGGAGACTTCTAACATCGCTAGGGAACTCCTGGTTCCCCCTTGATGGTTGATGTAAGCCACAGTTGTGATGTTGTCCGACTGAAATCTGATGAATCTCAGGGTTGCTAACTGAGGCCAAGCTAGAAGAGCATTGAATATTGCTCTTAACTCCAGAATATTTATTGGGAGGAGTTTCTCCTCCTGAGTCCATGATCCCTGAGCCTTCAGGGAATTCCAGACTGCACCCCAACCTAGAAGGCTGGCATCTATTGTTACAATTGTCCAATCTGGCCTGCGAAAGGTCATACCTTTGGACAGATGGACCCGAGATAGCCACCAGAGAAGAGAATCTCTGGTCTCTTGATCCAGATTTAGCAGAGGGGACAAATCTGTGTAATCCCCATTCCACTGACTGAGCATGCATAGTTGCAGCGGTCTGAGATGTAGGCGCGCAAATGGCACTATGTCCATCGCCGCTACCATCAAGCCGATTACTTCCATACACTGAGCCACCAAAGGGCGCGGAATAGAATGAAGAATACGGCAAGATTTTAGAAGCTTTGATAACCTGGATTCTGTCAGATAAATCTTCATTTCTACAGAATCTATCAGAGTCCCTAGGAAGGAGACTCTTGTGAGTGGGGATAGAGAACTCTTTTCCTCGTTCACCTTCCACCCATGTGACCAGAGAAATGCCAGAACTATGTCCGTATGTGACTTGGCAATCTGAAAGCTTGACGCCTGTATCAGGATGTCGTCCAGATAAGGGGCCACTGATATACCTCGCGGTCTTAGGACCGCCAGAAGCAATCCCAGAACCTTTGTAAAGATTCTTGGAGCTGTAGCTAACCCGAAGGGAAGAGCCACAAATTGGTAATGCCTGTCCAGAAAGGCAAACATTAGGAACCGATGATGATCTTTGTGAATCGGTATGTGAAGGTAAGCATCCTTCAAATCCACTGTGGTCATGTACTGACCCTCCTGGATCATAGGTAGGATGGTCCGAATAGTTTCCATTTTGAACGATGGAACTCTGAGGAATTTGTTTAAGATCTTTAGATCCAAAATGGGTCTGAAGGTTCCCTCTTTTTTGGGAACCACAAACAGATTTGAATAAAAGCCCTGCCCCTGTTCCGTCTGTGGAACTGGACAGATCACTCCCATAACTAGGAGGTCTTGCACACAGCGTAAGAATGCCTCTTTCTTTATCTGGTTTACAGATAATCTCGAAAGGTGAAATCTCCCTTGAGGAGGGGAAGCTTTGAAGTCCAGAAGATATCCCTGAGATATAATCTCCAATGCCCAGGGATCCTGAACATCTCTTGCCCATGCCTGGGTGAAGAGAGAAAGTCTGCCTCCTACTAGATCCGTTACCGGATAGTGGGCCTTTCCTTCATGCTGTCTTAGAGGCATGAAAATTAGACTGTTTGGCCTTTGATTTGGCCCTGTCCTGAGGAAGGGTATGACCCTTACCTCCAGTAATGTCAGCAATAATTTCCTTCAAACCCGGCCCGAATAGGGTCTGCCCCTTGAAGGGAATGTTAAGTAATTTAGACTTTGAAGTCACGTCAGCTGACCAAGATTTAAGCCATAGCTCCCTACGCGCCTGGATGGCGAATCCAGAATTCTTAGCCGTTAGTTTAGTCAAATGAACAATGGCATCAGAAACAAAAGAATTAGCTAGCTTAAGTGTTCTAAGCTTGTCAAGTATTTCAGTCAATGGAGTAGCTGTCTGAAAGGCCTCTTCCAGAGACTCAAACCAGAACGCCGCAGCAGCAGTGACAGGCGCAATGCATGCAAGGGGCTGCAGGATAAAACCTTGTTGAATAAACATTTTCTTAAGGTAAACTTCTAATTTTTTATCCATTGGATCTGAAAAAGCACAACTGTCCTCGACAGGGATAGTGGTATGCTTTGATAAAGTAGAAACTGCTCCCTCCACCTTAGGAACCGTCTGCCATAAGTCCCGTGTGGTGGCGTCTATTGGAAACATTTTTCTAAAAATAGGAGGGGGGGGAAACGGCACACCGGGTCTATCCCACTCCTTATTAATAATTTCTGTAAACCTTTTAGGAATTGGAAAAACATCAGTACACACCGGCACTGCATAGTATTTATCCAGTCTACACAATTTCTCTGGCACTGCAATTGTGTCACAGTCATTCAGAGCAGCTAATACCTCCCCAAGCAATACACAGAGGTTCTCAAGCTTAAATTTAAAAGTAGAAATTTCTGAATCAGTTTCCCCGAATCAGAAATGTCACCCACAGACTGAAGCTCTCCTTCCTCAGCTTCTGCATATTGTGACGCAGTATCAGACATGGGCCTTAAGGCATCTGCGCGCTCTGTATTACTTCTAACCCCAGAGCTATCACGCTTTCCTCTGAATTCAGGCAGTCTGGCTAATACCGCTGACAGGGTATTATATCCATGATTGCCGCCATGTCCTGCAAAGTAAGATTTTGCAAGGTAAGTTTTTTTGATCATCAGGCCGTTAGTGATTAAACATGTATAAGGTTGCAATACGGCAAGGTGCGAGCTAGCTGAGTATTCTTTAGGGATATGCTTTTTAAGCAGAGTTTAATGAAGGGTAAATTAATTTCGTTACAAATGAAAAATGAAACAATTTGTCTGTTATTCATTTCAAATGAAAACAAATACTGACTCATGATTATTCCAAATGAATGAATAAAAAGAAGATTGAACAAGCACATTTTTTGTTTATTCTATTTCATTTCTATAGCAGCAGTTATGATGCAAGCAGGCCCATAGCTAATTTTAAAAAAACCACGAAAAGCAGGCATTTGATTGATGTTTTTTTCAGCCTGTCAGTGGAAGTCTGTGATATTTTTTATCCAATCAGGATTTACAGGCGGGAGGGTAGGAAGTGGGAGATCTGTTTTAGTCAGTGGGCAGCAGTTGGTTTCCTTTTTGTCCCCACACTGTGACTTACAGAGCTTCTACAGAGAGAGAGGCTTTGCCTTGGCTTGCAGTCTAGTAGTTAGGTGAATGTACAAGTTTGTTGCTCCCTGCAAATCTCTTCCCAGTCTAGTTGATTTGTGGGAATGTGGGTGGAGCTAGCACTGTGTGTACCAGGTGGAACAGGACTAAAGAGATACACAAACATAACAAGATCTTTTCCCTGCAGAGCAGAGCAAATGCCAAAACGCATTTCATAATTATTACAAACATAAATATTAATAACAGAATGCAGACTCGTTAATGTGATAACATAGTTTATTTGGTAGCAGTAGGTCATAAAGAGTTGTACAGATTCCCTTTAGGTTATGTCTATAGACTTATAGTTTATCCCAGCCGTCCTGTCTATGGCACCAGAAGGATGTTTATTTACTTCTCACAAATCCACCAGAGAGGCGCTGAGCAGGGGTGAACTCCGAGGGTCCAGTCCATCTTTATGCAATATCCTGGGCCATAGTTAGTGAGATTAACTCTATAAAAAAACAAGAGTAACAGTGATCTATTGATAAGAGAGAAAGACAGAGAGAAAGTGATTTAACCCCATCACCTTACCCCGATGTTCCAGACCAGTGCCAGTTGTAGAAATTATAGCTCTTTGGTTGTTCTGTTCTCATCCTCAGCCCAACCCAGTACGCTGATCTCATTCCTCTTATTAGACACTAAAATATAAAATTAACGTTATCATTAAATGTCAGGGACAAATATGTAAAAGCATCTGCAGAAATACAAAGTTATGACAGCAGACCCGTGCAGTAACAGTTTTTGAGCAAAGATCTAGTTATATGGGGTGTCATAGTTTAGTATTTCAGAAGTATTATTTCCCAACCACATCCTATTATATATATATTTATTGTTTATTTTATTTTTAATACAAATTGCCTGTTGCTGTTTGTTATGCTTTTCTCTTGTGTTAATTCTAATCTATATCCAATATACTAATAGACATCTCAGAATGGATTTTCCTGATGTTGCTCCTGGCTATTAGGTCTCACGGGTGTAATATGTAGGAAATAAATAAATAGGGTTTTTCCCAAAACACCCAATCAACAAGGGATAAGAAAATATATCACTGCGATGCAGGGGACTGGAAGCCTACTAAAGCGCTAAGCTTGCTTACACTAATTATCATAAGGTCTTAGAGGCTCCATTTAGCTTCCATATACTTTACACCCAATTGACCCACTTTTTGAACACCACCACCTATTACCACTTCTGCCATTCTGGCAACCTGAAATAATGACACAACACAGGAGTTTGGCTAAATATGGAAAGGTCACATTTAATAATTTAATTTAAATTCAAAAAATTTCTCACTGGGTAATAACATACCCTGGGTAATAACATACCCTGGGTAATAACATACCCTGGGTAATAACATACCCTTAATCAACATAACACTCAAAAATGCGTCAGCATTTGCATAACCTGAACTTGGATCCCACGTGTCAGGGGGGGGGACCACAAACCCCCCCTGTGGCAGAGCAGAAGGGGAGGAGCGAACCTGCAGCATATACCAGCCTTTAGCTAGACCACCGAATCACGACTTAGACTGGGTATGCTACAGGATCCCCTCCGCCCCTCGCAAGCCCTGCCTACGTGCCAGATCCCGATTTCACCGCAACAACTTATCAACTTTTCTCCTATATGGCTGCTTGCTTATCTTAACGCTTTCAGCTAGCTTAGACCGCTCGAGTCACCCGCTAGCTTCCAGCTGCAGCTCTCTCGATCCCCTTATTAGGGGGCACGGGCGGTCTTACTGCGATCCAACTAAGTAGCTGACATCGTGCCCCTAACCATGCCAATTTCTCTCGATATCTCTGGTTGTGACCTCTCCGCGTAGTTGTCTTTACTGCTCTCTTGCATCTAGGGAGGGTGGGAGGGAAACAAAAAAGGTTAGTACTGAAGCCACTTCCTGTTGTTCCCCCTATATGTACCTTTTCCAACCCCCCTCTTCTATCTCTTGCTCTTCAGTCCCTCCTCTCATTCTTATCTTCTACTTCCCTATTCTCTAACCTAACTCCTTCCCCCCCCTCTTCTCCCTTCCCCCCTGTCCTTCCAGCCAGGAGCCCAGCCCTTATGCCGCTCCGTTCTCATGCAATCCCTGCGCTCTTTTTAAGGTCTTAGAGGCTCCATTTAGCTTCCATATACTTTACACCCAATTGACCCACTTTTTGAACACCACCACCTATTACCACTTCTGCCATTCTGGCAACCTGAAATAATGACACAACACAGGAGTTTGGCTAAATATGGAAAGGTCACATTTAATAATTTAATTTAAATTCAAAAAATTTCTCACTGGGTAATAACATACCCTGGGTAATAACATACCCTGGGTAATAACATACCCTGGGTAATAACATACCCTTAATCAACATAACACTCAAAAATGCGTCAGCATTTGCATAACCTGAACTTGGATCCCACGTGTCAGGGGGGGGGACCACAAACCCCCCCTGTGGCAGAGCAGAAGGGGAGGAGCGAACCTGCAGCATATACCAGCCTTTAGCTAGACCACCGAATCACGACTTAGACTGGGTATGCTACAGGATCCCCTCCGCCCCTCGCAAGCCCTGCCTACGTGCCAGATCCCGATTTCACTGCCAACAAAGAAATACTCTTTCTGCCAAACACCATTTAAACTTTTCCCGTGACCTTTCCTTACCTTGATCATTTCCTCCAACATTCTCCTGATGTCCTCCAAAAACTGGTCATTACCGGCCTCGTTCAGGTGAACTCCGTCGTGCCTGAATATCTCTTCCCTTTTTGCCGCCAACAATGGGTGCTCCAGCACCGATCCACCTATCCCCCTGACTGCTTTTGCCGCTACCAAATTAATCTTCCTCCTTGCTCTGTAGCCCGCTCTCTGCGTGTCAGTGTTCCTCCAAACCAACCTTGATATTATGTTTGACCATACTATCTTTACTCCTTGCCATGTTATCGCCAACCACCCCATTACACTTTTTATACTTTCTTCCAGTTCCCTCAGAGGGTATGCTCCAATATCATTCCCTCCTAAATGTATTATCATTACGTCCGGGCGCCCCCATCTCTGCCTTGCCTGCTGTATGGTGCTTACCAACTCTTCCCACCTCATTCCTCTCTTTCCTATCCATCTAACACTGGCTTCGGTGTATCTAAATCCCAAATGTGTCCCTTTTGCCAATGTCGCAGCCCTAACTTGCGCCCAGTACACGTATGAATGCCCTACCACCCATATCCTTAGTGCTCTTCCTGTAACAAATCACAAAGAAAAATGGAGAATTAAATTCATTTCGGTTGGCGCCATGACTTCGCATCCCTAATCGCAATCAAACCCCCCCTTTTGGCCTGATGTAGGACTTGTATGCTGCTGATTTCCACCTTCCCATTTTTTTAATCTGCTCGATCGAACATCCTCTAGATGCCGCACTGGTTGCTGCCCCTATTCTGAATGAGTGCGGCGCATAGTATGCATCTGACCAACCCAGTCTTTCTACCGTTCTTTCCAATACCTTCCTAAACTGAAAACCCGTGACGCCGGATCCGTCCCTATGCCTAACAAATTGCGGGCCCTCTGCCCTTGCTGTTAGCTCATAATCCCTTACTGCTGCCACCGGGCAAGTCGCGCCACCTGTCCTCCCCATTGACACCCATACCCCTTTTCCTTCCGTATCTGTTTTTGATTTCCGAATTAAAACTAGCACTGCTCGCACGCCCCATTTCACATCTTCTCGCCTTACACCACCGCCCACGTCTTTCCTATTCTTCGCCAGCAATTCCCCTATGCGCAATGCCCCATGGAAAGCCAAAGAGAAAGCTACCCTGAATACCAATGCCTCATCGTCATTGAAACATACTTTGCTGAGCACTGCTAACATTTCCGCCAACCTATCCTCTGTTATCGGCTCCCTTCTATCGCCTTGCTTCTTCTCTCCTACGCTCCACCCCTTGAATACTTTCCTTACAACAAATCTCTTT
This sequence comes from Bombina bombina, assembly GCF_027579735.1. NCBI lineage: Eukaryota > Metazoa > Chordata > Amphibia > Anura > Bombinatoridae > Bombina > Bombina bombina. The sequence continues at coordinate 9,831,905 of NC_069500.1, forward strand.
GTTATATCCTTTCTCCCATATAACTGCGAAAAATACGACACCCCCGCCAGTACTGTGCCCAACTGCCCTTTCTTCACCCCCCCTTGCTTCAATACCCATAGCCATTCTAGAAAAACCGTTTCTTCCTCGCGACCTATAATCTTGTTAAATTCGCACCACCGCTCCCAATACTTCTTGTATACGGCCCACGTTTTTGGCGCCACGGACTTCTCTACCATCTCCCTGATTCCGTCTATTTGCTGCCAATCTGCCAAAGAAGAACAGGGCAGGGTTCACCTTCCTTCCTCGCCCTTGGAGCCACCTTCCTAAATATTTCCCATTTAAACCTTGACAGTGCGTCTGCTACAATATTCCTGTACCCTGGTATATGCTGTGCTTTAAAACAAATATTGTGCTTAAGGCACTTTAATACAAAATATCTCAAATACTTAATAACCGGGTTAGATGATGACGACAAATTATTCATTACATCCACTACTGCCTTATTATCGGACCAACAGATGATTCTTTTGTTCTCTAATACATGGCCCCACAGCTCTATCGCTACTATAATGGGAAACAATTCAAGCAAAGTCATGTTCTTTATCCACCCTTTCTCCTTCCAATCTGCGGGCCATTCGCCCGCGCTCCATCTACCTTGCAAATACGCTCCAAACCCCGCACTGCCTGCTGCATCTGTGAACAACTCCAATTCTTCCACTGACCTTGCCTCTTCCCATATCCTGATACCATTAAATTCATCTAAAAATGCCTCCCACACTCTGAGGTCTTCCTTCATTTCCTTATTGACGCGCACCATATGCTCGGGCAGCTTTGCCCCTTTTGTCCCCATTTCCAACCTTCTTTTAAATAATCTACCCACCGGTATTACCCGGCACGCAAAATTCAAAACCCCCAGCAATCTCTGCATTTCCCTAAGAGTCACCTTATTCCTTTTCAACATCGTTTTTATCATATGTCTCGCCTTCTCAATCTTATCCGCAGGGAGCTCGCATTGCCCCTTTGCGGAATCTATCATGATACCCAGGAAAACCAGCCTCGTACCCGGCCCCTCCGACTTTTCCGTTGCTACTGGCACTCCCAACTGTTTGAACATTGCCTCTAGCTCTTCCTTCCAGATTCTACATTCCCCTGTCTCTTTCCTGCCTACCACCAAAAAATCATCTAAGTAGTGAGACATACTCTCACATCCTGTTTTTTCTGTAAACAACCAATGCAAAAATGAACTAAACTTTTCAAAAACTGAACAAGAAACCGAACACCCCATGGGCAAACACTTATCTATGTAATAATCACCATCAAACTTACAACCCATTAAATTAAAACTAACTGTGTTCAAAGGCAATAACCTAAAAGCAGATTCCACATCTATCTTTGCCATCAACGCCCCTTTTCCAAGCCGTTTCACTATTCTTACCGCACTATCAAATGATTGATATTGCACTGAAGAATCCAACTTGTCAATTGCGTCGTTGACTGAATTCCCCCTGGGGTAGGACAGGTGCTGTATCATCCTGTATTTACCCTTCTCTTTCTTGGGAACTACTCCCAGGGGGGACACAATCAAGTCAGCACACGGCTTCTCCTTGAATGGCCCTGCCATTCTCCCCAATTTAACCTCCTTCCTCAATTTTTCCGCTAGTACTCCTGGAAATTCTGCTGCAGATTTTAAATTTCTCGCCTGCATAGCCCCTTTAACTTCTGTTTTAACTGGGACCACAAAACCTACACGCAAACCATTTGTTAAAAAAAAACCTTTCCTCTTTCAGCGGGTACATTGCCAATTCCTCAATGATCCTATCTACCCTCAGCGGCGTTTTGGCCATTACCCGCCATTCCTCCTCCGCTACCGTTGCCCCCGTGCCCTCGAAAGGAAAACTTGCTATTGTTATTGGCATTACCCTTCCTACAATCCACTCCTGAGTGCGCTCCGCCACAATGCCTACATGCGTGCTTATATTTACATGAATTCCCCCTGTCGCACCTCTTGTCATTAAACGCCCAGCATTCCTTTGCCTCTGTTCTGAATGTTTTCCCTTGCCCTATGGGCCTACCTTGTGCTTCAGGGACCTTCATCAACCTCGTCCACGTATCTAGTATTTTTACCCCAAAATCCTTCCTACCTTTACCTCCCAATTGTATATTTCCTTTCCTAAATTCCCTATCGTAATCCTTCCATGCAAAACCCCCGTATGTGGTGTAGCATTCCGCTATCAAATGTATGTATCTCAGCACCCCTTTCATCTTATCTGGATTGGCCGTTAGAAAACATTCTGCATATATGACCATCCCTTTCACCCATTCTGGGAATGTTTGCCTTGCCTTTCTCCCCCTACCTTCATTAGATTTAACTGCTAAAGCTTCCCTAGTCATTTCAAATACATCCACATACCGTCCTCTCTGTGCTTTCCTAACAACCTTCGCCTTCAAATGTGTGGGAAGGGGTAAGAGCTTGGTCGCTGCTACTTCATCATCTAAATTTACTGCATTATCACTGCTGTCCCCATCCTCGTACCCTTCCTTCACCACCTTATTTTTTTCTTGCTTAGCATACAATTTTCTTACAATTTTCAAGATTTTTCTATGCCCCCTCCCATTACGTTTATCATCCTCAAAATCATCATCAGTTGAACTATCTAACGAAGATTCACTACTATCACTATAAAACATTTGCTTACCGTGTTTCTTCTGCAGCGTGTGATGTCCGTCTTGTCCCTCCTTGTCTGCCTCCACCACCATTCCTTGCGGCGCTGCCGTGCTCACCTCGCCCTCTTTGTCCCTTGTTCCGCTGATTACTTTACCCGCCTTGTCCCTCTTCTGTAACATAGTCATATTTGAATTAGTGCCATCCCCCCCCTTTCTTTGATCCTGTTTCAAAGACCGGTGACCTGACCTCCCACTGCTGCGCCCCCCATCCTCTGTATCCTTAACCCTCCTTTCCTCCTCCACCCTCACATATGTATGGCCTTCTGTATCCCTAATCATCATGGGGCGCTCTACGCTATTCTCCTCTAACCTGACCCTTTTTGTGGCCCTGCTGTCCCTCGCCCCTTTTCTGTGTACTTCACAATATTTTTTTCTTTCTTTAACCCCCTCCCTACTTCTGCTTCGTCCCTCCCTCTCTTCCCCTGACTCCTCTGATTGTGAGCCTGGACCGCCGAGTCCCCGGCCTGCAGGGCTAGCATTCCCTGATGCTCCCTTCCTTCCTGTTTTCCTGACTGCCTTCCTATCTACTCCGCTTGCTGTGCCTTGTTTACTTTCTTTAATGCGCGTCCCCCGCCCGCTCCCAGCTCCCCCTGCTACTATGCTCCTGCTGCCATTCCCCTCTATGCTGCGCCTGTAATCCCCCGCGATGACGTCATCGCGCGACGCACGCCCTGCTGCCGTGCGCATGCGCCCATCCCGCGCACTACCGGAGAAAGAAGGAGAAGAGGGGGGGGAAGGGGAAGAAGGAAGGGGACTGCCGCGCCTATGTCTGGAACTTGAGCCTCTATCTGCTGACATTGCACGCTCACTATAAGCCCGCTCTCGCCCCCGCAACTGCCCGCCCGCCTGGCTGCTGAAACCCGCACCATCTGGGCCCACATTACGCAGCTGCGTGTCCTGCCTTGCGCCCTGCCTTGCGCCCACCTTGTAAGCCCTTGCCCGCCCTCGCACTGCGACCGGACTGCCCCCTTGGCCCAAAGGGATCTCTGGACTGCTGGACCGCTCTGACCCACTAAACAGAACCAATTCCCCCATACTCACATCGGAATTGGCCCCTTCCTCTGCCACAGCCCTGCCTCTCATACTCACATTACCATCCAGTCCTCTCGCTCTCTCTGGGGGGTTTACCGCTGCCTTCTGCTGTAATACCGTCTCCTGCTTCTTCTGATTCTCTTCTTGCTTCTTTTCCAGGAGCTTCAATCTCTTCTGCGCCCGGATCGCTCTCGTCTTCCAGAGGGTCTCATCATCTGTGAGGAAACGCTTGGGAATCTTCCTGCTTCTCGACGGCATCTTCACAACTTCTTCGACAACAGCTACACGCAGCTCCTGAAACAAAAAAGGTTAGTACTGAAGCCACTTCCTGTTGTTCCCCCTATATGTACCTTTTCCAACCCCCCTCTTCTATCTCTTGCTCTTCAGTCCCTCCTCTCATTCTTATCTTCTACTTCCCTATTCTCTAACCTAACTCCTTCCCCCCCCCCTCTTCTCCCTTCCCCCCTGTCCTTCCAGCCAGGAGCCCAGCCCTTATGCCGCTCCGTTCTCATGCAATCCCTGCGCTCTTTTTTTGGGAGAGAAATGGAGAGACCACATGTTCACATGATTGATAATGACTAATGATGCAATATTATGGTGTTCAGGTGCTTATATGGAGGTGTCAATGTGTTTGGTGCTAGAGGAATCAACTGGCTACAAGATTAGCTACTGGAGAAAACGAGTCCCCCTACCATAATTACACTAATCAAATCTCCAAAAATGTATTAGCCCAAATAAAATACACTAAAAGTGGAGCTTACAAGGAACGAGACAGGGGAATTATATTTATTTTCCTTTTGATAAATCCATATATCAACATTTAGTTCTTTATAAACTCTCTGTAAAGTCCCCTCTGTCCAGGAGTTGGCCCTGAATAAGTGCTCAGACTTAGGGCTGTAAGATTTATCCCCTCACCTCTAGAGTAGTGTTTGCTCTCACTTTAGCCAGGGGGGCTCTGTGTTGGACACAAAACTTGTGACTCTCTATCCTTGTTTTTGTCTCCGCCGAGAAGAAATAACAAGTCTGATTCACCGAGATCCACCCAGGGGAGCAGCGATTTGTCTCTGAAAGGGAAGCAAGCGAGTTATCAACACACAGCATGTGCCCTGAGAGATAAATAAATCAGAGGGTAACAGCCTTGTTACTGTGTCTTCAGTAATTTGTTATACATATTGTGATTATTTATTTATTCTCCTCACTTCTCCATAGTCTAGTTTATAGGCTCATGTACAACAATCTTAATGCTAATTCATTTCCTGTGGTTGGTTGGTGGTACAGGCATGGATGGTATCATTTTTGTTTTATACAGGTTACAGTTTTTAAAGAAGCCACCAATAACAGACAAATAATAGACATATGAAGACATAAATTTACTTGAAACACTGATGATATAATTATTACACAAGTTCATGCCGCTTTAGATTAATAATTATTTGTCTATTGTGGCCATTTGTTATAATGACTAGACAAATGAAAAGGGACTGTAATGAAAAGCTTAATGTTTGTTAGTTCCATTAATCTCAGTTTTCGTTTGGCATTTTCAGCCCAAAAAAAAGGGGCAGAATATACAAGAAAGGGGGCAGGAGCTCAGATCATTTGACAAATCAGCTCATTTATTTGCAGCCATGTACAGGGGCTGTGAACATTCATGTGTACAACTTCCCCTGTCCAATCCTGACAGATCATCAATAAATGATTAATGGGAGAGACAGCAAGTCACACATTCAATGTCAAACAGAATAAGCAAACATCAGACACTTTCAATTCAACTTTTGGACAGTGCAGTTGTGTTTTTTACTATCTTTACAAGTTAAGTGTTAAATGTATTGTAGCTTTAATCAGGGGAGAGTGTCTGCACCTATACCCTTTTACTGGGTGTCCAAGCCTAACTTCATCAACAGAGCTAAACTGGGGGCTTCTAAGTAAGTTTTTAAAAAGTTTTATACTGGATTTCAAGATCAGAATCTGCATACTCTTCTTTATAGTAGTGTCTATTACAAGCAATTATATGAAAATTGGTGTATACTGTCCCTTTATTATATATATATATATATACATATTTATATTGAAGTAAAAAGCATGAACTGCACACATAGATATAGTATATGATAAACAATATTCTATTATCCCGTGATAAGCACGTTGGGTGGCTTTCTCTAGTGTATAAACTAGACATGTGCATGGCGAAAAAATTAGGTTCGGATCGATTCAGATTTTTTCGAATTTTGGTTCGGAGTGATTCGAATTCTGAAAAATTTGAATCAATTCGGTTCGGATTTGTTTCGGATTCATTCGGATTCGAATAAATTCGGTTCGGATTTGTTTCGGATTTGAATAAATTCGGCTGGATTCGGTTCGATTCGGTTCGGAAATTGGGAATTTCCATAAGTGTTAGGTGGGATTAGACTAGTATTATGTACTATATATTAGGTGTAACCCATAGCAGAGTGATATAACCTAATATACTGTACAATACTATTGTAATCCATGGCCATCCGAATCTACCGAATAAATCCAAATAAATCTGAATAAATCCAAAGTAATTCGGATTTATTCAGTAGATTCGGGACTATTTTAATTCAGACATTCGGTTCGATCCGAATCTCCGAATTTGCTGAATTTTCCGAATTTCCGAATCGAACCAAACCGAATCGCACATGTCTAGTATAAACCGTGCATGCTGGGTTTAGCTTAGGAGAGGACAGGAAGGGTAACATTTTGATATTACTTTTTATAAGCCTCTTAGATCTTTTCGATGTATAGGGCAGCTGAGGTATGTGCTAGGTCAAAATAGGGAACATTTTAAAGCATTCATTTGGTTAAGGTGATGGAGCTTCGGAGACTTGTATAACTTATGTGTAAATAATCCACCCAAAGCTATGCAACCAAGCATTACTGAGAATGGTGAGGCTATGACCCAAACAACATATTACCTGCTGACCTTCTACTGTAACACCTAATACCCATCACACAGTTACCTGCTGACCTTCTACTGTAACACCTAATACCCATCACACAGTTACCTGCTGACCTTCTACTGTAACACCTAATACCCATCACACAGTTACCTGCTGACCTTCTACTGTAACACCTAATATCCATCACACAGTTACCTGCTGACCTTCTACTGTAACACCTAATATCCATCACCAGTTAGCTGCTGACCTTCTACTGTAACACCTAATACCCATCACACAGTTACCTGCTGACCTTCTACTGTAACACCTAATACCCATCACACAGTTACCTGCTGACCTTCTACTGTAACACCTAATACCCATCACACAGTTACCTGCTGACCTTCTACTGTAACACCTAATATCCATCACACAGTTACCTGCTGACCTTCTACTGTAACACCTAATATCCATCACACAGTTACCTGCTGACCTTCTACTGTAACACCTAATACCCATCACCAGTTAGCTGCTGACCTTCTACTGTAACACCTAATACCCATCACACAGTTACCTGCTGACCTTCTACTGTAACACCTAATACCCATCACACAGTTACCTGCTGACCTTCTACTGTAACACCTAATACCCATCACACAGTTACCTGCTGACCTTCTACTGTAACACCTAATACCCATCACACAGTTACCTGCTGACCTTCTACTGTAACACCTAATATCCATCACACAGTTACCTGCTGACCTTCTACTGTAACACCTAATACCCATCACACAGTTACCTGCTGACCTTCTACTGTAACACCTAATACCCATCACACAGTTACCTGCTGACCTTCTACTGTAACACCTAATACCCATCACACAGTTACCTGCTGACCTTCTACTGTAACACCTAATATCCATCACACAGTTACCTGCTGACCTTCTACTGTAACACCTAATACCCATCACACAGTTACCTGCTGACCTTCTACTGTAACACCTAATACCCATTAGACATGTGCACGGCTAAAAAATTTGGTTCGTTTTCGGTTCGGATCGATTCAGACTTTTCAAATTTCGTTTCGGATCGAATCGGATTCGGCAAAATTTGAATAAATTGGTTTCGGATTTATTCGGATCCGAATAAATTCGTTTCGGATTTATTCTGATTCGGCTGAATTCGGTTCTATTCCGTTCCGAAATTCGGTATGTTTTAGTACACTAACACCCATTTAGTACACTAAGTCACTAACACCCATAAACTACCTATGAATCACTAAACCGAGGCCCCCCCACATCGCAAACCCTATAATAACATTATTTAACCCCTAATCTGCAGATCGGATATCGCCGCAACCTACATTACAGCTATTAACCCCTAATCTGCTGTCCCTAACACCGCCGACCCCTACATTATAGTTATTAACCCCTAATCTGCCTCCCCCAACGTCGCCGCAATCTAACTACAAGTATTAACCCCTAATCTGCCGACCCGATATCGTCGCCGCCTACATTATAGCTATTAACCCCTAATCTGCTGTCCCTAACACCGCCGACCCCTACATTATAGTTATTAACCCCTAATCTGCCTCCCCCAACGTCGCCGCAATCTAACTACAAGTATTAACCCCTAATCTGCCGACCCGATATCGCCGCCGCCTACATTATAGCTATTAACCCCTAATCTGCTGTCCCTAACACCGCCGACCCCTACATTATAGTTATTAACCCCTAATCTGCCCCCCCCCAACGTCGCCGCCACCTACCTACAATTATTAACCCCTAATCTCCCGCCCCCAACGTCGCCGCTACTATAATAAGGTTATTAACCCCTAAACCTAAGTCTAACCCTAACACTAACACCCCCTAACTTAAATATAATTTAAATAAAACGAAAAAAATTTACTATAGTTAAATCAATGAATCCTATTTAAAACTAAAGACTTACCTGTAAAATAAACCCTAAGATAGCTGCAATATAACTAATAGTTACATTGTAGCTATTTTAGGATTTATTTTTATTTTACAGGCAACTTTGTATTTATTTTAACTAGGTACAATAGCTATTAAATAGATATTTACTGTTTAATAGCTACCTAGTTAAAATAATTACAAAATTACCTGTAAAATAAATCCTAACCTAAGTTACAATTACACCTAACACTACACTATCATTAAATAAATGTATCATATTTAAAACAAAATACTTACCTGTAAAATAAACCCTAAGATAGCTGCAATATAACTAATAGTTACATTGTAGCTATTTTAGCATTTATTTTTATTTTACAGGCAACTTTGTATTTATTTTAACTAGGTACAATAGTTATTAAATAGTTAATAACTATTTAATAACTACCTAGCTAAAATAAATACAAATTTACCTGTAAAATAAATCCTAATATAGCTACAATATAACTAATAGTTACATTGTAGCTATTTTAGCATTTATTTTTATTTTACAGGCAACTTTGTATTTATTTTAACTAGGTACAATAGTTATTAAATAGTTAATAACTATTTAATAACTACCTAGCTAAAATAAATACAAATTTACCTGTAAAATAAATCCTAACCTAAGTTACAATTACACCTAACACTACACTATCATTAAATTAACTAAATAAATGAATCATATTTAAAACAAAATACTTACCTGTAAAATAAACCCTAAGATAGCTGCAATATAACTAATAGTTACATTGTAGCTATTTTACCATTTATATTTATTTTACAGGCAACTTTGTATTTATTATAACTAGGTACAAAAGCTATTAAATAGTTATTGACTAATTAATAGCTACCTAGTTAAAATAATTACAAAATTACCTGTAAAATAAATCCTAACCTAAGTTACAATTAAACCTAACACTACACTGTCATTAAATAAATTAACTACAAGTACCTACAATTATCTACAATTAAATAAACTAAAGTACAAAAACCCCCCACTAAATTACAAAAAAACAAACACTTAATTACAAAAAATAAAAAAATATTACAAGAATTTTAAACTAATTACACCTAATCTAAGCCCCCTAATAAAATAACAAAGCCCCCCAAAATAAAAAAAATGCCCTACCCTATACTAAATTACAAAAGTTAACAGCTCTATTACCTTACCAGCCCTGAACAGGGCCCTTTGCGGGGCATGCCCCAAAGAAAACAGCTCTTTTGCCTGTAAAAAAAAAAACCACAATCTCCCCCCCCACATTACAACCCACCACCCATATACCCCTACTCTAACCCAAACCCCCCTTAAATAAACCTAACACTACCCCCCTGAAGATCTCCCTACCTTGAGTCGTGTTCACCCAGCCGGGCCGAAGTCTTCATCCGATGGGGCAGAAGAGTACATCCAGACCGGCAGAAGTCTTCATCCAAGCGGGGCAAGAAGAGGTCTTCCATCCATCATACAAGTACCAAAATACAAACAAACACTAAATTACCAAAAATAATAAAATATTACAATAATTTTAAACTAATTACACCTAATCTAAGCCCCCTACTAGCTATTAATATAGCTTCAATATAACTAATAGTTACATTGTAGCTATTTTAGGATTTATATGTATTTTACAGGCAACTTTGTATTTATTTTAACTAGGTACAATAGTTATTAAATAGTTAATAACTATTTAATAACTACCTAGCTAAAATAAATACAAATTTACCTGTAAAATAAATCATCACCTAAGTTACAATTACACCTAACACTACACTATCATTAAATTAACTAAATAAATGAATCCTATATAAAACTAAAGACTTACCTGTAAAATAAACCCTAATATAGCTGCAATATAACTAATAGTTACATTGTAGCTATTTTAGCATTTATATTTATTGTACAGGCAACTTTGTATTTATTTTAACTAGGTTCAATAGCTATTAAATAGATATTGACTATTTAATAGCTACCTAGTTAAAATAATTACAAAATTACCTGTAAAATAAATCCTAACCTAAGTTACTATTAAACCTAACACTACACTATCATTAAATAAATTAACTACAAGTACCTACAATTAAATACAATGAAATAAACTAAACTAAAGTCCAAAAAAAATAAACACTAAATTACAAAAAATAAAAAAAATTACAAGAATTTTAAACTAATTACACCTAATCTAAGCCCCCTAATAAAATAACAAAGCCCCCCAAAATAAAAAAATGCCCTACCCTATACTAAATTACAAAAGTAATCAGCTCTATTACCTTACCAGCCCTGAACAGGGCCTTTTGCGGGGCATGCCCCAAAGAAAACAGCTCTTTTGCCTGTAAAAAAAAACACAATACCCCCCCCCACATTACAACCCACCACCCACATACCCCTACTCTAACCCAAACCCCCCTTAAATAAACCTAACACTACCCCCCTGAAGATCTCTCTACCGTGTCTTCACCCAGCGGGCCGAAGTCTTCATCCGATCGGGCAGAAGAGGACATCCAGACCGGCAGAAGTCTTCATCAAAGCGGGGCAAGAAGAGGTCTTCCATCCATCAGAAGTCTTGATCCAGGCGGCATCTTCTCTGTTTATCCATCGGGAGCGGAGCGGCAGCATCCTGAAGACATCCCACGCAGAGCATCCTCTTCTTTCTTGATCCGACGACTAGGTGACTGTACCTTTAAGTGACGTCATCCAAGATGGCGTCCCTTGAATTCCGATTGGCTGATAGGATTCTATCAGCCAATCGGAATTAAGGTAGGAAAAATCTGATTGGCTGATTCAATCAGCCAATCAGATTCAAGTTCAATCCGATTGGCTGATGGAATCAGCCAATCAGATTGAGCTCGCATTCTATTGGCTGATCGGAACAGCCAATAGAATGCGAGGTCAATCTGATTGGCTGATTCCATCAGCCAATCGGATTGAACTTGAATCTGATTGGCTGATTGAATCAGCCGATCAGATTTTTCCTACCTTAATTCCGATTGGCTGATAGAATCCTATCAGCCAATCGGAATTCAAGGGACGCCATCTTGGATGACGTCACTTAAAGGTACAGTCACCTAGTCGTCGGATCAAGAAAGAAGAGGATGCTCTGCGTGGGATGTCTTCAGGATGCTGCCGCTCCGCTCCGGATGGATGAACAGAGAAGATGCCGCCTGGATCAAGACTTCTGATGGATGGAAGACCTCTTCTTGCCCCGCTTGGATGAAGACTTCTGCCGGTCTGGATGTCCTCTTCTGCCCCATCGGATGAAGACTTCGGCCCGCTGGGTGAAGACACGGTAGAGAGATCTTCAGGGGGGTAGTGTTAGGTTTATTTAAGGGGGGTTTGGGTTAGAGTAGGGGTATGTGGGTGGTGGGTTGTAATGTGGGGGGGGGGTATTGTGTTTTTTTTTACAGGCAAAAGAGCTGTTTTCTTTGGGGCATGCCCCGCAAAAGGCCCTGTTCAGGGCTGGTAAGGTAATAGAGCTGATTACTTTTGTAATTTAGTATAGGGTAGGGCATTTTTTTTATTTTGGGGGGCTTTGTTATTTTATTAGGGGGCTTAGATTAGGTGTAATTAGTTTAAAATTCTTGTAATTTTTTTTATTTTTTGTAATTTAGTGTTTGTTTTTTTGTACTTTAGTTTAGTTTATTTCATTGTATTTAATTGTAGGTACTTGTAGTTAATTTATTTAATGATAGTGTAGTGTTAGGTTTAATAGTAACTTAGGTTAGGATTTATTTTACAGGTAATTTTGTAATTATTTTAACTAGGTAGCTATTAAACAGTAAATATCTATTTAATAGCTATTGTACCTAGTTAAAATAAATACAAAGTTGCCTGTAAAATAAATATAAATGCTAAAATAGCTACAATGTAACTATTAGTTATATTGTAGCTATATTAGGGTTTATTTTACAGGTAAGTCTTTAGTTTTATATAGGATTAATTTATTTAGTTAATTTAATGACAGTGTAGTGTTAGGTGTAATTGTAACTTAGGTTAGGGTTTATTTTACAGGTAAATTTGTATTTATTTTAGCTAGGTAGTTATTAAATAGTTATTAACTATTTAATAGCTATTGTACCTAGTTAAAATAAATACAAAGTTGCCTGTAAAATAAATATAAATCCTAAAATAGCTACAATGTAACTATTAGTTATATTGTAGCTATATTAATAGCTAGTAGGGGGCTTAGATTAGGTGTAATTAGTTTAAAATTATTGTAATATTTTATTATTTTTGCTAATTTAGTGTTTCTTTGTTTTTTTGTACTTTTCTGATGGATGGAAGACCTCTTCTTGCCCCGCTTGGATGAAGACTTCTGCCGGTCTGGATGCCCTCTTCTGCCCCATCGGATGAAGACTTCGGCCCGGCTGGGTGAACACGACTCAAGGTAGGGAGATCTTCAGGGGGGTAGTGTTAGGTTTATTTAAGGGGGGTTTGGGTTAGAGTAGGGGTATGTGGGTGGTGGGTTGTAATGTGGGGGGGGGGAGATTGTGTTTTTTTTTTACAGGCAAAAGAGCTGTTTTCTTTGGGGCATGCCCCGCAAAGGGCCCTGTTCAGGGCTGGTAAGGTAATAGAGCTGATTACTTTTGTAATTTAGTATAGGGTAGGGCATTTTTTTATTTTGGGGGGCTTTGTTATTTTATTAGGGGGCTTAGATTAGGTGTAATTAGTTTAAAATTCTTGTAATATTTTTTTATTTTTTGTAATTTAGTGGGGGGGGGTTTGTACTTTAGTTTAGTTTTTTTAATTGTATTTAATTGTAGGTACTTGTAGTTAATTTATTTAATGATAGTGTAGTGTTAGGTTTAATTGTAACTTAGGTTAGGATTTATTTTACAGGTAATTTTGTAATTATTTTAACTAGGTAGCTATTAAATAGTCAATATCTATTTAATAGCTATTGAACCTAGTTAAAATGAATACAAAGTTGCCTGTACAATAAATATAAATGCTAAAATAGCTACAATGTAACTATTAGTTATATTGCAGCTATATTAGGGTTTATTTTACAGGTAAGTCTTTAGTTTTATATAGGATTCATTTATTTAGTTAATTTAATGATAGTGTAGTGTTAGGTGTAATTGTAACTTAGGTTATGATTTATTTTACAGGTAAATTTGTATTTATTTTAGCTAGGTAGTTATTAAATAGTTATTAACTATTTAATAACTATTGTACCTAGTTAAAATAAATACAAAGTTGCCTGTAAAATACATATAAATCCTAAAATAGCTACAATGTAACTATTAGTTATATTGAAGCTATATTAATAGCTAGTAGGGGGCTTAGATTAGGTGTAATTAGTTTAAAATTATTGTAATATTTTATTATTTTTGGTAATTTAGTGTTTGTTTGTATTTTGGTACTTGTATGATGGATGGAAGACCTCTTCTTGCCCCGCTTGGATGAAGACTTCTGCCGGTCTGGATGTCCTCTTCTGCCCCATCGGATGAAGACTTCGGCCCGGCTGGGTGAACACGACTCAAGGTAGGGAGATCTTCAGGGGGGTAGTGTTAGGTTTATTTAAGGGGGGTTTGGGTTAGAGTAGGGGTATGTGGGTGGTGGGTTGTAATGTGGGGGGGGGGTATTGTGTTTTTTTTTAACAGGCAAAAGAGCTGTTTTCTTTGGGGCATGCCCCGCAAAGGGCCCTGTTCAGGGCTGGTAAGGTAATAGAGCTGTTAACTTTTGTAATTTAGTATAGGGTAGGGCATTTTTTTTATTTTGGGGGGCCTTGTTATTTTATTAGGGGGCTTAGATTAGGTGTAATTAGTTTAAAATTCTTGTAATATTTTTTTATTTTTTGTAATTTAGTGGTTTTTTATTTTTTGTAATTTAGTGGGGGGGTTTTGTACTTTAGTTTATTTAATTGTAGATAATTGTAGGTACTTGTAGTTAATTTATTTAATGACAGTGTAGTGTTAGGTTTTATTGTAACTTAGGTTAGGATTTATTTTACAGGTAATTTTGTAATTATTTTAACTAGTTAGCTATTAATTAGTCAATAACTATTTAATAGCTATTGTACCTAGTTAAAATAAATACAAAGTTGCCTGTAAAATAAATATAAATGCTAAAATAGCTACAATGTAACTATTAGTTATATTGCAGCTATATTAGGGTTTATTTTACAGGTAAGTCTTTAGTTTTAAATAGGATTCATTGATTTAAATATAGTAAATTTATTTCGTTTTATTTAAATTATATTTAAGTTAGGGGGTGTTAGTGTTAGGGTTAGACTTAGGATTAGGGGTTAATAACCTTATTATAGTAGCGGCGACGGTGCGGGCGTGAGGTTAGGGGTTAATAATTGTAGGTAGGTGGCGGCGATGTTAGGGAGGGCAGATTAGGGGTTAATAAAATGTATTATAGTGTTTGCGAGGCGGGAGTGCGGCGGTTTAGGGGTTAATACATTTATTATAGTTGCGGCGATTTGCGGTCGGCAGATTAGGGGTTAATACTTGTAGTTAGATTGCGGCGACGTTGGGGGGGGCAGATTAGGGGTTAATAACTATAATGTAGGGGTCGGCGGTGTTAGGGACAGCAGATTAGGGGTTAATAGCTATAATGTAGGCGGCGGCGATATCGGGTCGGCAGATTAGGGGTTAATACTTGTAGTTAGATTGCGGCGACATTGGGGGGGGCAGATTAGGGGTTAATAACTATAATGTAGGGGTCGGCGGTGTTAGGGACAGCAGATTAGGGGTTAATAGCTATAATGTAGGCGGCGGCGATATCGGGTCGGCAGATTAGGGGTTAATACTTGTAGTTAGATTGCGGCGACATTTGGGGGGGCAGATTAGGGGTTAATAACTATAATGTAGGGGTCGGCGGTGTTAGGGACAGCAGATTAGGGGTTAATAGTTATAATGTAGGTGGCGGCGATATTCGGCCGGCAGATTAGGGGTTAATAAAATAATGCAGGTGTCAGCGATAGCGGAGGCAGCAGATTAGGGGTTAATAAGTGTTAGATTAGGGGTGTTTAGAGACTCGGGGTACATGTTAGGGTGTTAGGTGCAGACTTAGTGTTTCCCCATAGGAAACAATGGGGCTGCGGTGTTAGTTTTTTTTCAGCCGAAACTCCCATTGTTTCCTATGGGGAAATGCCGAATTTTACCGAGCTAATTCGGATTTATTCGGAGATACAGCAGCTATTTCGGATTCATTCGGTAGATTCGGAAGTATTTTAATTCGGAAATCCGAATCGATCCGAATCTCCGAATTTACTGAATTTCCGAATAAATCCGAAACGAACCGCACATGTCTAATACCCATCACACAGTTACCTGCTGCTCCTCTGTGTAACACACCTAATACCCATCACACAGTTACCTGCTGCTCCTCTGTGTAACACACCTAATACCCATCACACAGTTACCTGCTGCTCCTCTGTGTAACACACCTAATACCCATCACACAGTTACCTGCTGACCTTCTACTGTAACACCTAATATCCATCACACAGTTACCTGCTGACCTTCTACTGTAACACCTAATATCCATCACACAGTTACCTGCTGACCTTCTACTGTAACACCTAATACCCATCACACAGTTACCTGCTGACCTTCTACTGTAACACCTAATACCCATCACACAGTTACCTGCTGACCTTCTACTGTAACACCTAATACCCATCACACAGTTACCTGCTGACCTTCTACTGTAACACCTAATACCCATCACACAGTTACCTGCTGACCTTCTACTGTAACACCTAATACCCATCACACAGTTACCTGCTGCTCCTCTGTGTAACACACCTAATACCCATCACACAGTTACCTGCTGACCTTCTACTGTAACACCTAATACCCATCACACAGTTACCTGCTGCTCCTCTGTGTAACACACCTAATACCCATCACACAGTTACCTGCTGCTCCTCTGTGTAACACACCTAATACCCATCACACAGTTACCTGCTGACCTTCAACTGTAACACCTAATACCCATCACACAGTTACCTGCTGCTCCTCTGTGTAACACACCTAATACCCATCATACAGTTACCTGCTGCTCCTCTGTGTAACACACCTAATACCCATCACACAGTTACCTGCTGCTCCTCTGTGTAACACACCTAATACCCATCACACAGTTACCTGCTGCTCCTCTGTGTAACACCTAATACCCATCACACAGTTACCTGCTGACCTTCTACTGTAACACCTAATACCCATCACACAGTTACCTACTGCTCCTCTGTGTAACACACCTAATACCCATCACACAGTTACCTGCTGCTCCTCTGTGTAACACACCTAATACCCATCACACAGTTACCT